>NC_069659.1:292402875-292705975 GCF_027244095.1 Hemicordylus capensis
AGTTTCCATTTGGGTGCATAAGCAACATTGCATGACTTATTGGTAGTTGCCCTATATGCATGGATCTTGACCTCACTAGAGTTCAATATCATTTACAAAGAGGAAATAATCACAGAGGAGATCAACATTCTTAATGTTTTCTCAGATGTTGCCTGTAGTTTTCTTGACCTTGCACTTGGCTCTTCATGTTTTGTAATGTAGTAATTAAAATACAATAACTGAATTATAAGACATCCTATAATTTTTTTAAGAACATGAGTGCAGTTAAGGTTTTCTGTGTTATCTGGAGCCCTTTCTGAACAAAGGTTTGAAATGCCATTTGGCAAACAGAATGAAAAAGGATCTTTCTCCAGTGCATTCTGCTACTCTGATAACTTCAATGCGAGGCCTTAGCTTGGCAGAGAGTCAGCCAATTCTGTGGCTGAAGAGAACTTATTCTGACAACAGATCATTAAACTGCGTATGATGACCTTGTCCTTTAAAGAACTATTCTGGATCACTTCAAACCACTCTCATATGATGTCACATAGATATATCTGTTTCAAATAGTTTGCAAACAATTAAAAAAAATTTTTTTGGTGTCCACTTCTACCTGACTCAGGTTACAGAATCTATATATGAAAGTGGTCTCGGCCAGTGATTTTCCAAGCACTTTGCCCTTCCAGAGATAACCCACATGGTTCAGTTCTATCCAGATTGCCTGATCTTGTCTGCTTGCATAGCGGTATAAATCTGAAACAGAAGCTGTCTCTCTAGCCACGGAGCCAGCCGAACAGCAGCCTGGGTCCGGCCCCACTTGGCAGCGCCCTCCAGTTAGGCCCCATGTGCATGATGTCCAGAGGAGCCAAGAGTGAACTCTCCCTTCCCGCCCGGGTTCCCAAGAGCCCAAATAAACTCTCTGTTTGTTATTTCAGGCAGCCCTGGAGGAGAGAAAGGGGAAAATGTCCTATTGGGCATCCGGTGCTGCCTGAAATAAAAAGCTGAGAGCTCGCTTGGGCTCTCGGCAGCCTGGGCCACGCCCCCTTTGCACCTGATGTCATATATAACAAACAGAGAGTTCACTCGGGCTCAGGGCAGCCTGGGAGTGGGAGTGGGAGTTGGCTCTGGGCTCCTCCAAAGCCCAAGCCACTCCCCCCCGCCGTGGGCTTCAGTGGCCCTTTTCATTGGCGGCCCAGGTTCTTTGAACCCATTCGCACAAAGGTTGCTACACCCCTGTGTCTCTCCCTTAGACGGTCTTGAAGGATGCAGATTCATAACTTAATGGTTTAGAGCAACCTATGAAGTTCTGCAGATTGCTCTTTCTTAGAATGTGTCCTTTTTAGGCAGAGTATTTGAAGATATGTCCACACAGCCATGTTCCTGGTTCAAATCTTACTTTCAGTCATGAACTCGCTAAATATTATTATTTCTTGTTTAAACAGTCAGACAGGTGTTATTGACTGGTTTGTTTTATCCAGACATCGAGTCCTTCCCAAGGACCTGGGATGGCTGAATTTTATCATCAATACTGTGGGTTATTATAGATATTGTCGCAAAATATAGGCTGTTCCCAGTAAAACTGCTTTTTGTAATTGGCAGATGGTGATTTCTGTGGCCCCTATGGTGTTGAGGTGCTCTTCAAGGTCTTTTGGAACTGCACCCAGGGCGACAATTACCACTGGGATTATTTTGGTCTTTTTCTGCCACAGCCTTTCAATTTCAATTTGTAGATCTTTGTATTTGGTGATTTTTTCTATTTCTCTTTCTTCTATTCTGCTATCCCCTGGTATTGCTATGTCGATTATTTTCACTTGTTTTTCTTTCTTCTCGACTACAGTTATATCTGGTGTATTGTGTGGCAGATGTATTATTATTATTATTATTATTATTATTTTACATTTATATCCCGCTCTTCCTCCAAGGAGCCCAGAGCGATGTACTACATACTTAAGTTTCTCTTTCACAACAACCCTGTGAAGTAGGTTAGGCTGAGAGAGAAGTGACTGGGTGACACAGAGTCACCCAGCTAGTATCATGGCTGAATAGGGATTTGAACTTGGCTCTCCCTGGTTATAGTCCAACACTCTAACCACTACACCACCTCAGGCAAGCCTCATAGTCTTAGTCCCCTCTGCAGTGAGATTGTGCTGTCGAGTCAGTTTTGACTCCTGGTGACCATAGAGCCATGTGGTTTTCTTGGTAGAATACAGGAGTGGTTTACCATTGCTTTTCTCCCGCACAGTATAGATGATGCCTTTGCCATTGTCACTGAAGTGAGCATCCACCTCCAGCACCTTCCTATATTGCTGCACCCTGATATAGGTGACTACAAATATATATTTACTAGGCACAGTCTGGGAAGCACACCGGTGGAGACTTGAACTAACAGCCTTGTGCTCCCTAGGCAAGCTGCTTGCCCGCTGTGCCACCACAGCTGATCCTATCCGCAGTACTGGTATAATAATACTGGCCTATTGTATAGGGATATTAAAAAGACATCTGAGATAATGTAGGCAAAGCACTTTGGACACTATTTGGGTAAATATGAGTAAGAATTGGAACCTCCTGCTGGGTGCCTCCATGAACCATGAATGCTGGGATTCTGCTACCTAGTCCCACAAGTCATTGTGGCATCAGTGGTTCGTGGGTTAAGATACCTGGATAAGTATGTAATAGTGATGTAGCAGGTACCAGTCATTGAGAGGGACTGTGTTGCACAGCACTGGGGGGCGAGGAGGGGATCCAACCAATGTTTTCTCTTCTGTAACTCATCAAATCTGAGTGATGAACTTTTGTAAACAGTCACCTTCAACAAACTATTTAGCACAAACACTCAATTCCATTCCCCACTTCAGATGGCATAATAACAGCAGTGCTGCAACCCTGCCAAGAAAGCATTAGAGAAAGGCAATGCAATGGAGTGGAGGTGCTCCAGCAGGGCTCAAGGCAAACAGGAAATGCTTCAGCTGGGTCCAGTCAAGTGCAGGACTATCTTCCCCCTTAGATAAGGAGGCGATGATTTAGAGCAGGCAAGATGCTCTTTGTATGAACCTGAGCAACAGCAGTACAAATGGAAGTCTTTGAAGGCTGCTGTACTGCTGTGACCCTCATTCTAAGTGTCAAGTTCTATGTAAAAAGAATGGCCAGGAAAGATCTATTTTGCTAATATCTGCTATGTAAGTGGAGACAGATTTAGTTTAAACCTAAGAACCACTGTTGCAAAATGCTCAGGACTGATTCATATATGCACATACATCATTGGGCAGTTTATCATTGCACAGTGATTTGCAACAGAATGCTTGAACTGCCACTATGGAAAAGTTACAAGTTTGAGACAATATGAGGTGATCTGGGATGTAGATACCAGTCAAAAGGAGACTCAATGTGTTCTTTTCATCCCACAATAGTGAGCTTGGCTTCTTGCTCCTTTCACAATGTTTTTGATGGATCTACGCAGCAGGGAAATGCTTGACTAACAAGCAGAAGGTTGCCGGTTTGAATCCCCACTGGTACTATATTGGACAGCAGCAATCATCTCACACTGTGTGGGCAGAGGCAATGGGAAACCCCTCCTGTATCCTACCAAAGAAAACCGCAGGGCTCTGTGGGCGCCAGGAGTCGAAATCGACTTGACGGCACATTTTACCTTTACCTTACTACTACTCAGCAAATTAAACACTGATTGAGTTGTCTGTGTGCCCCTCCCTACATGCTTTAGGTAGCCTATCCACTTTTTTAAAAATAAGCATCACTTGCAATTTAATCCAAATTAACATTTGTTTGATAACTACTCTCTCTGTAGATATAAACCCTCAATGAATCAGTGTGGTTTACATCCAGCTGCTTCACTAAACATGCAGAGCTGATTTTCCTGGTGTTTGATCCTGGGGAGAAGACTCGTACCAGTAAAATGTGATGAGTGCACTTCCACTTCCACTGGTCAAAAGAGATACAGTATAATTTGGCTGCAGCCTTGAAAGTCATTTGTGATCTGTGATTGCTATTTCACAAATGCAAGTGTGCAGCCATCAAATCATGCAGATAATAGTACTGTATTTACTTGAATCTAAGATGAGTTTCCCCCCAAGTTATTTGATGTTAGAATTGGGGGGTTGGGTGTAACTTTAAATTCAGGGTCCTCCTTCTTTGGGGTAAATAGTATAACCTACATTTAAAGCAAAATTTTTCAGGTGGTTGTCTTAAACTCAGGGTAATCTTCTATTTGGGTAAATACTGGCGATTTATTAGTTCAGGCTCTAGTGCAGCTGTCATTAGTAACATTGCACAAGAACTTTAGTCTCTTTAGGAAAATTTGACTTATGCAGGATAATTGGTGCAGTGTCAGTTAAGGGACAGAACTGCTAAGGTTTCCTTCCATGGGATCTGAACAGCTTTCAGAGTTAATTGGGATTTCCTGCATAGGCACAGCACAACATCCAGTATGTTGAAGGCAAGTGGGCACCGCTGGATTCTTTGCCTATTAAGATGCCCCTGTAGCTGCTGCAAAGCAAGTCTCTGTTAGTACTACTGCATATAAAATAGCTTTTTGAGCACCAAGTTGCGACACCACTGCAATATTGGGCAGCCACAGCCACTGGCTGTGGCTGCCCAATAGCTTATAAGTTAAGCTATTGGGCAGCCACAGCCAGTCCTCAAAAATCCAGAGCAAAATTTCCTTGTATGAGGACAGTATATGTAGCAACATATAGTTGTGCTATGGAGCTGCTGTTGCTTATCTGTATTTCTTGGGAGAGGTAGATGGATTTCTTTCACATCGCTATCTTATGAAATGTTGATGAGATGACAATGATATTTTAGGTGTGGATATAATAAATAGTTCAAAAAATCCTACACGCACTTGCCATTTGCGAAAGAAAATAGGTAGCTTTCTATTTGCAAATGGTCAAACCATTAATAAGTAACTCCACCAACACTAACTTCCAAGGTCTCAGTGTGAAATATGAGAAACCTGTGTGCTTTGTTCAATGTGTGCTCCACCTCTTGCTGAGATCAGAACTGCAGCGATCTGCCATGCAGTGGAGAAATCTAATTTTCTTGTAATACTTCAAGCAAAGGTACACCAGAAAGCAAGAGGAAACTGAACTGGAACCAAGCGTCACCAGTATTTTAAGGGCTTTTATCCTTGCCATCAACTTAACATGTCCAGGAAAAGCAGTGCCACACTGGCAGGTGAGTGAGAAGCTGCTGGGTAGAGGGAACAAAGCATAATCTGGTAAAAGATTGAGTTTGAATTATGGAAAGCAGCAGCATTGCGCCAATAAACTAACGATCATTCTGAGAGATATTGATGCATTCTTGTCACAGAATATGTCCTGGATCAGCAAGGCTCCTCTGCTGTGTTCAGATTGCTATCATTTCAGATAGTAGCATCAGTATCCATAAGGCAAACTGAGACAATTCCTCAACAATTTAAAAGCAGATTTGGAGAAAGAGGAAAGAAATGAAAGATTATGCGTTACAGAGATGCCAGACTATTAAGGTGAAGCAAGAACATCTTCACTCTTTTTTACTGTCTTTGTAGCATGAGCTGTTTCAATGGATTTGCCAATATATCTGTCTACTTATCTTCTAAACTCAGTTTTGTTTTGATTTCTCTCTCTCTCTCTCTCTCTCTCTCTCGTTCATGAGTAGCTACTCCATTGATATGTCTTCCCCAGCGACATTCAATCTTTGTCCTTGGTTCCTTGATTAACTTCTCACTCTAGCCATAATCAGTGCTGTGCTAGCTTATAGTGGGCTGTATCCCATGTTGATGTGAGATCCTAGTTGTTTATAGGAACCCAAATCCAGGCATGATCACTTTGACACTACCAATCATCTGTGTGGGGGAAACAGATTGGCTAGAATTTCTCACCCCAAACCGATGTTTGGGACTATAAAAGATGACAGCTCCAACCTACTGCTTGGCTCTGTCTACCTGAACTCAGCACAATAGAATAGAATTCCTTATTTACGACCCAAGGTCAACATAACATGACATAAACAAAACATCTCATAACATAGAAAAATACAATTGGAAGAAGGAAATATGTAAATATGTGCATAAGTATCCACAGATAATAATCAATTTTATATATATATATATATATATATATATATATATATATATATATATATATATATAATTAATCAAGAAAAGCTCGCTGCTGTAACAATACTGCAATAAAACAAAATTTGGCCACCTTAAAGGTGACATCTAAAATTCTATCTGCAAGAAGATAAGAAACATAAAAGTCTCCTAAACAGCCTGGGAAGGGTGTCAGAAGAGGAGTTAATAAGGAGCATATTAAATCTCTATATAATGGACAGCGCAACAGAACATGTTGGATGGATTCGACTTCCCCCATATCACATGGGCATAATCTATCCTCCCTGGGGATCCCCAGAAACCTCCCCGAGAGCACCGCTGAAAGTAGCATGTCATGTCTTGCCCTAAAAAAGGCCCTCTGGTAGCACGTCATGCTCAGAGCATTCAAATAGGCAGCAGGCCCCCAGCTAGAACTGCTCAAACCCAACCTCCTTTTAGTACAATCAGGGATTTGGGAGAGTTCTTGTTGAATTTCAGAGTCTAAGAGTCTTTGCTTCAGGATCTGCCTAGCCTGGTCATAACTTAACAAGACCAGGTAGTCCATAGACAGACCCAAGGACACAATTTTGTCCTGAATAGCCCGGGCCCAAGTGGGCTGGAATACATCAGCCAAGATAAGAGAGATCCATCCTCGAGGAAAAAAATCTGACTTTAAGCTAATAGGTCAAAATAGACAACCAGGCCCAGACTTCGATCTTCAGAACGCCCAACTCAAGCCTTAACAATACATTAACAATACAGGTAACAATAAGAGTACCTAGAGGCGCATCTAGGTACTCTTAGAGCCCTAAGGAAGTCATTTTGAACCACATCCATAGACTTGTATGAAGGAAAAGGACCAAGTTGCACCCCATATAATAGCTGGCTCTGAAATTTGGCCGCAAATAATTTCAAGGCGGCCGGAATGATCTTGCCTCCTTAGAAGAGAAAAATCTCCGGATAGCCAGAGAACTTCTCTGTGCCGTAAGAATAACTTGATCTATATGCACCTTCCATGAGCCCCTTGCTTGCAGGGTCACACCTAAATAGCTATATGTATAGACCTGTTCTAACTGTTGATCCTTAATCGACCATCTTAACTGCCTAGGTCTCCTTGCAAAAATCATTACTTTGGAGTTCGAGTAATTGATCAAAAGATAATTTGCTCTACAGTAGAGGGCCAATCTTTTCAAGGCTCACCTCAGGCCCTAGCTAAAAATCCTAGCTAAAATAGCAGCAGCATCTGCACAAAGAAGAAGAGGAATACAAACATCTGCTGCAGATGGCTAATGTAGGCTGGAATCGGTTAGACAAGGGGCCAAGTCATTGAGATATAAATTAAAAGCGAGGGGGCAAGGATACATCCCTGTCTCACTCCTTTATAGGTAGATATAGGTTGTGAAAGCTCCCCTTTAGGATAGCAATAGCAATAGCACTTACATTTATATACCGCTTTATAGCCGGAGCTCTCTAAGCGGTTTACAATGATTTTAGCATATTGCCCCCAACATTCTGGGTACTCATTTTACCGACCTCGGAAGGATGGAAGGCTGAGTCAACCTTGAGCCCCTGGTCAGGACTGAACTTGTAATCTTCTGGTTACAGGGCGGCAGTTTTACCAATGCGCCACCAGGGGCTCAAGATGACATCTAACCCTGATATTCGAGCCTGCATGAAGCTGTTGCATTAAGAAAAGAAGCTGCTTATCAATGTTCGTTTGAGCTAGCTTCTCCTAGAGCAGTCCTCTAGATATAGAATCGAACGCCGATTTAAAATCGATGAAAGCCACATACAGAGCCGACCCAGGCTTATCTCCATATTTTCCAATCAGATGTCGGAGGATAAAGACCTGATCAGTAGTAGATCGTCCAGTTCTAAACCCGGCCTGCTCATCCCCCAAAACACTCTCATCCTCCATCCAGGCATGAAGTTTGGCTAAAAGGTACCTAGCATACAGCTTGCTGACTACACTTAGCAGTGAGACAGGCCTATAATTCGAGGGGAGATTTCTTTTCCCTTTCTTATAAATTGGCACTATAACAGCCATACTCCACTCTTTCGGAATTTGACCAGTGGAGTCTATATGGGTGAAAAGCCTGGCCAGCACAGGGGCCCACCATTCAGTGTCCAATTGAATAGCCTCATGGTTAATACATTGAATCCTGGGGCCTTACCAGTTTTCATTTCACCTATTAATTTTTCTGCCTCCAATACTGTATCTGGTGGCCATCCCGGAACAGAGCTGAAATCCAACTTCCCAGAAGCTGAAGGGAACTCCCCAAGATTATAAAGATCACTAAAATGAGTCACCCAATCATTCATAGATACTGCACAGCTGGCTTTAAGGGGATGAGTGTGCCACTGTGCATTCACTAAGTGCCAAAACTTAGAGTCATTGGCACCTCTAGCTGCCTCAAAGAGGTCCTTCCACAGGGATCTTAAGGCCAGTGCTTTCTTTTCCTTTAGAAGGCACAATATGGGCAACTATACACACAAGCCTGGATGCAGAGATCCATTCACAATAAACGCATATGAGGTACTATAGGTTGTGCTATTTCTGATCCAGAAGAGGATACATACCTAGAAGCCTGCTTCAACCTGCAAACTGCTTAGTAAACTGAGGCAAAACAGCACATCTGAGGCAAAACTGCACATCTGGTGCAATGCTTTTATCCCAATTTTTTTGTTTTGCTATATTAATTTCAATCAAACATTTAGCCTTCCCAGTATTCTATGATGATTGGTTCAATTGTTGAACAGATATTTCACTTTACCAATCGGCTTTCCATTTCCTTCTAATTACTGTCAAAGGAGGATCTATCTGATCCAAAAGCTTATGATAACGAAAAACAGAATGTTTATTAATCTGCCCAAGGTTCTTCATATTTTGACAATGGAATGAACCATAGATAAACGGTTCAGACTTCTCCCAAACTGTCTGATTGATTTATGTTTAAACTAGAAGGAAAATCAATACAGATGGTATCTCACCCTGCGTGTGTGACACAATAATGAAGTTGGAGGAGATGTATAAGCCTTAATTGAATTCTCCTTTTTTACTGATTTCAATTAAGGGCCAACGAAAGTGGAAGCTGGTTCAGAGATTGTGGCTGTGAGAAGCAACAGAGTGGTACTGGAAAATACCATCGGTCCAGCGGAGATTGTCATCTCTAATGGCAAAATAGTTGATGTTCTGCCAAAGAGAAACTGGGCCCGACCCAGTGGAGAAAAGGTAAGAACCAAGTTAGAAACTTATTAAAGGATAGTGGGCAGTGTAAGTACGGTCAGAGGACATGAAGTGCATAGGACACAGGGTGCAATTTGCAGGTCATGTGTAATGATGTAGCCTTATTTATGTCAACAACATTATACCAGTCAAACTGATCGATGGAAAAAAAACAAAAACATTACAACAAAATATCTCACAACGTTTTTGCTAATATAAAGTGTTCAGATGTTGATGTTGACATGAACACAGTCAATATGTTGTGAACATATTCCATTTCCAATATATCATTAAAAATGACAACAGTGTCAAACAACTGACAGCACTGACATTTTAAAATATTTTACATAGTGCCATAGAACATAAGAACAGCCCTGCTGGATCAGGCCCAAGGCCCATCTAGTCCAGCATCCTTTTTCACACAGTGGCCCACCAGATGCCGCTGGAAGCCTACATGCAGGAGTTGAGGGCATGCCCTCCCTCCTGCTTTACTCCCCAGCAACTGGTACTCAGAAGCATCCTGCCTTTGAAGCTGGAGGTGGCTATAGCCCTCCGTCTAGTAGCCATTGATAGACCTCTCCTCCATGAAGTTAACTTTGTCCCAATGTGCACCACTTTACACTTGCCAACACTGAACCGCATTTGCCATTTTGTCGCCCACTCACCCAGTTTGGAGAGATCCTTTTGGAGCGCCTCACAATCCGTTTTGGATTTAACTACCCGAAAGAGTGTTGTATCATCTGCAAATTTGGCCGCCTCGCTGTTTACCCCTAGATACAGAAGATAATCAAAAACTTACATTGTTGATGGTTCTTGAAATTCTGAGCCAGTTCCAGGTCACACAGTCCTTTCCTTGAATACAATTCTCAACTAATAGCAACTGCTCTACAAGTGTCATTATGGAGGATCTCTTACAATTATCACATAACTCCACTCTTCCTTCTCAGTACAGCTACCACTGGTACAAGAAGGTGTAACTAAAATGACATATGTGTTGATGAAAGAGAAAGCAAAAGATATTCCAGAACAAAGTATTTGGAAAGCTGAATGAGGCAGCTTGCAGGAGGGAACTATCACAATGCCAAACATTATATCCCTGGGGACTAATTCTCCACTCGGTTACACAAGTTTTACACTGCTGTGATTCCATTGACTTCACTGTAATTGAGTGGAGAACTGAGAGGCCCCACAGCCATAATGTCAGTGAGAAGCACTGAACCAGATTCATAGCTAATGCGTTGGGTATTGGCCAGGATGAGTTGCTCTATTTTTACCCATTTCCCCTTGTGGGTTGAACTTTCAGTTGGCTGGCCAGTGACCCTTTATCAGTGTCTGCTACTGATCACGGTGCAATCCATATTCTTGGCTAATCATTGATACCACACATACAACTTATTCTGTTTGCAAGTTGTCCATGAGCAGCCCATGAGTTTCTCTCATTGCCTAGTTCATAGAACAAATTCTGGTAGAAAAGCTACTGTTCCTCTGTCCTACAAAAACAGTATATTCATATGAGTCATCAGCGAGAGCAGTAGGCAGTACACTGCCAATTTTAAAACATGAGCACATAGTGCTGAAATATCACTGAAATACTGGACTAACATTGCTCAGATGTTAGGAAAATGTCCTGGTTCCAAGCTAGCATTATTTTAAAGAGAAAGCTAATTAAGTTAATATATTAAGCTAATTAAGTTCATATATTGTATGTTTGCCGGGGTGGGGTGACGTGTCCTGCCAGAGGTGTATCTAGGGAAAATAGCGCCTAGGGCAAGCACTGAAATTGTGCCCCCTGTCCAAACATTTGACACCCGTCTTTCAGATAACTTTACCATAATATCAGCTGAAAAATACAAGTCAAGCTTGTTAATCTTTTAATAGTTCAAAAACTATTTAGCAGTGGACGTAGTCAGACCAAAAAAATGCTGGAAAACTACAAATTTCAGTATGCTGGGGCTCATGAAATACCCAAATACTATGTGGAGGTGTATTTGGAAAACTAAACAGAAGTGCCTGTCTAATTGTCTACTATGCACTGTAGCATCACTATTACATAAGTTTTAAAAATAAATTGCGAATTGGACTTTTCCCAGAGACTCTGAAAATAATTAAAGGATATGCAGAGTAAACTGTGTCACTGCTTGGAATATATTCTAGTATTTCAGAAAGACAGTTAAAATGAGAGAAAGAGAGCAAGAAACTCCCAGTGGGCCTTACTACTAAGGATTTCACACTGATTCAAAGACAAACTCACCATTAATAGCCATATTATTAAGACATCACATTTAACTCACTTATCACAAGAAGCAAAGTAAGAGCAAATGAATACAATATTAGCTCATAAGCTTCAGCTCAGAATTCACAAGCCCTGATTCTCTGTACATAGTGCCAAACTGAATATGTGTACAGTGACTTATTATATTAAATTAATTTTTTTTATCTGTAGCCCCTTCGGGGGGGTTTCCTAAAGGCCATGGGGGGCTCTGCAAAGGTTCCTCCCCCCCACCCCCGCTGGCATCTAGGGCCTCACAGGGACCATTTGAGCATATGTGGTGGCCATTTTAAAAGAATTTAATTTTTTAAAATGGTGCCCCCCTTCAAGTGGTGCCCAGGGCACGTGCCCTGCCTGCCCCACCCTAGATACACCCCTGTGTGTTGGCACCACTACCAGCAGAATCCGGCAATCGTCTGGGCAGCTGATCCAGCCGCCCAGCAACAAGAAGAGGATCGTCTGCAGGGGAGGTAAGCTCTTTGTGGCTTCCTCTCCTTGCCCCTTTGAGCCCTTCTCATGGATCGTGAGAAAGGGCTCTTTGACTCAATAGAGTATTTTTCAAAGATGTGTTTGGACAAAATATCTGCTTATATATTTTACAGAAATCTCATTTCTGGTCTCTCAACTGTAAGATAGTCGGCGAGTTGCTGAAGTGAGGCTGGCTGGCATTGCTCACAACATTATGTGCATGTTGCAATGTAACATTCATGCAGTTGCAGAAGAGCACAGCTGCACTAAAGACACGAATTGCACAAACATGGTTGCACAATTGACAACCAATAGAAATTGTTCATGCGGTCCTTGCATTTAATGCTGCAGCATTCCTGTACAACTGCCTGACTGTTATGTTGTAACACACATGTAACTTTGTGCAGGATGTCAGCCAACATATGTGATACTTCTAGTATTTTATAATGGTCATATTGCTTTCTTATCAATATTTTTCTTCTATACATAGTACATCAGGAATGTAGGAAACTGCCTTATCCCAAGTCAGAATATTGGTTCATCTAGCTCAGTACTTTCTCTGCACTGACTGGCAGCGGGTCTCCAAGGTTTCAGGCAGGAATCCTTCCCAGCCCTACCTGGAGATGCCAAGGATTGAACCTGGGACCTTCTGCATGCAAGCAGATGCTCTACCACTAACCTCCAGCCACATCCCCTAAGGCAGAGCTTTTCAGACATCCCCTAAGGCAAGCTTTTCAGACTTGGATCCCCAGATGTTGTTGGACTACCACTCCCATCATCCCCAACCAAAAGGCTGGAGGTGATAAGAATTGTAGTGAACAACACCAGGGGACCCAGGTTTGAGAAGCCCTGCCCTAAGGGGATTATCTTAAAGCAGACAATGTTCACATGTAGTTATTTTATTTATTTTATTATTTTATTTATTTCTTGTTAAATTTATATACTGCCTTTCATTAAAACAATCCCAAGGCGGTTTACACAAAAATTAAAAACAAGACTATAAAAATGACACAATTAAAATATTAAGCTAAAATATAAAACAAATCTGACTAAAAAGATTTAAAATACAAGCATAAAAACTATACAAAATACAAAGAAGCAGCAGTAGAGACAATCGTATAAAAGCCTGGGTAAAAAGCCAAGATTTAACACGCATTCTAAAAACTGTGATGGAGACTGAGGAATGAATAGCCACCGAGAGAGCATTCCAGAGTTACCTATCCAAATGCAAACCAAGGCCAACCCTGCTTAGCAAAGGGGACAATTCATGCTTGCTACCGCAAGACCAGCTCTCCACATCTAAAATGTTCAGATACATTATTTCAGTAATCATAACAACAACCATACAAGGTAGGGATAATAAATTATAACAATATTAAAAAGATACATGCCATTTCTTAGTGTTGTGCTTCCTCAGGGAAACTAGGAACCAGTTAAGAACACACATTTCCTCTGGCTTAAGAAGAGAGAGGTCCAATGGTACGACCACAGCACATGAGAAGAGGAAGGGGACATGCCAAAAGCTTGCCCATCAAGACATCCTCCCAATGTGCCCCTTGATGGTATGTGGGGGTTGTTCATCCACACAGACCCTAGACACTCCAAATACGAGCAGATCATCTCGTATCCACTAGGAAGGAGTCAACCATGTACTGCTACCCAGTAGACTGCATGGCTGGGAGGTGCTGATTTCTAACATCAGAGGCAGGGAGGAGGAGAGTCAAGATGAAGCTTTCCTACCTGAATTCAGTGGTGGTACAATGGTGTTATGCCACCTAATGGTGCAGCGGGGAAATGGCTTGACTACCAAGCCAGAGGTTGCCGGTTTGAATCCCCGCTGGTATGTTTCCCAGACTATATTTCCCAGACTATATTTGCAAAACATAGTTTCCCAGACTATGGGAAACACCTATATTGGGCAGCAGCGATATAGGAAGATGCTGAAAGGCATCATCTCATACTGTATGGGAGAAGGCAATGGTAAACCCCTCCTGTATTCTACCAAAGAAAAACCACAGGGCTCTGTGGGCGCCAGGAGTCAACACTGACTTGATGGCACACTTTTACAATGGTAGTACATGCACTCCAAATATTTTTTAAGTAAATACTTGAAGTGCATGTTTAGGGGGTAACATGATAAACAGCCCCCATACATGATCAAGGGATGCTCCAGGGGGGTGTTGGGATGTCTGTGGAAGATGTCTTAACAGGCACACTCTCAGCATGTCCCTCCTTCTTCACATGTAATCCTGCTGGCATCATTTGAACTGGCCCAGAGACGTTTCAGACTGAGGTAGCTCCGGGGAACCTTTACTGAAATAAAACTTAGAATAGAAAGCACTGAGTCTGCTTGATACTCTGGTCAATTCCATGGTCTTAAAACAGCACGATGATAAGACTGTTTTAGATTTGTGGTGTAGTATATTCCCATTCCTACCTGGAGATGTCAGGGATTGAAAGCACACAAGTACCCAGCACCTTGGCCCCATTCCATTTTGTGTGTGTGGGAGGGGTATTCCTCCTTTAAAAATCCAGTCATGGATCTCCCACCACACCTAGTTGACCTTCAGAGCCATCAAAGTCTATAAGCCACAATGAGGCAAGCTTCTCATAACCGTTCAAAGGATCCTTTTCTGCTCTTCTAATCATATGCTGAGTCTTTGGTGAGAAATCCTTACATCATGATCAGTTTGACAACAGTGATACGTCTTAGGCAGAACAAGTGTATGTGTATTTGTGTTTAACTAAAAATTATCTGAATGGGGTGGTATTGTTTTAAATTTTTCTTTTAAATTGTATCTACAAAATAAATAGAAATTGGCTGAGAGCCCTAAGAAACTCAGTTTTGTGCTTGTCATTAATTTACATGCACAAAGCTGTAAATGTTGCTGTCCCCTATGTTCCCTGCAAAAGAAATACCTTCAATTAGTTGAAGAATTATTTATTTATATGTTGCCTATATTTGCAAAACAAGTCCCTGAGGGCTGAGCAACCCTCAGGTATATATTTCTGGAAGTGAAAAGGGCCTTTGGAAGGAGAGGAGAGATGCTAAAATTACTCTCCCCACCCCCTGTGCACATGATCTACTGCTCAGCAACACGCTGACTGAGTGAAAATCACTTCCCCATCTCCCATCCCATGTACAGGGCTTCGAAACAGCTTTCACCAAAGCAACTTCTAGGTCAGTGATATTCGCTGTTTTTCAAGTGGAGGGCACTTTGACAAAAAGAGCCAATTCCCAACTGTGCTGACATCTGCACAGTACTATGCTTTTCTCAGTTCAGGGAGGGCCCTTTAAGAGAGACGTAGCCCTCTCTTAAGAGCTCTAGGAGGAAAACACCGGAAAGGGCTACACTTCCCAGCATTCTGTGTACACCTTCCAAAATGTGCAGGGGCTCAAGAGAGCTCCCTTTCTCTTAAAGGACCCTGACCCCCAGTGCTGGGCAAAGCGCAGCACTGCATGTTAGGAAGGATCATCTCCGTGTGGTGTCAGGGGGACTATGCAGAGTATTCCGCTTTGGATGAAGCTTTGCACAGACCAATATGCAATTAGAAGGGGGCACACTTAGGGTTGGTACAGGGCCTGGGCCTCCACTGGCCTTGGGGCTTTACAATAAAGAATACTGCCGAAGGTTTTCTCTGAGGGTGGGATCTTTCTCCTGTCCTTATGCAAATATATGAGCTGTTAAAAATAACTGTACATTACAGGCCTAAAACAGAAGCACAAGATCAGGGTTGTTATTAAGATAACCTGCGACAATCCCATGTACATCATCTTGAAACAAATGTTATAATAGTCAAAATTGTCTCACCGCATAATGATTGTGCATTATTGGATGCTTCCCCATGGAGGAAAACATCCTGCAGATACAAAACATGTGCATCAGGGAGAAGATTACATGAACTCCTGAAATCTACTTTTCTGTACACAAGGAAATTCTGTATGGAGGAGCAATTAATCATGCAATGCAGTTCAGGGACAACTTTATCACCTCATCTGATGTTTGTGTGAACTAGGTCTTATGTACTAACTGTTGGAAGTTAAAGGACTTTGTGCTGTCTCTTTGTATCAGACAGTGGAGGACAGACTAGTAAGTCAGAGGGCTAGAGAGTCAAGACATTGGTCATCCCTTCTCCACTGCTCTGACACTATCCCTTTGGATATGTAGATTGCTAATCTCAGGGATTCAACTTCCTTCCTCTCTCTCTTCCTACCTACCCTACTACCTTGCAACATGGCAAGCCTCTCTCCCTGCACCATATGTGCAGAGAAGATGCAGAATCCATCTGCATCCAGCTAGATAGATAGATTAGAGATCCTAACTCCTCACTTTCCTATCTAGAATGGAGTTCCTTAATAAAAGCCTTTTATATTGATTTGAAACTATGAATTGGCTCCAAGTTACTTTGCTCTCAGTATACACACATGCCTAACTAAACTACCGCTGTGTTGTGCCTCTGTGCACTCTGCTATAATGAGAAAGGGATTCTTCACCACAGAGAATTTCCAACACTAACTAGGCTAATTGAGTTCACTAAAAGCAAGAATAACCGGGGGTGGGGAGGCTGTGATAGTGAAAATATACTAGGAAAACATCAAATAGACAAACATTTCAGAGAAAAATATGAATACCTTTAAAAATTCCCTAAAACAGCAAAACAAGTAAATAAATACTAGATTTAGTCAATTCAATAGTTATTCCTTCTTCCAAGCAAACTTTGGAAATTACAGTTCCGTGAGAAGGATTGAAGGGTAGAGACAGGAGAAATTTCTAATTACGAATACACAGCATCTCACCAAACTCCAATTCCCAGAATTCCTTGGGCCAAGCCACTACAGTCAAAGAGCTAAAACAAATAAAATGTGTAGTGCAAATATGCTCTTTGTTGTTTCTGCCTTCATCCCTTTGATTTAAGACTTACAAACATGTGAAATTGACTCTGAGGCCTCTTTTACCAGTTAATGAAATGTGAATTTTGAGAGCATCCTAGGGAAATGCACAATGACTGGAGTATCTTCAGTCTCCAGTGGAGATGAAAGAACAGGCAAGCAAATTAATCAGGAATAATATCAGAAGCAGCTCAGCCTCTGATAGTCAATGGATTTCCAGGAGGTTGCTATGTCTGAATTAATCTATTCATTCAAAGGATCTTTCGTTAAAAACATTGGCCAACATCCGAAATGCACACGCAGCAAATGTGCAGCACGTGCTATGAGGGAAGAGCAATTTTCATCCAACTCCCCTTCCTCCTGAAGCTGACTATGATTCCTGAATATGTTCCTGAGGGATGCATCGCCCCAGGGAGATATTTTCAGGAGTCACAGTCAACTACAGTGGGAAGAGGAGATCAACAAAAATCACTGCTCTCCACATGTGGAGCATCACTGCATGCATGCTTCATTAGTCTAGATGTTGGCCATCAAGTATCCACTCCTTCCTTCTCCGGACATGCCCGCTTTGCAATAGCAAGCTGCAGGAGCACCCTTTGGACTAGGGATGTGCCCAAAACATGGTTCAAGCACTTTTAAGGAAATTAGAAAGGGAACTTTAAGAAAAGTCCACTGCCCCTTCCTGCTGGGATGGCGCATGTCCCCAAAAGCCCTGCATGCCATCAGCATGCACATTTGCTGACCTCACAAATGGCGCCCACACATGTGCGGCCATGTGTTTGCTGATGGCATGCGGGGCTTTTGGGGACACATGCTGCCCCAGCAGGAAACTGAAAGGGGCAGCAGAGAACAGGTAAACACCTACTCTCCATTTTCTTAAACATATCATGACACCTTCACACTGGTTCATATAAAATGAATGCAAATCCTCCTAAACAGAATTTGCAAATTAACAATACATTTCCCCTTTCTGGTAAAGTTTCTTTCTTAATGGCGCTGGAAACTGAACTATTCCTAGTCCTCTAGCCTCATTCTTTTCCTAGAGATTTCCAGGAACATCTCAGCTTATTTAAAAAATTGGTTCATGCACAATGAATGCAAATGATGCTTGTGGATGTTTCACAACACTTTGGTGGTGGTGTTTGTAGCATGAAACTGAAGCAATAGTTCTTAAATTATTTGGAGGATGATTGTGCTCTCACAGCGTATGCTTCTAAGGGTCAGCAATGACACCTCTGCCTGCCATAAAGGGTTTTAGGACACTCTTTCTGGTATGTTGCAATAAATACGGCAGTCTTTTACTGAATGGATTGTCTAAGCTGGAGTAGCCAAGAAGACTAGCATTGCTAACTGTGAATGATCAAATAAATTACAAAGCATGTTTAGACATGGGACTACTTGTAAATCATGATCTAACACAGAATTCATGAGTGTAAGGGCCCTTTTCTCTGTGTGGGATTATAACGGTGTGTTTCCTAGTTTCTGTCTTTCAACAAAAAATGCTGCACCATCGTTCTTTTAAGCTTTCTACTAAGGCAGCCCTAAAAAGCTAAATTCTAAATTGAGTTTTGAATTAAGATAAATAATTTTAATAAGTGCCTGGACAGGACAGAAGCATTTTATGTGCCATACCCAATCTATATCCATTCTTATACTGACAACAACCTAAGAACGTTCTGCAGTGCTCTGTCAGTCTAATGCTCTCTTCTGCCTACAGATGCTAGACGTTGGAGACCTAGTGGTCATGCCGGGGATCATAGACCCTCATGTGCACATATGTGAGCCCAGACATCCAACTTGGGAAGGATTTACATCTGTGACTAAGGCCGCAGCTGCAGGAGGCATCACCACCATTGTTGATATGCCATTGTACGGTACCAGAGGTTTGGAGGGACGAAATTGAGACATTCCAGCTCCCCCCCCCCCGCCAATTTCATTTCAGAATCTATAAGAAGGTTCTCTTGGTCAATTTGCTTCTATTGCATTCTCAACTGAATGCTGCTCATAAATGATACTGCAGGGGTTCCTCCAAACCACATTATTCTTCCTTTTCTTCATGCAGGCCAAATCAGGAGCACAATGGGGGAAAGTGCGGAAATTGCTTCTGCAATTTGCTGCCTTGGGGCTGTGTTGGAGATTCCTCTAGAGTCTGCAAGACCCCTGCAGCATATCCTTATGAAGGCAGTCGGCTGCGCATCATGTCAGCTACCCTCCCACAGCCTGAGGCAACTTTACAGAAAAACACAGGAGATCTAATCACAAATCACTTTTATTGCACGGTTGCACCTCCTACAGCTATTTGGGCAATGGCTCCCAACCCAAGCCCTTCATTATGACCAGTTTGTTTTTATTTGTGTAGTTATTATTTTAATAATAATAATAATAATAATAATAATAATAATTATTATTATTATTATTATTATTATTATTATTATTTAATTGATATAGCAATATACCATCTTTTTACATGGTGCTTTAAGACAGATGAGAGGACAGGCCCCTTTCCCAAGAAACTCACAATCTAGAAACAGACACTAGGGAGAAAACAAAGAAAGGGGTGGGGTGTGAGGCCAGGGTAAGCCAGGGAAAGAATGTGTGATTATTTTATGTTTGCGTATTTACTTAGACTTATTTGCAGTCGAGTACATCCTTCTACCATCTTTGCTGCTTTCTGTGCTACTACATGAAGCTTGCCTTTGCCCCGATATGTGTCTGGCTCCATCTTACAGATTTCTAGCATCTGGAGCATAAGAGTTATCTGGGTGGGAGGTCACTTTGATTTCTGGCAGCAGCAGCTTCTGCTGTGCATTTCCCTAAAATAGTCCTACAGTGCCAGCTACTGGTCATATGCAGATGCTATAGATGATGATACTTCCCAGTAACTATTTACATGTTTAATTTCCATACCTACATCCATGGGTTTTCCTTCTGAGGCCTCACCTCCTATATACATGTATCTGGAGCTGCCCACTGGGAGCACATCACATCCATTTTGAAAGAGCTGCACTGGCTACCAGTTTGTTTGCTGGTCCAATTCAAGGTTCTGGTTTTGTCCTTTAAAGCCTTTAACAGTTTGAGCCTGGGGTACCTAAGGGACCTGAGGGACCGCCTGCTCCCAAAGGTTGCTGCCCGCTTCACGAGGTCATCTGAGGGGGCTCTGCTCTGGGTGCCAACAAAGAGGGAGGCTCAGTTGTCGTGCATGCAGGACAGGGCCTTCTCTGTTGCTGCCCCCAGACTCTGGAAAACTCTCCTGGTGGTTATTTGCTCCTCGATCTCCATCACAGCTTTTAGAAAGCATGTTAAATCGTAACTATTTACCCAGGCTTTTTTTTTAATTGTCTGTGCTGCTGCTCTTTGCACTCTGTATTACTTTTATGCTTGTGTTTTAAATTTTTAATCAGATTTGTTTTATATTTTTAGCCTAATATTTTAATGGTGTCTTTTTTTACAATCTTGTTGTTACATTTTGCTGTAAACTGCCTTGGGATTGTTTTAATGAAAGGTGGCATATAAATTTAATGAACAAGCACAAGCGTGCACGCACGCATGTGCACAGGCACCACCAAAATGCACGCACACATGTGTGCACCACTAAAATGCACGCATGGATGCATGTGCACACGCACCACCAAAATGCACGCATGAACGTGCGAATACACAGCACCAACATGCAAGAACATGCGCACATGCACCACCAAAATGCACAGATGCAAGAACACGTGTGCGCACAGGCACCATGAAAATGCATGCGCATGCACACAGGCACCACCAAAATGCACGCATGCACGAGTGCAAACGCACAAAAAATGCACACGTGCACACACACCACCAAAATGCATGTGCGCGCACATGCAGCACAACACCAAAATGCACGCACATAATGCACACATGCGCACACGTGCACAGACACCACCAAAATGCACGCACAGATGCACGCACACATATCACCAACATGCACTCACGCACACAGAGGCGTAACTATAGGGGGGCAGGGGGGGCACGTGCCCCGGGTGCCATCTTTTCTGGTCACGTGGGGGGCGCCGCCATGACCAATTTTTTTTTAATTTTTTGTTAATACAAATGTTTCCTGCTCAGTGCAGCAGTGCTGCAGCAGTCAAGGAAGCGCGTCGGTGCCCCCTTCCCCACGAGCGGTCCCTTCCACGCTGCCTGCGCCCCCCCCCCATTGCTTTGCTGGCACCTGGTGGCCAGTCAGTGGCCTGGCTTGGCGGCGGCGGCGGGCGCTTGTGAGGAAAAACCTAAGTATAATGTAGTATGTTGGGGGGGAGCGGTGGGGGGGCACCATTTCAGTGCTTGCCCCGGGCGCCGTTTTCCCTAGTTACGCCTCTGCACGCACACACGTGTGCACGCACACGCAGCACCAAAATGTGCATGGGCACACACACGCACCACCAAAATGTACGCACACACATGAGTGCACACGCACCACCACATGTGTACACGTGTGTGCATGTACTTTGATATAGTGTGTATATTTTGATACTGTGTTTGTGTGCACGTATGCGTGTGTGCATGTGTATTTTGGTGGTGTGTGCGTGTGTGCGTGTGTATTTCAATGGTGTGTGCACATGTGCATGTGTGTGTGTTTATTTTCATGGTGTGTATGTGTGTGGTGATGTGTGTGCGTGTATGTGTGTATTTTGGTGGTGTGTGTGTGAGGGCCCGTGTGTGCATGTTCATGTGTATTTTAGTGGTGTGTTTGTGTGTTTTGGTGGTGTTTATATGACTGTGTGTGTATTTCGGTGGTGTGTGCGTGTGTGCGTGTGTATTTTAGTGGGGTGCGCGTGTGCGCGTGTAATTTGGTGGTGCGTGTGCATATCTGCATGTGTATTTTGGTGGTGTGTGCGCGCATGTGAGTGTATATTTTGGTGATGTGTGGATGCATGTGCGTGTGTATTTTGGTGGTGTGTATGCATGTGCGTATTTTGGTGGTGTGTGTTTGCAAGTGTGTGTGCGTGAATTTTGGTGGTTTGTGTGCACGTGCGTGCACGTGTCTTTGGGTGGTGTGTTGTGTGTGTACGCATGAGCGAGTCTGCGTATGTATTGTATTGGGGTGTGTGCATGTGCATGTGTATTTTGATGGTGTGTATGCGTGCGTGCATTTGTATTTTGGTGGTGTGTATGCGCGTGTGTGTGTATTTTGGTGGTGTATGCGTATGTGCGTGTGTATTTTGTTGGGATGTGTGTGTGTGCGTGTGTGTATTTTGGTGGTGTGTGTTTGCACGTGTGCGCGCGTGTGTGCATGAATTTTGGTGGTTTGTGTGCATGTGCGTGCGTGTATCTTTTGGTGGTGAGTGAGCACATTCTTGTTCACATGTGCGCATGTGCGTGTGGAGTGCAGTGGAGTGTGTGTGTGCCTGTGTGTGCGTGTATTTTGGTGGTGCATGTGCCCATGTGCTTATGCGTGTGTATGTTGGTGGAGCAAGTATTTTGGTGGTACATGTTCCCGTGTGCGTGTGTATTTTGGTGGTTTGTGTGTGCGCGTGTGCATGTTTGCGCGTGTATTTTGGGGGGGGTGCACCCGTGTGCACATGTGCACGTGTGCATTTTGGTGCTGCGTGTGCCCGTGTGCATGTGTATGTTGGTGGAGCATGTATTTTGGTGGTACATGTTCCCATGTGCGCTTGTGCGTGTGTATTTTGGTGGTGTGTGTGTTTGTGTATTTTGATGGTGTGTGTGTATTTTGATGGTTTGTGTGTATTTTGGTCGTGTGTGTGTGTATTTTGTTGGGTGTCTGTGTATTTTAGTGGTCTCTGTGTGTATTTTGGTTGTGTGTGTGTGTGTGTGTGTTTTGGTGGTTGTGTGTTTTTGTGTGTATTTTGGTGGTGTGTGTGTGTCTATTTTGGTCTTGTGTGTGTCTATTTTGGTCTTGCGTGTTTATGTGTATCTTGGTGGTTTGTGTGTATTTTGGTGGTTTGTGTGTATTTTGGTGGTGTGTGTGTATTTTGGTGGTGTGTGTGTATTCTGGTGGTGTGTGTATATGTTGTTGGTGTCTGTGTGTATTTTGGTGGTCTGTGTGTGATTTGGTGGTTGTGTGTTTTTGTGTGTATTTCAGTGGTGTGTATTTTGGTGGTCTGTGTGTGTATTTTGGTGGTGTTTGTATGTGTGTGTTTTGGTGGTTGTGTGTTTTTGTGTGTATTTCGGTGGTGTGTGCACGTGTGTGTGTTTATTTTCATGTTGTGTGTGTGTGATTTGGTGGTGTGTGTGCATGTGTTTTGGTGGGGTGTGTGAGGGCCCGTGTGCTCGTGTTCATGTGTCTTTTAGTGGTGTGTGTGTGTGTGTGTGTATTTTGGTGGTGTTTATGTGTCTGTGTGTGCAGGTTTGCGTGTGTATTTTGGTGGGGTTGCGTGTGCATGTTTAATTTGTTGGGGTGTGTGCATGCATGTGTGCGTGTGTGTTTATTTTGGTGGTGTGTATGTGCATGTGTATTTTGGTGGTCTGTGTGTATTTTGGTGATTTGTCTGTATTTTGGCGGTGTGTGTATGTTGTTGGTGTATGTGTGTATTTTGGTGGTCTGTGTGTGTGTTTTGGTGGTGTTTGTGTGTGTGTGTGTGTTGGTGGTTGTGTGTTTTTGTGTGTATTTTGGTGGTGTGTATTTTGGTGGGGTGGGTGTGTCTATTTTGGTCTTGTGTGTGTCTTTTTTTGGTGAGGTGTGTATATGTGTATCTTGGTGGTGGTGTGTGTGTACGTGCATGTGCGAGTGTATATTTTGGTTGTGTGTGTGTTTATGAGTGTATTCAATGGGGTGTGTGTATTTTGGTGGTGTTTGTGTACGTGTGTGCATGTATGTTTTTTGGTGGTGTGTGTGCATGTGTGCGTGTGTAATTTGGTGGTGTCTGTGCACGTGTGCATGCATATTTTGGTGGTGTATGTGTACACGCGTGTGCGCTTGTGTGTATTTTAGTGATTTATTTGCACGCACGCATGTGTGCATGTGAATTTTGGTGGTGAGTGTGCACACATGTGCCTGTCTGCATGTGTGTGTGTGTATTTTGGTGGGGTGTGTTTGCGCGTGTGTGCGTGTGTATTTTTGTGATTTGTGTGTGTGTATGTGCATGTGTATTTTAGTGGGGTGTGTGTGTATTTTGGTGGTGTTTATGTGTCTGTGTGTCTGTATGTGTATTTCGGTGGTGTGTGCACGTGTGCATGTGTGTGTGTTTATTTTTGTGGGGTGTGTGTATTTTGGTGGTGTTTTGTGCTTGTGTGTTCACGTGTGTGTATTTTGGTGGGGTGTGTGATATTTTGGTGGAGTGTGTGTGTTTTGGTGGTGTGTGTGTGTATTTTGGTGGTGTATGTGTGCATGTGTTATTTTGCTGGGAGTGTATGTGTGCACGTGTGCATGTGTATTTTGGTGGTGTGTATATGTGTATGTGCATGTGTGAGTGTGTATTTTGGTGGTGTGTGTGTGCTGGTGTACGTGTGTGTATCTTGGTGGTGTGCGTGCATATGAATTTTCATGGTGTGTGTCTGTGCATGTGCATTTGTGCATGTGTGTTTTTTGTGCTGTGCAAGTGCGTGTGTGTGTATTTTGGTGGTGTGCATGTGTATTCTGGTCATGTGTGTGTCCGTGTGTGTATATTGGTGTATTTTGGTGGTGTGTGTGTGTGCTTGTGTGCGTGTGTATTTTGGTGGTTTCTTTGTGTGTACACATGTACACCACCAAAATACACACACATACACACACTCACAAACGCAAACACACACCACCAAAATACACACAAGCACAAGTGCAAACACACACCACCAAAATACACACACACTACAAAAATACACATACATACCAAAATATACACACACACACCACCAAAACACACAAACACAAACACAATAACACAAAAATACATAAACATCACCAAAATACACACCCTCACACACACACACACACACACAACACCAAAAAAACACGCACACATCTGTCCCCCAACCACACGGACATGCGCATACGCGCCCCCACACACCCCATCAAAATACACATGCAGACTCACACACACAACACCAAAATACACACTCACATACGCACACGTGAACATGCACACACATACACATACCACCCAAATACACACGCAAACACGCAAACACAATACCAAAATACACACGCGCGTAAACACCACCAAAATACACATGCACATGCTCACAGGCACACCCCACCAAAATACACACAGACACACACACACCACCAATATACATGCGCGTGCGCACACACCACCAAAATGCACTTGTGCACAGACATACCACGAAAATACACACACACACATGCACACACACACACACACCAAAATACACATGCACACGAACCCATACAAACAGCAAAATACGCACACACATGCACAAAACCCAGCAATATACACACACATGCACATGCACATGCACCAAAATGCACACACGTGCACACACACCACACCAAAATGCATGCACACGTGCACACACACACAAAACCAAACTACACATGCACACATACACACCACCAAAAAACACACACACGCACAAATGCGCACACAAACCACCAAAATACACACACACAGTGTGTATTTGGTGGTGTGTGTGCATGCGTGTGTATTTTGATGGTGTTTGTGCATGTGTGTATTTTGGGGGTGTTTGTGTGTGTGTATTTTGGTGAGGGGTGTGTGTGTGTGTATTTTGGTGGTGTGTTTGTGTGTATTTTTGAGGTGTGTGTATGTATTTTGGTGGTGTGAGTGTGTTTTGGTGAGATGTGTTTGCGAGCATGTGTGTATCTTGGTGGAGTGTGTGCGTGTATGTATTTTGGTGGTGGGTGTGCGTGTGTGAGAGAGTGCGAGTGTATTTTGGTGGGGTGTGCCTGTGTGTGTGTATTTTGGTGGGGTGTGCACGTGCTTATTTTGGTAGTGTGTGTGCACATTTTGGTTGTGTGTTCGCACATGGGCACGTGTGTGCGTGTATTTTTGTGACGCATGCGCATGTATGTGTGTATTTTGGTGGTGTGTTTGGGCGTGTGTGAGTGTGCATGTGTATTTTGGTGGTGTGTGTGCGAGTGTGTGAATTTTCATGTTTTGTGTGTGTGTGAGAGTGCATGTATGCATGTGTACTGTGGTGATGTATGTGCATGTGTGCATGTATATTTTGGTGGTATTTGTGCACGTGTGTACATATTTGTGTGTTTTGGTGGTGTACGTGTCCATGTGTGTGTTTTGGTGGGGTGGGTGTGTGCATGTGTGTATTTTGGTGGTGTGTGTGCGCATGTATGCATGATTATTTTGGTGGTGTGTGTTTGTGTGTGCATGCATTATGGTGGTGTGTGTGCGTGTATTTTGGTGGTTTCTGTTTGTGTGCCCACGCGTGGCACACAAACACACCACCAAAATACACGCATATACAACCAAAATATACACACACAAACAACCAAAAACACAAACACCATCAAAATACATGCACATATGCACACACACACGCACACACCACCAAAATAAACATGCACACACACGTGCACACACATACACCACCAATACACACACAATCACACAGAGGCACAAACCACCAAAATACACACAGGCACACACCACCAAAATACACCACCAAAAAACACCACCACACACACCACCAAAATACACACGCACACAAACACACCACCAAAATACATGTGCACACGCGCTCACACACAGCACCAAAATACACACACATGCACACACACCACCAACATACACATGCACACGCACGCACATGCACACACACACCACTAAAATACAAAAACCCACAAACAACCAAACACACAAATACCACCAAAATACACACACACACGCATGCGCACACCCCCACCAAAATAAACACGCACACACCACTAAAATAAACATGAACACACACGTGCACACACATACACCACCAATACACACACAATCACACAGAGGCACAAACCACCAAAATACACACAGGCACACACCACCAAAATACACCACCAAAAAACACCACCACACACAGCACCAAAATACACACGCACACGCGCACGCACACCACCAATATACACACGCACACGTGTGCACACACCACGAAAATACACACGCACATGCACCACGAGCACACGTGCACACAGGCACACCACCAAATACAGACACACATTAACTCACACAAACACATCACCAAAACACACACTTGCACACACGCACCCCCACAAGACCAAAATACACACGCGTGCACACATGCACACACCCGCACATGAACAACCCACACATGGGCACACACTGCACAAACACACAGCACCAAAATACACATGCGTACATGCACACGTCCACACACTCACCACCAAAATACACATGAACACAGGCACATGCACACACACTACCAAAATACACACGCGCGCACGCACCACCAAAATACACACACACCACCAAATATACACCCATACATGCAAACTCTCTCTTGCGCACACACACAGCACCAAAATACACACACACACACTAGCTTGCGTGCACACACAGCACCAAAATGCACATGCACATGTGCGCGCGCACAGCCCCAAAATACACACACATGCACACACCAAGATACACACACACACGTGTGCAACTTACACACACACCACCAGTATACACACACACACCACCAAAATACACACACAGACCACCAAAATAACACACAGACAAGCACATGCAATATCAGATCGCATTCCAATATGAGTTCAGAACGGGAAAAGTCATTTAATATGTTGACTGAAAGTTCAGTCAACGTATTAAATGTTCAAAAATTATTGTAGATGGTGCTTCAAGACTGACAGCTGCATTGAACTAGAAATAAGCCTGGGCACAATTTACTTGATTTCTAAATACATCTTCCTCTCTTGTCTTTCTCCTTTGCAGGTACTCGTGTCCTCCAACCACAACTTTGTCTGGCCTTGACACCAAGCTGCAGTCTGCCAAAGGGCAGTGCTATATTGATGTTGCCTTTTGGGGGGGCATCATTCCTGGAAATCAGGTGTGTATCCAGCAGTGCAACTACATCAGCTTCCCCATGTCCCATGTGCTTTGGAGGGAGAATTGAAGAGGCTAGGGAAAGAGAGAGAACTTCAGAAATAAAAGAATCCCTTCAAAACAACCTATTCAATTTGAGAAGCTGCAGACGGATCCCATCCTATTGTTGTGGTTATCCTGTGCTATGAAAGGGCTTTAGAAGTAGTGCTCAGTTTCTAAAATTAGAGAAGCTAGAGCCTAAGGCATACTGAAAAGCAAATTCTTTGACATGGAAGCACTGCCTTGTAGTTCCAGATATGTTACATATGGGTAAATTGCAATTAATCAGTGGTGCAGGATGGAAAACCTTTCCCCTTTGATGTAACAGTATAATAAATGTTGGTTGGGGGAAAATTGCTGTTCTTTCATTCCAACTCTGATTTCTGCCTTTTGGGGACATACAGTGTGATATCTAGATAGATAGATAGATAGATAGATAGATAGATAGATAGGAACATAGGGAATTGCCTGTTTTCTTGGCCTTCCAGGGTATTAAATGATTGACTAACTGTTCTAGATTGTTTTAAATTGTTGCCCTGATTTCCAGGGTTTTTAGCTGTTTAATTGGTTTTAATAGTTTGGGTTTTTTTGTTAACTTGTTTTAATTGTTTTTATCGTGCTGTAAACTGCCCTGAGCCATTTTGGAAGGGCGGTATACAAATCTATAAATAAATAAATAATAATAAATATACCGAGTCAGACCATTGGTCCACCTAGCTCAGTATTGTCTACACTAGATCTAGATCTATTATTTCTGACTCTTTGGGACATACAATATAATCAATCAATCAATCAATCAATCTTTATTATGAGACCAGCACAGGGGCGGAGCCACCATTGGGCGAACGGGTTTAAAGAACCCGGGCCACCACCATGCCCCCCACATCGGATGTCAGACACGAGGGGTGTTATTTCGGACCCAGATGAGGTCACGCAGCCCCATTTGGAACCGAAATCGGCCCGTGCTGTTTTGGCAGTGTGGCTGGCGTGACTCTCTCTGCTTTAAAAGTCCTGATCTCACTGCCAATGCAGCAGAGCTCATCAATCTCTTTCCCAAACATGGATGCACGGCCCTGTTTAGGAAAGGAATTGGCCCTTGCTGCATTGGCAACGCGGCCAGAACGGCTCTCCCTACCTTTAAGCCTGGCCCCCTGCCTCTTACATCAGATGCGGGGGTGGGGCCAGGGGGCTGTGGGAGCAGCCGCACACAGTCTGCCGCCAGCCTCCCTACACTGCTGGACCAGCAGAATATCATACAATATCCATATCCATATATACAAAGACATATACATATACAATGTTCCATGTCTTTCAATTGGGGGGGGGCAGGGTTTTTTCACCCGCTCCTGCTCAGAAGATGCTTGGAGTATTTTGCTTTGTCAAATATTGCATGGAGCCACTCTCAATCAACAGATAAGATAAGAGAGGCAGACACTCCAGCCTAGCAGCTTTTAAACAGAGGATGCAAATCCATCCTTGTGATAACCGAAATCTTGCATTTGTTTCATCTATACTGTGCAAAGATGCATTAGTTTAATAATATGAGAATGTCATATCTACAACAGTTTGCAAGCCAATCCCTGCTTCCAGTTATGTGGTATTTGAGCCAAAAAGGTTAGGCAATATCCAGATTTTGAGTGTTTGTCCTTGAGGGTGGGCCTCCGATATAGGTTAGGGATTCTGTGGTGTACTGACCACCCCGCTGCACTTCAGTCTCCCTACCTGAGCTGACTGGGGGTGGGGTCTTGGAGGTGGCATAGGGTTCCCCCAGACTTACTGTCTAGGGGGACTTCAATGTCCATGCTGAGTTCCCCCTAGTAGGGGCGGTTCAGGACTTAATTGCTGCCATGGCAACCATGGGCCAATCTCAATTGGTATTGGGCCCTATGCATGTGGCAATACATACTTTGGATCTGTTCTTTGCAGACCAGTAAATGAATGATCTGGGGGTGGGGGAGTTTGAGATAACTCTCTTGTCATGGACAGATCATCATCTGGTGGGGTTTAGCTTGACTGTTCCGTCTAACCTCTTGCAGGGGTGGTGGACCAATTAGAATGGTCCACCCCCAGTGGCTTATGGAGCCATGTGGTTTCCAGACAGCCCTCAGGGAGTTTCCAGTGTCCAGAGGCGATACTCAAGCTATTGACACAATCGCTCCTAAATGCCCTCTTCAGCTTGGTGGAGCCCATCCTGCTCCTTGTATGCTGGCCTTGGGCTGAAATACATACATACATACATACATTCTGCTCCTTGGACACGCAGTACACATCGGACAGCCGACACATTGAGGAATGGCTAACCAGGAAGCCAAACCTCAGGTGGGGCTTCATTGTCACTGACTATGGAGCCAACGTGATGAAGGCAGCTGCAGCGTGTGTCCATAAGCTGCATGGCTCATACTCTGCAACTGGTGGTGAAGGATGCCCTTGGCCTCAAAGAGGCCAAGGAATCCAGGGAACGGGGCATCCTGCTTACAGGTCCTGCTGCTTCCATGGCTGTACTCCACAAGATGTTCCACAAGATTGTAGCCTATTTCCACTGGAGTGAGTAGGCTCATGCTCCGTGAGCAGCAGCGTGAGCTTGGCCTCCCTTGACACCTCATTTCTGAGGATGTCGAGACCCAGTGGAACTCCACCCTTCTCTTGCTCCAGCACCTCCACAACCTGGCCAGGAGGTATCACTTGCAGGTGTGCAACCTCTCCAACTCAGAATGGAATCTCATCTCTGAGTCCATTCCCTTCCTGTTTGCCATGAAAAGCTTGTATACCAAGGCAATGCCTCTGAGCCAGGCATTGCCTGCTGCGCTTCTCCTTTGGAAGGTGGCGTGCGAACTCCAGACCTCGTTCGCTGCTAGGGAAGGCAAAGCCCTGGCAGATCAGCTGAGGACTGGGGTGGTGGAGAGGCTATGTAAAAAACTGGGTCACTCAGCAGATGACCCAACTATGAAGGGCAATGCTGTCAGCCCCTGACCAGCTGCCCAGGTGGAGGGACCTCTTGGTTGAACAGGTTAGAGAGACAGAGTAGAGGAGGCTTGATAGGAACCAGAAAGAGGGTGCTGGCACACCTACTTTTAGTGTGTGGTCCGCGCCCGCCCCCCGCCAATTCCCAGTCTAGCAGTGTGGCATGTCTGGCAGTGACAATGCAGCTAGCAGTTCTACTGGTTTGTTCCACCCTGTTGTTCAAACAGGGGTACTTGGTGCCTTGTCAGTGGTTTAGAAGGTGTCGACCAGGCCCTGTAGTGGTGCTGAGCAGAGTGTTCTGCAGCACTAGCAGAGCCAGACCACGGGCGGCCCGTGTCTGGCCGCTGCAGCCCCACTCACCCCACCCCCTACATCTGACGTCAGACGCGGGGGTTAGCCACGCCCCCCACCTGACGTCAGATGCGGGCGGCATGGTCTGGCTCCTGGACGGGGCCACACGGCCCCGTTCGGGAGTTGGATCCTGGCCCGCGCTGTGTTTGCAGTGTAGCCAGGCAAGGCAGGGAGAGCTGCTTCTGGCTGCGCTACAAATGCAGCGCTGGCCATCCAACTCCTGAATGGGGGCCGTGCGGCCCCGTTCGGGAGCTAGTGTCCAAAGTGAGAGGGTGTTCTCCATGGCTGGGAATGTGGTGACACTCCATCGCTTGTGGTGATATGCTGGCTTGGTTTCTTTCTCAAGGCCAACCTCCCCCTGCTGGGCTAGCCTGAGCTGCAAGTGGAGGGTGAGTGAATGAGTCACAGTCACCCTCACCCACCTACAACACCACTGCAGCTCAGAGCTCACCCCACCCTGCTCAAACCAGCTGTGTCACAGTCTGCCATTAGTGCTGCTGACTCATGCAGACACAAATGCACCCCCACCCCCACTGGCACTGCCCGTGATGCTGATGAACTGGTACCCCTGCCCAGCAGCACTCGGGGGCTGTGGCAGAGCACACACAAAAGCAGGAGGTAGGTATTGTCAATAGTTAATGTTTTTAAAAGTTGATGTTCTTGTTGTTGTTAGTTGTAGTGCACACACCCATATTCTCATGCACCACCAATGATGAGTCAATGGTCTGGTGCCACCATGTGTCTATCAGCCTTGCAGGCTTTCAGAAAAGCTGTGGTGGCCCTGTCGGTCTGAGGCAGAATTATTTTAGCATGCAGGCACAAAGAGAAGAATGAAGAAATAAAATACATGACTAAATTTAATTCAGCTCTGTGGTCTGTATACTTGGTTTGCTTTTTTCCTGCTTCCTTCCACAGGAAGAACATTTTGCACCATGGTGTGCTGTGTAGTCCTGTAGATTTTTCTGTAGTGTGGGTTCTCGGTTTGTTTGTGGTTTGTAGTTAGGTGTGTGGTTTGTTGTAGTCTTGGTTTGTAGTTTGGGTAGTGCATAGGTACTCAGAAGCAGGTTGGGTGGCAGGGCACCGTAGGTGCTGCCTACCGCCCAAGCCACAAGGCAGTAATGCGATCGGGTGATTTTTTAGAATTTTTTGAATGTTTGCTATGTTTGGCAAAGTGCCTCTAGAAATATGACCTACACTGGCATATATTGAGCTGAGTCTCTAGAGATATGTGGGTGATCATTCTGATCTTGCCCACTCACCACTGATTTTGCTCTAATTGTAGCTGGATTCCTGCAGAAATTCAAATTAACACATACTTTCCTCTGCTTCTCTCATGTGACTAGTATGCATTCAATTTTGTTACTCTCACATCCTCCTCCTTCTAATTCTGACTGTTTAATGTTGTGTTGTCTTTTAGGCTGAACTTCTGCCAATGCTGAAAGCTGGTGTTCCTGGATTTCAGTGCTTCCTGATGGCCACTGGTGTGGAAGATTTTTCTCATGTGCTCTTGCAGGACTTGCATGTGGCAATGAATGAATTGCAAGGCACAGACTGTGTACTTCTGGTAAGGATCTGGGCTTCTTCTCTGTCTTTCCAACATCTCTGTGGTTAAGTACATATTTGCCCTTGGTGCAAAGTGAAATCTGCCTTACACCTAGCAGAAGCTAATCCAATTAAGTCTCTCCTGCACTTCATCTTATGACTTTTACAAACAAAGCAGATCTTGGAGCTTTTCCATCATGCCTGCATTTGTCTCTCCTTGCTGCCCACCATTTTGTTCTGTTTGGTTACTAGTTTGAAGTTTGATTACTAGTTCTGGAGAACTTGAAAGCTTGCTCACTTATTTGTGTTATTTAGTTGGTCCCTTCTTTGGCTTTGGAGTTCCCCCCAATGGATCGATTCAGCTACCTATGGTTTTTGTGTACCTATTTGCTATTTTTCTCAAAATCTTCTTCTCAAGTCCAGCAGATTCTTCAGCCAAATGGCAATATTTTGCACTCTCTCAACTCTTGGGTATTACTGGGAATCATAAAGTGCCAAAGAGAAAAGAACAGTCTTGCCAGAGTCTTGGGAGCTACGCTACTACTACTACTACTACTACAACAAATATTTATATACCACTTTTCAAGAAATGTTTTAAAAGCGGTTTAATAGAAGAATAACAACTAAAAATGGCTCCCTGTCCCCAAACGGCTCACAATCTTTAAAAACAAAACAAACAAAAAACATAAGGCAGATACCAACAACAGTCACTAGAGGAATGCTGTGCTGGGGCTGGATAGGGTCAGTTGCTCTCCCCCTGCTAAATATAAGATAATCACCACTTTAAAAGGTGCCTTTTGGATCAGTTAGCAGGGGATACTCCACAAGTGACAGCTTGGTGAAGTGGAATCAGCAGAGGCACTCTTAGACCTGGACTTTGGGGCTGAAGTCCAGGGCCTCCACTCTTCCTGGGGCCCCCAAAATCCTCTTTAGTTTGTTCTGGGTGGTGTGGTTTGTGCCCTCAAGAACCTATGTATTGAAAAATGATGCTTAACTTGCTCCGGGGGGTCCTCCAAAGGCTTTTAGGTCCAGGCTCCAAAATGACCTAGGTGCACCTCTGGGAATCAGTCATTATGGTGGCTTGGGGAGGTGGAGCCAGGAGCAAAATGGGGGCTTGCACAATAAAAAATATAAAATTTTTATATTTTTATAAAAATATAAAATTTTGTAAGAAGAATAAGAAATTCTTCTTTTTTATATGTAAAAAATAAGAAGAAGTTATTTTTTACATATAAAAAATAACTAGGTGCACCCTCCCCCACCCTTAAAGTCCGCCGGTCGATCGAACTGGTTTGGAGGCCCATAAAGTTCCGTGCACATCCCTAGCTGGAAGTGACGTGTGGGGGAAGCAAGACCAAATGACTGGAGAACTATTTCCGATAAGCTTGGGAGCTACCAGTAACTCCTGAGCTACTATTCCTATACCTTCCTCGCTATACATTGTATTTTCCTAGGGTCAAAGCAGATATGTTAGCAGACAAGCAGCTAGCATACTTTATTTTTATTTAGTAAAAGCAACTGCAACAGAACTGTGGCAAATGGAGGGGTTAACTCTATTAACACACAAACCCCTTTAACGTTAGCATTTGTGGGAATCGCAGGGGTGTGTCTATAATTGAGCAGATGGGTTCAAAGAACCTGGGCCCCCGAGCTCCTGAGGGTCCGCCAGCTCCATCCCTCCCTATTTTCTTCATCATCTCCCTCATTCTGAGGGGCCATTGGAGAGAGGGGCGAATCTGGGGGCCCCCTTCCCAGCTACGCACCTGGGGAATAGTTTATCTTGTGTAGGCCTTGCTCAGATTTGACCATCATAAAAAAAGATTGTTGCATTGTTATCTTGTAGCGGTCTTTTACAAGTCTGATATTTTCTTTCTGTTTTGAACGATCTTCTCAGTTCCATGCAGAACAGGAGCCAAATCAGTGGGTGCCTGTACAAGAGGGTATGTATGGTGATAATTTGGGTCTGTATGTTTCCTTTTGCCCTATCAGATATGTTTGCTGGGGTAGGGGCCATGGGTGCTCTTTCCCCCCCTTATCATTATGGATGTGCATGGCTCCAAACCGGGATAAGTAGGGATGTGCCTGAACCGGTTCGGAGGCCATGCTGGAGGCCTCCGAACCGGTTCGGATCCGAGCCGGTCCGGCGGCTCGGCACGGAGGGGGGTTGTACCTTTAAGGGCGGGGGGTATTACTCCCCCCCCCGCCGCTCTTCCCCCTCTGGCGCTGTGGTTTTTGGTAAAGTTTTTGGGGCGGCAGCGTTCTTCCCTGCTGCCCCTGCCCCCGTCGTTAGCCTGCCAGAGCCTAAGTAAGTAACATGCATGCGCCTGTTCTGGTGCGCGTGCACACCCACTGCCGCCACGCACGCTCCGGGTGTGCACACACGCCGGAACGGGCGCATGCGTGTTACTTACTTAGGCTCTGGCAGGCTAACGACGGGGGCAGGGGCAGCAGGGAAGAACGCTGCTGCCCCAGAAACTTTACCAAAAACCACAGCGCCGGAGGGGGAAGAGCGGCGGGGGGTGAAGTACTACCCCCCGCCCTTAAAGGTACAACCCCCCTCCGTGCCGAGCCGCCGGACCGGCTCAGATCCGAACCGGTTCGGAGGCCTCCAGCATGGCCTCCGAACCGGTTCGGGCACATCCCTACTTATCATGTGCCTGAGTCATCCCTGTGTGTTCTAGTGTTCTTCTAAACTGAATTGTTTGTTGGGCTTTTTGCTTATCTTTCACCATCAAAAGGATGGATGACCAAGGAGGGAGCAAAAAGGCTGCACCTCCAGCCAGTGAACTAGAGGAACTGAAATACCAGGAATGGCCTCCTCCTCGCAGCATAGGAGAGAGGAAGATCTGGGTTGAATAAGAAATGGGTACTATCTTCCTATGTTATGAAGGGAACTAGGAGTATCTGTTCTCAGAAAATTAAGTGCATTTTAATGTACTTAAGCATTTGGAATAATCTGTTCAAACCATCAGTGACTTTTGCAAGCCTGCTATCTCTGAATTCCGTAAATAGAGCCAGTGCTCCTACAGTAACAATGTGTGACAATAAAGAATAAACATTGTAATAAATGATAAACATTCACCTTTGGGTATTGGTATTAAAATGTTGTAGGCACGACTCTGACAAAAAATATTTATATACTGCTTTTCAATAAAAAATTTCAAAGCAGTTTACATAGAAAAATAAATAATAAATAAGATGGTTCCCGGACCCAAAAGGGTTTACAATCTTTAAAACAAACACACACATAAGGTAGACACTAGCAACAGCCACTGGATGTTTAACCCTTGTGCTGGGGTTCAATAGGGCAAATAGGAAGCAAGTTAGTCCCCTGCTAACTGAGCAAAGAGGCACCTTTTTAAAATGGTGATTCTCTTTATTTAGCAGGGGGAGAGCAACTGGTCCCATCCATCCCCAGCATAGCATCCCTCCAGTGGCTGTTGCTGGTGTTTATCTTATGTTTTGTTGTTGTTGTTTTAAGATTGTATGCACTTTGGGGACAAGGAGCCATTTTATTTATATCTTTGTAAACCGCCTTGAGAACTTTAGTTGAAAAGTGGTATATAAATATTCATCGTATGCGTGTGTGTTTTTATCTTTTTTCCCCCTCTACCCACACAGACCCCACAGAGTACAGCACATTGTTGGACTCACATCCTGATACTATGGAAGTGGAGGCCACCCTTACCATTGCTGAGCTCTGCCTCCAGTACAAGTAAGAAGATGACCTTTTGACCAGTTTGATTTTTCTTTCTTTCACTGGAGTTTGGAGATAACCAGTTTTCTTTTTCCTTCTTTGTTTCAATATATAAAGAGTAAAAGAAAGCAAATACTAATTGCTAGTGTTAAAAGGAATGGTCAGAAACCATTGGGTCACAACCCTGGTGGTTCTGAACCAGCTAATCAGAGAAAGCAAACGGTGAAGAATTTCAATCTAGTTGTTACCAGTTCTGGAGTAATCTAAGCATGCACTTCCTGCATTTTGGACTAGTAATCATTCCAATTACATAGGTTTAGCTTCTTGAAAATATTGACAAAATATTAGAAGATTTCAAATGGTTGACCCAGATTCATGAATTAAAAATAATTCTGAAAATAAATTGATTTGGAAACAGCTTTTTCACATTTTGCAACTTTTATTCATTTGTAGATATGCCCCATATTATGCCCCCACTTCTTGAAGATTCTTGGCCATATCTGGCCACACTTTGAAAAATGTCATGCTCATCATAAAGCCATTCGCCATCAGCCCCAGAAACGACAGAGTGCAGTGATCAGCCAAACTAAAAGAGCTCTCAATAGAAGCGTAACCATCATATCCTTTCAACTTTGCAGGATACCATGCCACATAACTAATCTCTCCTCAGCTCGAGCCATACCCATAATCAAGGACGCACGTCAAAAGGGAGCGCCAATCACTGTAGAAACGACCCATCACTACCTCAACTTGACATCGGAATGCATTCCTCCAGGAGCCACTTACTATAAATGCCACCCTCCTATTAGGGAGAAAAGCAACCAGGTGAGCGGCCATGAAATGCTTGGGAAATGGAAGACATGAGCTAGATGAGAGCATTAAACCAGAAAAGTCAAGAATTACATTTATAAATGAGAGAGTGCTCAAATGTGGGGGGTAATGATAAGAGGACTCTTAATGCGATCCTCATGCCTTAACCCCTTACTCCCAAAATTTTAGCCACATTATGCCTCCACCACAACCTCCTACAAATATTAGTAAAGAGAACCTTCACAAAAGGTAAGCCCACCCACCCCACCACACACACTTCAGCTCCCCTGTAATTCAAGCACTGAAGTGAGAGAGGACACATGTGGATTGACCTGGGATTTGTTAAAAAGAGATGGCTGATAATAACTGCAAGAATTCAGCAAGAACAGAATAAATCAGGAACTGGCTATATGATTGCCAGACTTTGCAGTTGCGGTTATAGGTTGCTCTTCATAAAACTTGGACAGCGATCCAAAACGCATCCAAAAAAGATCAAGTGTGCATGCATGCGCACACAGACACACATTATTATATGGAATTATTGCTTCTAGGAGACACCCAATGCCAATGTTAGCCCTATTAATTGCCTAGTGACAGGTGACCACCACAATGAACTATTTTAATGCATCAGTGTGTGTGTTACATTAGAATAAGAAAACAAGAAACAAAATAAAATATTTTAAAATGAAGGGTGCAAGCAGAATATATTTGGCTAGCTCCTGTTTGCTTTTCTGCTTCAGCCAGAACACTTTAAAAGAGCTGGTAGTTGATATACTGTAAGCTCATTGCATTCAAAAGTATGAGACGGGGCTTTCGAAGGCTTTCTAAGGAGACAAGGGCATTAGTTAGGAAAAGAATTGACATGGCACACATACAAGCAAGCCCAATGTTTGTGATTCTTGACTGGACCAGGATAAAAAATGCAGACTTCTCCTCACTTGCTGTCCCCTTCTAAGCCAACATAACAAAGGCAGTTCTGTTTCTGCAACTCTTTGGATCTCAAAGATAGATTTGGGGTCTTTGAACTTTAATTGGCCTGCACAATCCTGCTTTCTTCCTTTTACTTTGATCTGTCTTTGGAACATTGATGGTCTGGTGGCCACCAAAACAAGAGCAGATAGCGTCACCTGCCTTGGGTTCTTGGGTCATTGTCGAGGTTTTTGTTAGTTTTATTTGTCTTCAATATTACTATGTTTCATTAAACCTTCTTTGAGTGGGCTGTACTGTACACCTCTCATCTGCTCTGTTTTGGCTGTAAAGCTTTGTTTTAAGGTTTGTTCTTCCTTTCGCTATTTGCCTTGAAAATCCTAGCAACTTTACCTCAGCATTTTATGTATTATTTATTAGTAACATGTATCAGTTGCCTTTCTACTGTTTGTAACCACAATTATGTACAATAAAAGCATGAGATCAGCATCTCAGTCAAGTTTATTGTTTTTAATTTTACATTGTGATAACTTAAGGTTATAAACAACCTAACCTTAGGTCACCCTGACCAAAAATCACAATGTAAACTGAGGAGACTGAAACACTACCTTGCAAATAAAACACTCAGGTACAAATACAGAGTCATTTCAACATATAAATAGAAAGGACAGAAAGTATGTATCTGCAAACATAAAACAGAACAATTTTTCAGATGATCACCAGTACAGGCAGTGGTTACTGTCTGGGCAAGTTTATGTCAAATTTCATAAGCCACAGAAGCAAATAAAAATGTTCTGTTTATTGATGACATGTTTATTTAGATTCAATAGCAGGAAGCAAATCTTTACAAAATCTGGAAAAAACTGGAGAAAGGAATGAAAAACTTAGATAGGGGAGGAAAGACACATTGCACCCCCAGGCCCCAAAAAAGACAAGACACGTATAGTTGAATGAACTAGGGCCATTTTATTAATTTAATTAATACAAATCCTGCAGCGAGGCATGACAATTCAGAATGTAGTTACCCCAACCAGGGGTCAGTCTCATAAGGAGGACTGCCCAACTCCGGGCGACAGACTGGGCGTTAGTTCCGCCCAGACTGAATCCGGACATCATAACAGCCACAGGGTAAAACCCCACTGAAGGGAGGTCAGACAGCACCACCCACTCAGGCCGCAAAACTCTGAGTGGTGGGTGCCAGCCTGCCCCCGAGTAGGGGTGGATCCCAGCCCAAGGGCCACAAAATCTGCAAGGGCTGCTCCTCGGCTTGCTTACTCACCTTAAATGGTCCTCCAGTCAAAGACCAATTAATAAACTTAAACTAACCCGCACTCATCGGCAAAGTGACCAATCAAGAGATGACATCCCAAAATCAGTTTCAGTGAGATATGGGGGGGGGGAAGGCCACCCCAAGGCCAATCAGGTGTGACTAAAAAAATTCCGACTTGGCCCCAAATGGCGACCGGACACCCCTCACTGAAATGGGCGGGAGGGAGGGCTGCTCATTCCAAGCCACTGAGAATGAATGGTATGGAGCTGGCCGCTCCTGTATTTCAATTGGTTCGTCCGCATCATGTGGCGGAATACAAAATGGTGGCCTCCATGTCTGCCTCAGGGGCCGAGAGCACAATCCTGCCCCCCGCAGTCACATAAAGTGATGGGCAGCAGCAAAAATCATACCTCCCCTTCTCCACCCAGTTCACTGCACAAAGAAGCACAGGAATGCTAAAGGCTTTTTCTGGACCTGCAGCGTTCCACAGCCTGCCTTCCATTGCTGGAGGGTGCAAAGCATGTCAGCCACTCTTTTCATCTTGCCCAAAGAGAACTTAAAATATTTCCTTAACCTATCTGCTAACTGAGCAAAGAGGTACCTTTCTAAAGAGAGTCATCATGGTATAGTGGTTAGAGTGATGGACTAGGACTGGGGAGACCTGAGTTCAAATCCCCATTCAGCCATGATATTTGCTGGGTGACTCTGGGCCAGTCACTTCTCTCTCAGCCTAACCTACTTCACAGGGTTGTTGTGAGGAGAAACTTAAGTATGTAATGCACCACTCTGGGCTCCTTGGAGGAAGAGCGAGATATAAAATGTAGATAATAAATAAATAAAGTGACGATTCTCTTTATTTAGCAGGGGGAGAGCAACTGGCCCTATCCATCCCTAGCACAGCTTCCCTCCAGTGGCTGTTGCTGATGTCTATCTTATGTTTCCTTTTTAGATTGTGAGGCCTTTGAGGACAGGGAGCCATTTTTATTTTTATTTTTAATTATTTTTAATTATTTTTTTATTTCTATGTAAACCACTTTGGGAACAATTGTTGAAAAGCGGTATATAAATATTTGTTGTATTTTTATCTCCTTCTCTTTCTCTCACATCTCCAGGAGCAGCTGTGGGAAGCTGTGCAAGTAGGGCAGATAGACATGGTTGTCTCCGCTCATGTACCTTGGTCCCCAGACCTGAGTGATTTGAACAGTGGGGATTTCCTCAAGGCCCAGGCAGGGATTGCCTCACTACAGTTTGGTAGGATGTTTGTGAACTACATTGTTATTATTTGCCATACACTTTTCTTTTGCTTCTCTTTATCTCATAAGTACTGTAGATGCTACTAAGAATGGAAAGTTCTCTCCTCATGACCTAAGAAGATCTGACACTGTTTCCTCTTGTGCCCTTAGCATTCTTGAATATAATTAAACAATATCCCATTCAAATTACAAATTATGCAGTTGTTTGGTTTTTCACTATGTAAACCATACTATCTTTTTAAAAATGGAAGCTCAATCAACCAAAGCCTGGAATCCTAAGCATAGTTGCTATGGAATAAGTACCACTGAACTCAGTGGAGCTTTCTTCTGTGCAAATTAGGGCTGACACTCATTGTAGTGATCAGCCTCCCTTCCCTCTAAAGTGTTAACAGGGAGTGAACCTTTGTCTCGACTGACAGGCTGGTGAACTCCAGGGCAGCCAATTAGTACACCAGGTGGGTGGGACCTAGAGAGCAGTTGCTGGGGATTCTGGGAACTAGAAGGGTGTTCTGTGCTGGAGAAGCAAGTGCGAAAAGGCTTAGTGAGGGGCATGGAGTTTTTGCTCCCTCGTGGTCAAAGCCAGCATAGAGGTTTCTCACATGGAATAATTACAGATCCTCGAGAGACAAGATTTCATCAGATGTTGGGTGAGTTTTCAAGGAAAAGGGAATTCAGCATAGGGAACAGTTTGTTGGTCAGATTTTGCGTTAGAAACTTATATTTCTTGGTGTGTGTGCTTTGCATATTCCTGATACTGTTCTATTATTGTTTACCTGCAACATAATTAAAATAAGATACACTAGCCTACACTCAATCTACCTAGGGCATTGCAAAGAACTCTTTAAACTTTTAAGCGTGCCTAAATGCAACCTGAAACTGCTTAAGGTTACAACTTATTTTTGTAACCTACTAAGTATTTTTTAGTGTATTTAAAACCTCAAAGCCTCAAACAGAAGCAGTCTGTAGTAACTGAATAAAACTGGGGTTTTTTGTTCTTTTCTTTTTACAAGCCTCTCAAGGTTGGTTTTTAATTCAAGAAAAAGAGAGGGCAGAAAGAGGATTTTTCTGATGCAAAGCATCCTCAAGCGCTCAGCAGCTATTAGTTTTCTCATCAGGTTTAGGCCTACACGTGGAAGGTTTATGTACTTATCCAATAGCAAAATAAAGAGTGTTTTCCCTGAGATTTTCCAGGGAAGTGTTTTCCACCCCAAGCCTAGGGAGGTTCAAGCTCTGTTGATAAGAAGAGTGGCAGCGGCAGCATTTTAATTCTACCGGAAATATAGGTTAGTTTTATGAGAAACCCAGCCAGGCAGCTTGCCTGGGATGATTCTGCATTTCCCCCCTCAAAAGTGAGCTGCTTTGAGAAAGAGAAAGGCCTAATCTGTTACACTCATTTAAAGAAATCTTTAATAATCATATAGTTTGAATCAAGTAACTGATATCAATTAATTTTGCATAAATTTGTCTATGAATGGATAATTCTTACATTAAAAGGATACCTGAATTGTTGTTAGATGAGGTATTCATGTGTCAGAGCACACATCATCTTAGAAGAGGCATTCTCTCCTGTGTGAGAGAGAAGATGGGTATGTTTCTTCAAGATGGCACCTGCTGCTTGCCATTTTTATGAGTAGCTGCACTAAAATAGTTTAAATTGTTTTTAAGATCTGCATATCAACATGCCTCTTAGGGAACCATGTACACCTCATTGGGATGTTCAGCTTCCATAATGCATATTCACAGGGGATCTTTACCTTATAATTTGATTCCTGCCCTTGAAGAGTGATGGCAGTGCCGCCATCATGGAAAGTATGGGTGGGCAATAAAACAAGTGTAAACCATTTTACTAGCAGTTCCACAATGCCACAAATAATATGTGCAGTCTCCATTTGAAAAGTAATTCATCCTGTTTTTTATAGACCTCTATCAGATATTCAGGCCTAGTAGTTCTAAGGCATGGCAAGTGATTTGCTTTGAGAATGAATCTATTGAGAATAATCTCCTGGTCAATATATTCCTTTTCTAATTGTGACTGGAAATCACACAGGTCTTCCTCTTTTCTGGACCTCTGCAAAATCCAGAGGATTCACTTTGCATGACATAGTGAAACTGATGTGCAAAAATCCTGCCATTCTGAGCAAATTAGAAGATCGCAAAGGGTCACTGAGCCCAGGGATGGATGCAGACATGGTGATTTGGAATCCAGAAAAGGAGTTTGAGGTAATGACAGAACAAGCCATAGATCCTACTTTCTGATTATTCTGTGAGTCACCTTGTGAGCCTGGTACTGGATGAAATGTTGGATATACATTTAGAACATAATATAAAACAAAAATTGTTACAAAGAACAAAATATTGCCGTTGTGGGAAACAGTTGCATAATAGCAGATGGAGACCTATACATATCAGAGTTAGTGGAGAGTGATCAAAAGAGCTACAGTCATCCCTTGCCAACCACGGTTTTACCAACCGCAGTTTTGAGTATATGCAAATAGGAAATGATGACAGGCCTTGCCAACTGTGACCTGAATATCCACGATTGGCAAGCCCAGGCAGGGTTAGGCTGGTCATGAGAACAGCCTCATTGTGGAATAACTATTTTTCACCCAAATATCTTTGCACCCAGTTTATGCTTCTTACCAAGAAGGTAATCTTGACCAACTAAAGTCAAACCAGATGTGACATTAAACATGTTATTGAACTCCAGTTGTAATTCCCAATGCAGTTGTTTTCCGAAAAGCAGCCATGGGCCCCCCAGTCTGAATCATTACTGTAGTGCAGGCATATTAACACTTTTCCCTGTGTCATTTTTCTGCCAAAAATCCCCCAAAAGCTTCTATTTACCCCTGGAGGTGCTATTTGTAGTAAGTCTCCAGCTTTTGCAACCAATCTTTGCATGGCTAATAACTTGGGCAAAATTTTCTTTCAGTTTTCATATCAGCCCATGTTTAATATCTCTTACTCAAGTGACATCAGGAAAATGTAAGTTTAGAGATCCTCTCTCTCAATCAGGAACGGGTTCAGAGATATATCCTAACTGCAGCAGCTAACATCCAGACGAATACCATCTCGGTTCAGCAGTTCCTGACATCCAGACTAAAAATGTGCCACCACGCAAGTGGGAGAGGGAAATTTTTTTGACAATATCCCCTTCCCTCTGAAGCCCACTGCACCTCCTGAAAATAGTATATGTCCATGAGGGCTTCATGACCCCCAGGGACATATTTTCAGGAGGCACAATGGGCTTTAGAGGGAAGGGGAGATAATAAAAATCAGCCCTCCCTCTTTGCACGATGGCACAGCTTTAGTCTGGATGTCAGGCAGCCTCATTCCCAAAGCTAACTCAGAAAATCCATATTCATTCGCTCTCTGTCTCTTTCTCTCAGGTGAATAGGAACATAATTCATCACAAGCACAAGGTAAGGATAAGGCTCATGTTTTCTACATTATCCTAGTGTCCCTATTGCTCCCATCTGTCCCACCCCCATCCTATTGCTCATTCCTATAATTTATTGTATAACTCAGGGGTGCAGATAGAGGAAAAGCTTGAGGAACAACCTCACGATTTTTTTTGAGGGGGAGAGGTATGGGTTTAGGTTTGGCTGAGTGGGAAGTTCAATAAAATTGGGGGGGGGGACACACCTCAAATGCTTACGGAAGGATCTGCACCTCTGGAATAATACAGTGATTTTTTTTCAGGAACTGACACCTTACATACTTCCATCTGCTACATTGTATGACGGGGGGGGGGATGAAGGTGGTGTTAGCAGTTCAATTGCTCTCAACCTTCCTTTCCTTCCCCTCCCTTGCAGTCTGTTCCTTCTGCACAGCTTGATTCCTCCAGTCCTTTTGTTTTGGCCCCCGCTGCCAGTTCCACCTGTGTGGAACACAGATAAGGCAGAAATCATGGGAGTGCAGGATCCAGCCATGCAGGAGATGTTTGGAAATGAAGGAGATAGGGAGCTGATCTACGCAAAGGTATAAGAGAAGAAAAAGCTGAACTTGTGGGAGTACAAAGAAAATCTGAGCTTTTCTACACATGCCCTACTTCTGATCAAGAGAAGCTTCATAAAAACATAGCTTTTGTCATCTCTGAGGTAATCAGTCTGTATCTGGTCTCTACCTCATCAAAACTGATTTTGTTTTCAGCTCTTATGCACTGAGCTGAAAAGGCAGCTCTTTTCAGATTCAAAACACAAATGTATACAGAGGGAGTGTGAATAATCTTCTCACCTGTGATCTTATATTATGGATCATTGTACAGAAGCACATGTAGCCCAGAAGCCTGGTTTTTACATTCCTATTATTTTTGCTCCTCTCTCTCTCTCTCTCTCTCTCTCTCTCTCTCTCTCTCAATCCTAGCTGACTCCATACTTGGGTTTCCAGCTTTATGGCGAGGTCTTCGCAACTCTTGTACATGGCAGACTGGCTTATCTGAACGGGAAGTTTGCACCCAAGCCACAAGGAGACCTGCTTGTGACTGAGAGAAAGATGCCCACAAGATTCTCCTCACCTTACTACTAGTTGGTGAAAAGGAGGGAAAGAAAACCACACACATAGTAGCAGAACCAAAGTGCACTGAACAGAAGAGTTCAAGCTCCCAGAAGCAAGGGTTGAGGAGAAGATAAAAATATGAGAAAATGAAGAACCAACTGCTACCACATAGCCCATGAGTTTTCAAACTTGGGTCTTCAGATGTTGGACTACAGTTTCATCCCCAGTCTTTGGCCATTGTGGCTGGAAAAGATGATTGTTGAAGTCCAACAACATCTGGGGACCTAAGTTTGAGAACTCCAACATAGCCTGTAATCATAGTACAGGCAACTGCAGAGGTCTCGAATCTTTCCACAACTGCTAAATAAATAAAACTGAGTCAACAGCTCCAGCCAATATGCCAAATTTATATGATAATGGAACAGAAACAGACAGGTTCTTGGACCAGCAACTCATCCCTTCTTGTTTCCCAATAGTATAGATGAGACTCATATAGTCCAGGAAAAACACAGGAAAAGGACAAAGGAAGAGGTGTTCTCTGAATTTGCTGCTTCATCTCAGGCTGTTTCTTCTGTGAATTATCCTTTCGATGATCAGATCTAATATAACACAGTGCTTTCAGTGAATGAGTAATAAGCCAAGGTGTGATGAGTCATCAATAAATGTTATTTCATTATGGTCATTGTCTTTGAAAACTAGAAAATGCTGTGGCTTTTAACAGAATATGTGTACCCAAGATGTGATCTATTGATTCCCCAATCAAAATGTCTAGCAAATCTATACATATACTACGATAAGGTCATACATGGCAAGCCCCACCCACACAGTGCTTTACCAATTGGAGGTAACAGAGCAGAAGCACCATGGTGATTGGGCAGTGGGGATTCCCTATGCAGATAGGGAATAGGAGTGGGTAGGGGGCAAGTGAGTGAGCGAGCGGCAGGGAGGGGTGGTTAGTGAGCAAGCAAGTGAGTGGGGAAGAGGTGAGTGAGCGAACGGCAGGGAGGGGGTGAGTGAGCAAGCAAACGGTGGGGAGGGGGTGAGCAAGCAAGCAGCAGAGAGGGGGTGAGCAAGTGAGAGAGGAGGGGTGAGTGAGCAAGTGAGCAGCGGGGAGGGGGTGAGTAAGGGGAGTGAGCGAGCGAACGAGTGGTGGAGGGGGCAAGTGAGTGAGCAAGTGGCAGGGGGGGAGGCTGAGAGTGGGTGGCGAGGCAAGGAGAGAAACAAAGTCCTAGTGCACAGATGCTCTGTGCAGGCGGGTTCAGCTAGTGTATTTGAATTTTCTTCAGATTTTTGCAATGTTTGTTTACTAGGAAAGGAAAAAAAGGAAAGGTTGTGCCATGGAGTCAGTGTCGACTCCTGGGGACTACAGAGCCCTGTGGTTTTCTTGGTAGAATACAGGATGGGTTTACCATTGCCATATCCTGCACAGTATGAGATGATGCCTTTCAGCACCTTCCTACATCACTGCTGCCTGATACAGGAGTCTCTCATATTCTGGGAAACATACTAGCAGGGATTTGAGCCAGCAACCTCTTGCTCCCTCAGAAAGTTACTTCCCTGCTTGCAGGGTTCTGATGCAACAAACATGAAGTTTTAGCCCTGCCTTTGCCACCTGAGCAACCTTAAATAATTTGCTTTCTCCTTTTAAACATCATTTGAATCGTAGAAGGGCTGTGTCAGAACTAATGTGTGATGTTTCCCAGTGCTGTGCTTTAGCACACTTCATGCCAAAATATTTGGATATTAATGTTATTAGCTGGCAGCAGGCGTCATTACCCAGAATAACTAAAGACAGAAAAATCATGAGAGGGCTTAGTATCAGAAGCAAAGCAAGCTGCCAAACTAAAAGTAAGGATGCTCAGAACCCAGGGTGTGATCCGAAACACCAAGTGCTTCCTGAAAGGCAAAAACCCAAAGGGAGATGTCTGGGAAATAAAGGGAGGAAAATGTTCCGGTCACTTAAGCAGAGTACGTGCACTTAAGCTGATTTAGTTCCATTGGTTCCTGTCCAATACTGATTACAATTCTTCATAGCCAACACATGTTTATGTTAGTTCAGTCTGAAACCACAATGCCTAGGGACACACACTCCCAGTGGGCCATGTGCTCACTGTCCTTGCATTGGCTAGGAGCCCAGTCAATGGGAAGAGGATGAGCTGAACTGGGTGAGTGGCTGAAGGAGGCGGTGGCAGCTGCAGGTGGCTGGTGGCAGCAGCGGTGGGAGCCCCAACAAGGAGGAAGGGGGTTGCTCAACAACTCCTCCCGGATGTTCAGCAATGTCAGGATGCAGGGTGTGACAGGTTCTTGGAACCCCTCTGCCCTAGTAGAGCTTCACCCCTGCCTGAGCCAATGAAGAGTTGAGACTCCCTGAGGTAACAGGGATTCTTTAGGTCAAACACACATGCTATGTTCAAGGGGATTTAAGGAGGCTCTTCCCCCATGGAGTAAAGTAAAAGTAAAGTTGTGCCGTCAAGTCAGTGTCGACTCCTGGCGACCACAGAGCCCTATGGTTTTCTTTGGTAGAATACAGGAGGGGTTTACCATCATCTCCTCCCGCACAGTGTGAGATGATGCCTTTCAGCACCTTCCTATATTGCTGCTGCCCGATATAGGTATTTACCAGCGGGGATTCAAACCAGCAACCTCCTGCTTGCTAGGCAAGTCATTTCCCCACTGCGCCATTAGGTGGCTTCCCCCATGGAGTAGGAGCTAACAAATTCAGATGAGATTCTCATTTCCCCTGTGCCAGAAAAGTATACATTATTGAAGAAGTGTGATATCCTGCAGGAAATAAGTATAATGAGGATGTGACCAACTCATTGCCCTTTCCCCAAGCTGCTGTTAACTTCAAAGGGGGAAACTTAATTACTCCCTCCTCCTTTTTTTCCATGCAAAAAATAAAAGCCTCTCCCCAGAGGCCACCAAGATAAGCCCCATTATGATGGATCTTGGTATGTGTGCATATGTGGGTGGTGGTGGTGAGTGTGAGTGTGTGTGGGAAGGGGTGAGAAGCAAGCCCTTCATAGTTTGTATATGCATTTTCTTTTTTAAAAATAACAGCAGCAGGGGCCCAGATCAAGATCAGCACCACAGCATGAAGGAGTGGGGTTATCTCTTTCCTCCTGCCTGTGGTGTCAAAGAAAATTCTCCCACAGCTGTTATTTGTCCCAGATGTGAAGCTGCCATTAGCACCAACAGCAGCTACCAACAAAGGCAAGTTCTGATAACTGTAATATGTCCTCATGACACAAACATGCACATCTCAACTAAGTCAAAGAGCACAAAAAATAGTTGTGGTCTGACAAACACATAAACAGAGAAGTTGCAGCACAATGCGTTGCCACTCTGTTCAGCTTGTGTGTGGATTAAATGGAACTTCTGGAAAGTCACAAACTTAAAAAAAAAAAAAAAAAGGCCTTGAGGGAAGTAAGATAAATACATGTTTACAATAGGCTACTGCCTACTGATAACCCAAAGCTAGTCTAAACTGAGTTCTTGTGCAAAACGTACAGTTTTGCTGTGGCGCTCAGCTCTCACTAAATATTTGTGGAGTCCCCACATTACATTTGTGGAATCTCTACATTACCTGAAACTTAGCTTGCAGTGTTCTCTTGTAGATTTTTGATTGTCAGTAATAGCTATCAGGTTGCCTCAGGGTTCGAAGGCTGGTACTCGGAGTACTACGTGCTTTTAGGATGGATGTGTCTGCATGGTACTTTCTGTAGCGACTGGATGTGCCCATTGCAACTCCGCAGGCCCCAGCAGTAGGCACTCTGGCCTACAATCCACTTGGAGTGCTGCAGGAGGACCCATCCAAGCAGTGCAGTCTGCCTGTTGTGTTTTCTGCGACTGATGCAATGATGTCCTGCTGTTCTCTGAAAAAGAGTTTTATGCCCAAAGTGCATTGGGCTCACTTCAACAACCTTTTCCCTAGTTGCTGCTGAAGTCCCTTCCTTCAGTATTATTTTTATTGTGCTTTGGTACAACCCTGCAATTTGTCTTCTTTCTGAGATAAAATTTGAACCAGGAACTTCACAGTTTCTAGCTCAATCTCTTAATTATGTTTCACTAGTTCCTAGAAGTAGTTCAGGGGAAGTTCAAATCCAGTCCCCCATTACTACAAATAATGCAGTCAAATTTCCAGCATTTGAGGAAACTGGTTGGACAGCACATTTCGAGTGAAATGGATGAGCCTTGTCCTGGTAAATCTACCTTGATAATGACAGCAGAATTACCCCTGTCAAATAAATACAAGCATCCAAAGCCAGAAAATAACCTCACCAAACACACACACACACACACACACACACACACACAATTTCCTGTACATGTAATTGTAGGCAGTTCCTCTTTCACCCAAGGGTTAACAGGGAATCAAGGTCCAAGTCCATAAGGATGACGGGCTTTTTTAGTCATCTGAGGAAAAAATAACCATTGTAAAGACTTGTCAGCAACTGGGGAGGGGAAGAGAAACTGGATGGTGGAAATATGCTATACTTGCACTCAAATAACTGTTGAACCTAGTACTACTACCATTTATACCACTTTTCAACAAAAAAAGGGTTCTCAAAGCAGACTAAATAGAAAAAGAAGAAGGTTCCCTGTCCCCAAAGGACTCACAACAATCTGAAAGTAACACAAGGTAGACACCAGCAACAACCATTGATGAGATGCTATGCTGGGGCTGAATAGGGTCTGTTGCTCTTGCCCTGCTCAATATAGATTTTGTCAAAGCTGCCTTTTTGCTTAGCACAGCTATAGTTGTAGTTAGGCAGATTTAGGCTGGTTATCTGAAAATATTTCCCAACTGTAAGAACAATTGACCAAGGATGCAAATTTCTTTGGGAAGTTGTTGAGGCCTCTTCTCTGGAAGGTTTTTTAATAGTGTGGATTTGTTAGGTATGGTGTATTTTAGAGAGTCTTGTGGCAGAAGATGGATTAAGATAAGCAATATGGCCCGCTGGCTCCTTCCAATACCATATTCTGCATTGATTCCATTATACAGCATCCTTGATATCCTCTCTGGAGTTTGCATATAGTATTAACTCATGTTGTGGTGGGTTCTCTCTCATACGATATGCATCAATATTTTAAAAAATGACAATTTGTTCCAAATGCTCCTTTTCTCCTTTTTCCTCTTTTGCTCCAGGGTGTAGCAAACGAGTTCCACTATAAGTATGCAGGATCAACAATAATGATAATGAGCAATTGGCATAAAGATGGATTCTACTGATAACTGAATCAAGATAAATTCAGTTGAGATTCAGTTTGTTGATAAAGAGCAGACACCACCACCACCTGTGGGTGTTACCACTGGAAATAAAAGAGTAAAAGATGGTAGGAGGGTCAAAAATGGATCTCATAAGAAATATTCTTTACTGGGGTGAGATGGAGTACCTTACACACGTGGACAAATTTGTTGGTACCCTTACAGCTCATTGAAAAAGTGTTTTATGCCTCCTGAAAAATGATTAAATGAAAAGCAATTGTCCCATGTATACTTGCATGCCTTTGATATATCATTGAGTAAAGCAAAGCAAAGCAAGTGTGAAAAGAGATAAAGTATTGCTTATTCTACAAAGATATTCTAAAGTGGCCTGGACACATTGGTTGGTACCCCTAGAAAAGATCAGAAATAATTGGAATAGAGTGATTTTCCAAATTAACTGTTTTCTTTCATTAGTATCACACATGTCTCCAATCGTGCAATCAGTCATTCAGCCTATTGAAATGGAGAAAAGTAGTGACTCTGCTGTTTGGTATCATCGTGTGTCCCACAATGAACATGGACCAGAGAAAGCAAAGGAGACAGTTGTTTGAGGAGATCAGAAAGAAAATTATAGACAAGCATGTTAAAAGCAAAGACTATAAGACCATCTCCAAGCAGTTTGATGTTCCTGTGACAACAGTTGCAAATATTATTAAGAAGTTCAAAGTCCATGGGACTGTAGCCAACCTCCCTGGATGTGGCTGCAAGAGGAAAATCGACCCCAGAATGGGCAGAAGGATAGTGAGAATGGTAGAGAGAAAGCCAAGGACAGCTTCCAAAGAGATACAAGCTGAACTCCAAGGTCAAGGTCCATCAGTGTCTGATCGCACCATCCGTCGCTTTTTGAGTGACAGTGGGCTCAATGGAAGAAGACCCAGGAGGATACCACTGTTGAAAGAAAAAACATTAAAAAGCCAGACTGGAATTTGCTAAAATGCATCTTGACAAGCCATAATGCTTCTGGGAGAAAGTCCTTTGGACAGATGAGACAAAACTGGAGCTTTTTGGCAAGTCACATCAGCTCTATGTCCACAGACGAAAAAATGAGGCTTTCAAAGAAAAGAACACCATACCTACTGTGAAAAATGGAGGAGGCTGGGTTATGTTTTGGGGCTGCTTTGCTGCACCTGGCACGGGGTGCCTTGAATCTGTGCAGGGAACTATGAAATCTCAAGACTATCAAGACATTCTGGAGCGAAACGTACTGCCCAGTGTCAGAAAGCTCTGTCTCAGTCACAGGTCATGGATCCTCCAACAGGATAATGACCCAAAACACACAGCTTAAAGCACCCAAGAATGGCTAAGAACAAAGCATTGGACTATTCTGAAGTGGCCTTCTATGAGCCCTGATTTGAATCCTATCGAACATCTATGGAAAGAACTGAAACATGCAGTCTGGAGAAGGCACCCTTCAAACCTGACACAGCTGGAGCAGTTTGCTCAGGAAGAGTGGATCAAACTACCTGTTGACAGTTGCAGAAGTCTCATTGGGAGCTACAGGAAGCGCTTGTTTCTAGTGATTGCCTCTAAAGGTTGTGCAACAAAATATTAGGTTAAGAGTCCCGTCATTTTTGTCCATGCCATTTTCATTTGTGTTATTATTTAAAATATTCTGTTGCATCCAAACTCTAAAGCAAAGTCTGATTTTTGTTAAATGAGGAATAAACAATGATGGGTGCCAATTACTTTTGTCAGTTTCAAATTATTTCAGAGACAATTGTGGGTTTTTCTTTTTTCATGGAGGAGTACCAACACATTTGTCCAAGTGTATATCACACAAATGACAGAGAAAAGCAGACAAGCACAGTTATTTGTTAACCTCTTTATTAATCTGGTATACGCTGTTCCTGGTGAACGATTTACAAGGATCACTTAACAAACCAACGCTGGACAGCTACAATGAAGACTAAAAATTCCATTGATTTTAGTAGCTCTCAATTAAATTAAATAATTCAAGACATTACAAAGTCCAGGAGAACTGCTCATTGGTGCTATTCTTCTATGATCTGTGAGGGAAAGCAGCTTCTGCCAATGTTAGACAAACATGGAGTTCTTTTGTGTGTTTCTTAAAGAACAGCACAGCAGAACTAGCAGAACTTAATTTGCATGATGTTTAACTTTTCAGCTCATAACAGGTGCATATTTCTCAGGCACAAAGGGCTGAAGGCTTTAGAAAACAGAGCTTTCTGGGAGAAAACGAACACGTTGAAAGTTGTGTGTTGCATTTTCAGAGCTGAACTTATATTGACAGGACCCTGGAGGCCAGTGACAGAACAAAACGAGTTCAACAGTCTTTGAGTCACTAGAAGATTTTTTTAAAGAAGAGGGAGACAGGAGGGAGGTGCTCCAGGGTTTATCAGATCTGAGATCTGTTTGTTTTGCTTGATCCCAACGAACCCTCTATTTAAGGTCAGTGATGGGCAGTGTGTTCCTAGTTCTGCATACAGCAGGCTGGGCTCGTGTTCGGCTACCTCTGCTTTTAACTCAGTGCTGCCGCACCATGTCTTCTCACAAACATTTGGTTGCACCCCCTGCACCTTTGCTGCAGCCACTATCTGTCCCAGACAGGCTATTGCTAGGACCTGGGCCTTCCAATCCTCCTCCTCGGATCTTGTCTGCAGGTGGTCGACAGATCATTGGACATGTCCATAAAGAGATGATCCAGGTAAGGACTACTGTTCCAATTTCTCCCAAGGTTCATTAGCAAGGATTCTTATCTTAGTGTCCACATATGTCTTTTCCAGTCGGATTCCCCCCATCCCTGAAGGCATCCATTGATTTTGTTGTTACTATTTTTTAAAAGTAATTTTCTGACACGTCTTGTTGACTAAATAATACAACCTTGTTTCCACATTAACAGTTCTTTATCTACAGTATTCATTGATAAAACCAGGAGTCCGTGTAGATTTAGTAGCTAACTTTTGTTCCTCTTGAGTAGGAATATTTTTTTAAGTCTCCTCATTTTTTATTCTGTTGAACCCATATGAGCTGCAGGATATGTGACGTTTCAAAAACTTAGCTATTTGAACCTATATAACCTACTGCTATTTATTATTTCCATTCTTCCCCATATCAATCAACATGTATTCCTTTCAGCTTTGTTACTCTAATTCTGGAAATAATTGTTCATTGCTGGTGGAAGTGATCCTAGGCATAATCACAGGTGATTATAGAGTAACTTGGGAACAGATTGTCTCTACACATAATCTGGCCAGGAATCATTTTAATAATATGGGTGGTCCATACTGGTCTGTATTCTGAGGCGCTTGTGGGAGCACTCAGACATAGAGAAGAAGGGCCACCTCCCATGTTTATAATACCTGATGTTTGTTGTATCAGACAACATAGTTATTCTGGTCCTTAGGCTGGGTGGTGTGTATTTCAACTTTCCCCTCGCCCAAAGAGGTGATAGGTCTTTCTAATGATGGCTTTTCCTATGTCAAGCAAACATAGAGCAACCCGTATGTTCTGTATGGACATTTAGAGTCCAGCACAGGAATCAAATCTGGTTGAGTGACTCCGTTATAGCATATGTTCAGAATTGTGTTCTGTTCTGGATTCCATCTTTAGCAGGTGTCGTACCACTAATTCTTTCTCCTGTGAATGTCACTCTCAGGATTTCTGGTTGTAAAGACACTGGCTGATGTCCCAAGTGTGCATGCTTCCAGGGACTGCGGGGGCATGGCAGGAGCTCTTGTTCAGGATCGCCACCACCCATTCCCCCTGCACATGTGCTGTTGTCAGTGGTGCTCTTAGCCCTGGACTTTGGGGCTGAAGTCCAGGGCCTCCACAACCCCTGGGGGCCTTCAAATCCTCTTTAGGCTGTCTCAGGTTGTGTGGTCACTGCTGGCCTGCACTGTGCCGTGCAACCGAGTGTGATTATGACCTGTACTGGATGCTTTAGAGACAGAGGGGGGAGGGGGGAAAGAAAAATGTGGGATGGGAATATGTTAAATTGTGTTGAAATGTTTCTGCTACTCCATATTTGCATAGAGAGCCAGCGTAGTGTAGTGGTTAGAGTGCTGGACTAGGACTGGGGAGACCCGAGTTCAAATCCCCATTCAGCCATGAAACTAGCTGGGTGACTCTGGGCCAGTCACTTCTCTCTCAGCCTAACTTACTTCACAGGATTGTTGTGAAAAAGAAACTCAAGTATGTAGTACACCGCTCTGGGCTCCTTGGAGAAAAGAGCAGAATATAAATGTAAATAAATAAATAAATATGCCATCCTAGGTCCTTGGGAAGGACTCGATGTCTGGATAAAACAAACCAGTCAATAACACCTGTCTGACTGTGTAAATAAATAATAATAAATATACCCCATGAGTTAAAAATACTGTTTGTCACAGGATGTGTGTGTGTGGGGGATGATGCTTAACTTGCGGGGGGGGGCTCTGGGGGAGGGCTCAAAAGGTCTTTAGGGCCAGGGTCCAAAATTACCTAAGTGCACCTCTGGCTATTGTGCAACAGCCATTAGAATTTCAAGCACTCCCTGCACTCCAGAAGTGCTCTGCAGGATTGATTGATAAAGTTTATTATGGTCCAAGACCAGATCTGCAATACTGGAAATGGATCCTGCCCCTCACCCCACCCCACCCCCCACCTCACCCCCCACCTCACCCCCCACCCCCTGATGTGATCCCAATCTTACAGAATTCTTTGGAAGCGCAGGAGGCACAGGAGAGTTCCAACAGTTCTTGTGCAACAGGGCAAATGCAGCAGGAAATGAAGGAGTTGCATGAGGGTTCTTGTCACGCTACTGCAGTCCATTGCAGCACACCCAATTCATTAGTCAGGGTGTTAGCCATTCATGATTACCTGCCTGAAGAAGGCCATTAACTTAGTCTTCTCTGTTGCCCTCAGATAATGGCTGATATCAAGCTGGGAATCCAGTATGCATTCCAGACACAGAACCCACTCACGCTGGCTGTCAGTGGCACAGGCCACTGTGCCATGGAAGCAGCCATCCTGAACATCGTGGAGCAGGGAGACAAAGTGTTGGTAACAGTGAATGGATTTTGGGGTGAACGAGCAACTGACATTGCCAAGAGGCTCGGTATGGACTTTGGATCCTTTTCCTCTATATTTAATCAATAACAAACTCCAAGAGCGCTCAGAGCAGAAGTTATGAAAGATGACACCCTTTTCAACAGAACCATGCCACTCATCATTACTGGGTCTCCAGTGTGCTGTCATTAACAGTGAACAAATAATGTGGATATTTTTCCACCCCGTCACATTTATAGGAGAGTGTGTTGCTGCTCCATATAAGTAAGCACAGGAAAAACATGAGCACAGCACCAAAAAACTGAGCCAAAAGGAAGACATAATAGATTGGTTTGCCTTTTGGAACATAGTTATTATTTTTTTTTTTTAATCTTCTTCCTGATAAAGAGCATAGCTCAAAACATAGTGGGATTCTGCAATGACCACCTATTTTTCTGCACTAATCCATGATTTCTTCTTGTTTGTCTCCATGTAAATAGTAACTGCTGCTTTGGAATTGGTTCTTATCTTGTATACATGTGGGCTCTGGAAGCTCACTGCTACCTCTTTCCTGGTCGTTTGGACCCACTACTCACATTTTCCTCTATACCTTATTTATTTATATCTGAGGACAACTCAGGCACCTGACAAAATGAGCCACAATTAATATGTCAGTCTCTAACATGTCACAAGACTATTTGCTGTTTGTTGTTACAACAAAATAACACCTAACTTCTCTGAAATAGTCAGATGTGCTTTTTTCTTTAACCTTTTAGACCTAACTTTCCTCCTATATTTTAGCAGATAATGATAGGTAGTCCTTCTGCTTAATAATTAAAAGCTCCTTTCCTGTCCTCTGTTTTATCATAGCATGCTCTGCAGATTCCCATGCAGCCTGACTGGACTTTGACTGGTTGCTGCTATGTACTTCAGTCAACACAAGACTTTTTTTGAGCAGAAAAGACAGTGGCTCCTACCACAGCCAGCTGTGCTCTGCTACCAAATGCAAAGTGAACAGGAACTACAACTTGAACTATGTAGTGTCTCTTGCTAATTTGCCCCGGAACTTACACTAGGGGCTATTTCCATAGGTAATGCAGGGGAGACAGAGTGTCCATCCAAATAAGTAGTTTCCCCCCTGCCAATCCTCCATTGCTAGGCTCTGTGGTGATTTGAGGAAAAGATATTTGTTACATATTCAGAGTAGCCGACATGATGAGAAAAATTTCCCCCTTTTAATTTCAATGGGACTAATTTGTATAATTATCCTTGTCATGTCAGCCAGTGTGTTATCTTCTTATCATCAGTCAAAAATATATCTTTATCTATATCCATATACCCATAGGTCAGTTCTATTTATATTTAGGATGGGAGCATTGGATTCAGAAATCAAAAATGTAGCTTGCCCCCTCCACAGAAGTGTGCTTCATCTCTTCTGCTCCCCCTCAAAAAGAAATTTCTGGTGCTACCATTGGTCAATTTGCAGTTTTTCAATGTGCTGCAATTCAGCATGATTTGACTGTTTTAGTGGTTTTGGTTGGGTTAAACCAGCCATCTAAACTTTTCATTCTGTATTGCATCACACTGAATCCTTATTAGCTACAACATTACATGCACGTCTAAATGCCAGCTGTTTCATCCAGAAATGAATGTGCTCCCTTTGTATCTTTCTGAACCAGCAAAATCCAGCCTAGAGATCTCTAAAAGCCACTTAAAGTAATAGGAAACATATAATTAATTTAAAACAGCCAAGAATTGGAGGGTCATCCAATTTTGTGGTAGGCAATGAAACACATGGCTCCTGCCCCTAGAAGGGCCAGATCTGTTATTCTTGGATACTTTAATAACTACTAATACTTTCCAGAAGCCATAAAGGCAGTTTATTCTTTTGCTGCTAATTTAATTTTTGATTGAGTTCACATAACATGATTTGTCAATTTTAATCTTCTAGGAGCTGAAGTTCACCAGCTAGTAAAGGCCCTGGGAGAGTATTTTACTCTAGAAGAAATAGAAAAGGTGAGTTGTATGGGCAAAGCACACTGAAAATAGTACAGAAACAGTAGCCGACATCCAGCACAGCATACTGTGGGTGGTACTGATCTACCCATGCTGCTGTGAAGCGCTGGTGGTCATGTGCTTTTGCACAAGACCACAAAGTCTTTGATTAATGTGTGCCTGCACTCTGGAAGCACTAGCTGGATCAGAAATATGTCACTTCGCCATCATCAACATTTAATTAGTGCTTCCAGAGTGCAGGCATGTTAATCAAAGTATTTGTGCTCTTGCCAGTGATGTAGTCACAAATTCTGTCCCTGCACGTCCACCCTCCACTATACCCCTGGCTCTTGCTTAAAAGTACAGAACTGGCAGCACTTCACTGCAACCCCTACAGCAATGCAGATAGATCAGCACTGCCTACTTTTTGCTGCACAGGATGTTGGCCACTATTGTCAACCACTTGAAGTGACTGGATTTAATGTCTGGTCTCCCTTGTGTAGATGGCTGGGATAAGCCATGCCTAGGAATTTAGCCTCCCACCTTATAAGGATGTGTTGCCTTTGTCTCCTCTTTTCTGTCTTATTTTTCCTGTTGCCTCTTATAGGGTTTGGTGCAGCACACTCCTGTTTTGCTTTTCATTACACATGGAGAATCATCCACTGGAGTGCTTCAGCCATTGGATGGCCTTGGAGATCTCTGTCACAGGTCAGTGGGAACATTCAGAGAGGTCAGGAGGGTAAAATCACCCCAGAAAGCATGGAACTTGTTTAAAACCACAATAACAGAAGCTCAGTTGGAATTTATACCAAGAAGGAGGAAATGCACCACCAAGTTCAGGACAATGCAAGCATGGCTAACAAGTAGAGTCAGGGAAGCTATAAAAAGGAAGACTTCCTTTAGAAAAGGAAGTTCCCAAATTGCCCCAGTTCTTGGAGGCTGAAGAACTGGGGCAATTGGAGGTGATGAGAGAGGATGTTCTAAACTTGAAAAACTAAAAATTAACAGATAGCTGGTGCCAGATGGCATCCACCCAAGAATTCTGAAGGAACTCAAATGTGAAATTGCTGATCTCCTAGAAAAATATGTAACTTGTCCCCACAATCAGACTCTGTACTCGAGGACTAGAAAATAACTAATATAACTCCGATTTTCAAAAAGGGATCCAGGGAGAATCTGGGAAACTACAGGCTGGTTAGCTTAACTTCTGTACCAGGCAAATTGATGGAAAGCATACTTAAAGGACAAAATGGTTAAACATATTTATTTATTTAACATATTTATATACCACCCAAAACTTCTGTCTTTGGGCAGTTTACAATAAAACAGTACAAATTAAACCAAAATTAAAAACATTTAAAAACATTCCTGCCTGCAACCTTGGAGATTAAAAACTGTTAAGTCTAATTAAAATCCTGGGTTAATAAATGTGTCTTAACTGCCTTTTAAGAAGGTTGTCAGAGATGGAGGCTCTTATTTCAGCTTGGGGCAGCAACAGAGAAGTCCTGTCCCTGAGTAGTCACCAAATGAGCCAATGGCAACTGCAGACGAACCTCTCCAGATGATCTCAATGGGCAATGGAGTTCATGGCAAGGAAGATGTTCATATATATAATATATAAATAATAGAAATATATAGAAGTACAGGCTTTGCTGAAGGAGAACCAGCATTAGAGATGCACACAAACCAAGGAGAAGTGCACGAACCGAGGTTTGTGCCCTGGTTCGAAGCCAAACTCGTTCATGCTGCCATTGAACCGGTTTGGCAGATCAAATGTAGTGTAGGGGAAGCAGCAAGTGGGACCTTTAAATGTGAGTACAGCAGGTCTTTCTTTACCTGCTCACCCGCCATTCCATACAACTTCCTGCTGCAGCACTCTCCCCAAAAGTCCACACCATTTGCATGGAGGCCATGTACATGCTGGCTCCACAAACGGACTGTTGGGGAGAACGCTGCCACAGTAGGAAATTGCATGAAGCGGCAGGCAAGAAGATAAGGACCTGCTGTATTCACTTTTAATGGTCCAGCTCACTGCTCTCCCTCACACACACAATCGAACTGCCGAACTGGTTCAGCACCAGCACAAACAAGTTCAGCTTTGAACCAGGACACAATCCTTAGTTTGTGCACATCTCTAACCAGCATGGCTTCTTCAGGGGCCAGTCTTGCCTCACTAACCTTTTGGAGTTTATTGAGAGTGTCAACAGGTTGACATAGTATTCTTGGACTTCCAAAAAGCTTTTGACAAAGTTCCAGTGATCTATAAGTTGGGGTAAGCAGTGAAATGGCCAAATCTGCAGATAACACTAAACTACTAAGAGTAGTGAAATCAAAAACAGATTGGGAGGAGTTCCAAAAAGATATCTTCAAACTGGGTAACAAAATGGCAAATGTGGTTCAATATAAGCAAGTGTAAAGTGATGCATATTAGGGCAAAAAAAACCAACTTCACATATGCACTGATAGGATCTGAGCTGTCAGTTACTGACCAGGAGAGAGATCTTGAGGTCGTGGTGGACAGCTTGTTGAAAGTGTTAACTCAGTGCACAGCAGCTGTGAAAAAGGCCAATTCCATGCTAGGGATCATTAGGAAGGGGATTGAAAATAAAAATGCTAATATTATAATGCCCTTATACAAATCTATGATGCATCCACATTTGGAGTGCTGCGTACAGTTCTGGTCACCATTTCTTAAGATGGATATTGCAGAATTGGAAGAGGTAAAGAGGCCAACCAAGATGATCAGGGGTTGGGCTTATGAGACAAGGCTACAGCATCTGTGGCTTTTTAGTTTGGAAAAGAAGTGATTATGGGGAGACATGATAGAGGTATATAAAATGATGCAAGGAGTAGAGAGAGTGGACAGAGAAACATTTCTCTCTCACACACACACAACACTAGAACCAGGGGTCATCCCATGAAACTGAAGGCCGCTGACTGGAAAAGGGAAGATCTACTAGGGCTGACAAGCCTTGTTCTCAGCATGGGCCCTGCCCCACCCCCTTGCATCTAACATCAGATGCAGCAGTGGGGCCAATACCATTCAGAGCCTCTCCCATCCCTTCATCTTTATTAAAATGTTGGCTGGCTGGCTGGCTGGTCTCTCCACGCCCCCCCCCCCCCCCGCCAGCACAGCCAGCATTTCAGTGAAACACTGGCTGGAGAGGAGAGGTGTGCCTCACACTCCCAGCTGGTGAGTGCTTTGTTCGCCGGCTGGATGTGATAGGGGGCAAGGGAGTGCCCTGGTCTAGGGAGCCTTGGTGGCTCCTCCAGACCCTGATGGAGAGGGAACAATCGTCCCCCATTGCTCCACGGTCCCTATGCTCCTGCACACAGCGCATAATTAATCTATGGAATTCTCGGTCATGGGATGTAGTGATGGCCACTAGCTTGGGTGGCTTTAAAAGGGGCTTCGGCAAATTCATGGAAGACAGGTCTATCAATGGCTACTAGTCTAGTGGCTATAGGCCTCCTCCAGCCTCAGAGGACTCTAAATACTAGTTGCATGGGAGCAACAGCAGGAGAGAGGGCATGCCTTCACCTCTTGCTTGTGTGGGCTTCTCAGAGGCATCTGGTGGGTTACTGTGTGAAACAGGATGCTGGACTAGGTAGGCCTTGGGCCTGATTCAGCAAGGCTGTTCTTATTTGCTACAAGTGCCTTTAAGATAAGGCAGTGCAGCTGTGGTTTGATTTACTATAGTGCTCATTTACAGCAGCCCACAACATCTATGACTTCCTACAAAACCATTTCAAATGGGTTTTCTTTTCTTGCAAGAGCAGAGAAGCGGACAAATTGGACACTGAGCATGAGGGAGTAATTACTGCAGTGACCCAGCTATGCCATGAATGCAAAAGATGAGTTAAGCATTTACCAGGAGAATGTGCTATGCTGTCCGCAGATACAGCCCACCCATTTGGCCAATGAAGGATTAACTTTGTTAATATGGTCCTATGGACAGAGTGCTTCTGCTCAATGGTTCTGTGAAACAGAATTGCTGTGGAGCACCATGGAGAGGCTCAATAGTCCTAAAAAAATAGTCTGGGAAAACAAAGTGACAGGTGTAATGTAATTCAGAATGAGCAGCATCAAATTCAAGGGAGCAACAACCACTGTTCCCTCTAAGGTGTGAGCACATGCACGCGCTCACAGGTTTTTGGATGTCCACTCAGTTCGTTTTAGATCCTGCTCAGGTTGAGTTAGGAAGGCCCAATTCTGAATGCAGGTGCACACCCACTGCCTTGATATTGCCACCCGGAACAAAACTCATTCTGCACAGAGATGGAAAAAATTAGAGGGACCACTGGCAACAACTGATTTATGCTTGCTAAAGCTCAAGCTACACATTAGGCAGAATTCTATGGGTTTTCCCCCTCCAGTTTTGTTTTGTTTTGTTTTAACCCAAAAGCAGCCCAGGTAGATTGCAAGACTAAGTGAAGGAGGGGTGAGCAGAGAAGGACTTTTTAACTTTTCCCCCTCCAGTCATTTTTCAGTTCAAACTCACCCGTCTTAAGCTGCTTTTTCAGCTCATAATGTATGTATATTAATTACTCCACAATTAATTTGATGTCTGAACTGGAGGTGTCCAACAACTCCTCTTATACGATTCGACTGGATCAATTTCAGTTTGTGACTCCTGATGATGTGGATAAGCTGCTTGGAGCGGTGAGGCCTACCACTTATTCTCTTGACCCTTGTCCAACATGGCTTGTTCAATCTAGCAGGGAGGCTTTTGTAGGTGGCCTGGTGGAAATCATAAATGCTTCTCTGAAGGAGGGCAGGATGCCTCCTTGTCGTAAGGAGGCAATTATTAGACCTCTTTTAAAGAAGCCTGCCTTAGATCCTTCGGAGTTGAGCAATAGGCCTGTTTCTAACCTCCCATGGTTGGGCAAGGTAAATGAGAGGGTGGTGGCCTCTCAGTTCCAAGCGGTCTTGGAGGAAACTGATTATCTAGACCCATTTCAAACTGGTTTTCGGGTGGGCTATGGGGTGGAGACTGCCTTGGTTGGCCTGATGGATGATCTCCAATTGGCAGTTGACAGAGGAAGTGTGACTCCGTTGGTCCTTTTGGATCTCTCGGCGGCTTTCGATACTATCGACCATAGTATCCTTTTGGAACGTCTGAGGGTGTTGGGGGTGGGAGGCACTGTTTACAGTGGTACCGCTCCTACCTCTCAGACAGATTTCAGATGGTGTCAATTGGAGATTGTTGCTCTTCGAAATCTGAGCTTACGTATGGTGTCCCTCAAGGCTCCATACTTTCTCCAATGCTTTTTAATATCTACATGAAACCGCTGGGAGAGATCATCAGGAGATTTGGAGCTGGATGTTACCGGTACGCTGATGACACCCAGATCTACTTCTCCATGTCAACCTTTTCAGGAGTTGGCATTTCCTCCCTAAATGCCTGCCTGGAAGCAGTAATGGACTGGATGAGGGAGAATAAACTGAAGCTGAATCCAGATAAGACGGAGGTACTTATTGTGAAGGGTCAGAACTCTAGGGACTATTTTGATCTCCCTGTTCTAGATGGGGTCCCACTTCCCCAAAAGGAACAGGTTTGCAGTCTGGGAGTACTTCTGGATTCACACCTCTCCCTGGTTTCTCAGGTTGAGGCGGTGGCCAGAGGTGCTTTCTACTAGCTTCAGCTGATACGCCAGCTGCGCCCGTTTCTCAAGATCAATGACCTCAAAACAGTGGTACATTTATTGGTAGCCTCCAGACTGACTTTTGTAAAGCGCTCTACGTGGGGCTGCCTTTGTACATAGTCCGGAAGCTTCAGTTGGTTCAGAATGCGGCAGCCAGGTTGGTCTCTGGGTCATCTCAGAGAGACCACATTACTCCTTTACTGATGGAGTTACACTGGCTGCCAATAGGTTTCCGGGCAAAATACAAAGGGTTAGTTATAACTTACAAAGCTCTAAACTGCTTAGGCCCTGGGTATTTAAGAGAACGTCTTCTTCGCTCACCGCCCACTGAGGTCACTTGAGGAGGTCCGTCTCCAGTTGCCGCCAACTTGTTTGGTGGTTACACAGAGACGGGCCTTCTCAGCTGCTGCCTCTAGATTGTGGAATGCGCTCCCTACTAAGATACGAGCCTCCCCGTCTCTGACAATTTTTAAGAAACTTCTAAAAACACATCTCTTCAACAAAGCTTTCTCAGCTTTTTAAAATTTGTTTTTAAATTGTTTTGGCTGCTTAATTGGTGTTTTATGATGTTTTAATTGTTAATTATTATTTTATGCAGTTTATAATCTTTGTTTTAATTGTTAATTGATTTTAATGGTGTTTTAATGTAAACTGCCCTGAGCCTTTTGGAAGGGCGGTATAAATTTTTTAATAATGAACACATACATACGTATACAGCCTATAATTGGTAAACCCCAAGGTTGGAAGGATCAAGAAAAGACAGAGGTGTTGTAGTCTATGTAGTAATATTTTATGTTGTGTTGTTGAGAAGTTTGTCCCCCTGGGGATCCTATAGACAGCCAAAAAGGGAAAGCAGGAGAAAATGGAATTGTTTCTGAATAAACATTTAGTTAAACTTATATAAGATTTCATTGTGCCTATGAGGCAAGTAGCTATAAGAAGAGGCTGTACCTCTTTAAGAGCTGATGGAACATTATCTTAATTTCCATTCATCTGGCCATTCCCCTCAACCATGGCAGGTTTTTTCTACTCTTTTATAATGAAGATGGGTCACTTTAGGCCACTTGCCGGATTTTACAGGTAGAACCAACACATAAGCCCCCTAAGGGCATGCACAACAGCTTTCACCAGCCAAGATGCCTAAGGCTGGAGATCACAGATGAATGATCTCATACTTCCAAGGATCTTGTCCACATCCTCAGGCTGAACAAGCTGAATCACTGTCCTTCCCAAGCTGGTTTTTTACTAATGAGGAAAATAAGTTGGGACTCAATGTTAGGAGAGGAGAGCTGGTCTTGTCATAGCAAGCATGACTTGTCCCCACAGCTAAGCAGGGTCAGCCCTGGTTGCATATGAATGGGAGACTTGCATATGAATGGGAGACTTGATGTGTGAGCACTGCAAGATATTCCCCTTAGGAGATGAAGCCGCTCTGGGAAGAGCAGAAGGTTTCAAGTTCCCTTCCTGGCTTCTCCAAGATAGGACAAGATTTTTTATTTTTTTTATAGGACAAGATTTTTTTATTGAGCCAACAAACTACCAAAGCATACAGTACGTTGCCAAAGCACAATATCTCCAAGATAGGGCTGAGAGAGATTCCTGCCTGCAACCTTGGAGAAGCCACTGCCAGTCTGTGAAGACAATACTGAGCTAGATAGACCAATGGTCTGACTCCGTATATGGCAGTTTCCTATGTTCTGTGTTCCTATCCCTAGAAGAAAGCAGGACAGTCTAAAGGTAAAGTGTGCCATCAAGTCGATTTCAACTCCTAGTACCCACAGAGCCCTGTGGCTGTCTTTGGTAGAATACAGGAGGGGTTTCCCATTGCCTCCTCCCGCGCAGTACGAGATGATGCCTTTCAGCATCTTCCTATATTGCTGCTGTCCAATATAGTACCATTGGGGATTTGAACTGGCAATCTTCTGCTTGTTAGTCAAGCATTACCCCCACTGTGCCACTTAAGATGACAGGGCAGTCTACTTTGATTTAAAACAAATTTAATAGAGGAAAGAATAACATAACTTCACGTACATGTAGTTTATTTCTCCTCCTCCATTTTAGGTATAATTGCTTGCTGCTGGTGGATGCTGTGGCATCACTCGGAGGCGCACCACTTCTCATGGACCAGCAAGGTAAGCAAAGTGTAGCAATCCATCATTATGTGAACATTTGATACCTGGCAAGAAATTGATATTCACTTCAGGATTATCAACTAGAGTTGCTTGACTAACCATTCCCAGTGAAGGCTCATGATAGGAGATTGATACTGATTTGCCGAGAACTTGCATGCTCTTCTCTACTTGTATAGTAATAACCACCAGAGAATGCAGAAATTACAGGAAGTAATGGCCAACATGATGCACAACACAATGCCACGTTGCCCATCAGACAGTGCTATTGCATTTGTATTAGGCAGACCCAGAAGAGTTGTGCAAGCTGACTGTTGAACAACTACTTAAAACTGCATGATTTCAGTTGCACACTTCCACAATTTAAGTAGTGCTGTACAACTGCAGGTACACAGTTCTAAATAGCTGTCCAACTGTCTGCTTGTGCAACTCTGCTGGGTCTGCCTGCACATGTGCAATAGCATTGTTTGATGGGCAATCTGGTATTGTGTTGCTCCTCATGTTGGCCATTATTTCCTGTCATGTGTGCAGCAGCACCAGCTGATTGATGGGCAACACTGGTGTTGTGTTGCATGTCATGTCAGCCATTGTGCCTCAGTCTGTGACATATCCTATATGGCTGGAAAGTAAATCTGAAACTAAGACCCAGACCTGTCCAAGAGATAGGAGATGGTTCTCCCATTAGCTATTCACAAAGAAGCTTCTAGTTTATGGTATTTCCAGGCTCTATGTACATTGTATTTAGATTGATTTTATACCACTTTTGCCATCATGGCTTCTCCTTCCAAAATCCTAGGATTGTAGCTTTGTGACATGCTGGTAGAAATACCTAGCCACTTCACATAACAATTTCCAGTTTTCCCTGGGAAGAAAGTTTAAACTGTGAAATCAGTTTAGATGTGTATTGTGTATATGTTCTTCAAATCTGTTATATATTTTTTAATAAGTGAGTTTCCTGTCCCTTCAAAAGCAACTTTCCCCACAATGATTTCTGAAACTAGCCTACACTTCCACTGCTGCCTTACAAAAAGATTGGGCAGCAAATACAATTTTAAATATAGCGAAGGGGCCCCTCTGTCGTAAGCTTCTTGCCTTCATAACAGCTGTAAAAGTGAAGGAATTCTGACATGTGCTTTCCCCCTGTTGAACACACAGATATTGATATTCTCTACTCTGGTTCCCAGAAAGTCTTAAGTGCGCCACCTGGCGCTTCTCCTATCTCTTTCAGCAAGAGAGCCAGGTAAGACTAGATTTGTCTGTGGCAACGTCATTCTCATCTGGATGTTGAGGAGAGCTGGTCTTGTAGAGTGAGCATGAATTGTCCCTTTTGCTAAGCAAGGTCCACCTTGATGTGCATTTGCATGGCGACTACATGTGAGTGTAGGGAATGTGGTCAATAGCTCAATAGAAAAGCATCTGCATACCATGCAGAAAGGCCCAGCTTCACTCCCTGGCATCTCCAGGTAGGGATGGGAAAAACTCCTGCCTGAAATTGTGGAGAGCTGCTGCCAGTCAGTGTAGGCAATACTGAGACAGACCAATGGTCTGAGGCAGCTTCCTCTGTTCCTAAGACGTCCAGTGTAGCTGTATGTTATAGGAGAAGATATCCATTGATAAAAGGGGAACAATGGGAGGCCCATTTTCCTTCCAGACATTGGGTTGGATCCAGAGATCCAAAACATAAAGATGTGCTTCGATGTGCAGAAGCTCACCCATCAAAGGGCTGTTTTACAATTCATACTAAAGCACCATTTGAGAAAAGTGACACCAAATCAAATAAGGTCTTTCTGTACCTTTTGGGCAAGCACTGGAGCATGGGGATGAGCATGATCTACTTACCAAAACTTTCAGATAGTGTGTCTCCAAAAGTGATGTCACTGCTAGAAGGAATGGAAATAATAGCATAGAGCAGGGTAATCTCCAGCAGGTGCCAAAACTTCTTGTGCTCTCACCTAGGGAATTCTAGTGATTTGGCCACATGCTGCATCTACAGTCCTTGCACATTTTATAGTGGCACCTGCTGGCTAGGGCCTGCAAATACATCCCTTTCCATTACTACTTCTAAGTAGCAATGAAAAGGGATGGATTCACAAGTGCTGACCAGCAGGTGGTGCTGTAAAATAGCATGAGGGCCAGGGGCATAGCTTCTATTGGCCAAGGGGGACGATTGGCCCCCCAGACCTCTATAGGGTCTGCTCCCCCTTGGCCAGTCCCCCTTGCCCTGCTCCCTCCTGCTCGTTGGCTGGCCAAGACAAGCAGCCTGCTATGGAGCTGCCTTCTGCTGAGCAGCTGCTTCCTTGTATGTGGTGAGCAGGGAGCGAGCAGCTTCCCTCCCCTTCTATCTCCCTCTCCCCACCCGCCTCTGGCTCCTTCCAGGCTCCCTTGTCCAATGGGAGAGCCAGGGGAGGGACCTCTGCCAGGAACTCCAGTGCAGCAGCAATGGGAGAACCAGAGAGAGCATGTGCACGGCCCTGCTCAAGCCGCCAATATGAAACTTAAGAGGAGCCAGAAGTTGAGGTCACGGGAGTGCTAAGGAGGAGAGGGGACAAGACACGGTGTGTGTGTGTGTAGACTGTAGAGGGAGGTGTGGGGGTGGGAAGGAAAGGAGTGTATCAGAGGAACTCTGTGTGTGTGCGCGCTTGCTTGCTTGTGTTTTTTCTCCCACCCCCACTTCCCTCCCAGGTTTGTAACACGTGTGTGTGTGTGTGTGTGTGTGTGTGTGTGTGTGTGTGTGTGTGTGTGTGTGAGAGAGAGAGAGAGAGAGAGAGAGAGAGAGAGAGACTGACCATGTGCTGGCTGTTTAGTAAAATCTGAAGACACCAAACTGCTTACAGCTCTAATCTGGTGGTCTGTGGGTTTTTTCCCCTTTTGTCTTTGCCTTATATTTATTTAAAATATTTTTATGCTGTTTTTTAGCAACAAAGTCCTCAAAATTGCTTAAATAGCAAAATATATGAGAAAATTGTTCTTTTGCAATTTGTTTCTTCTCATAATAAATATTTTCTTTTGCTTTATGCTTGTAAAACAGTCTTTCTAATAAGCTTGTAATGGACTGAAATACCCCCAACTTTGAAAGTGGCTTCACAAATTGCTAAAATGAACATTAAGTACCTTCCACCAAAAGTCTATTTTTATACCTTTGCTTCATCACAGGAAACTCATTTAAAAGCCCTTGAAATGCTTGCTTGTTTTTAAATCCTAAAAAATTGGGGTAACACCATATATGACATTCTGCTGCCCTGTGAAGCAAACTTGGGGGGAGTAGAGTATTGGATAACTTTAGAGAGCATGAAAAAGTTTAATTATGAAAATGTGGGGAGGCTGTGGGCCTCAGCCATGCCCTGTGGGTCCAAACCCTGGATTTAATTCTGCATGCTTGCACACTGAAGGTTCTAAGTTCCCTCCTTGGTATTTCCAAAATAGGGCTGAGAGAGATTCCTGCCTACAACACTGGAGAAGCTGCTGTCAGTCTGTGTAGACAATACTGAGCTAGGTAGACCAATGATCTCACTAAGTATATAGCAGCTTCCTATATTCCTATGTTGATTTATCTATAAATTTCTGATATTACCACCTGCCTTTAGGTTTGAATCAGCTCCAAAAAATGGAACAAAAATATACAAATTAATAAATCTAGAGTTAAGACCCCTATTTAACGCTCTTTGATAAGCAGCTAGTTTGGTTAATCTAAGGCATGTGTTAGCTCCAATCTCCAGGATATTTGGAAGGAAACTGGAAGCCTATTGTGACTAGCTATCCAATTGTAAGGTAAAAGTAAAGTGTGCTGTCAAGTCGATTTCAACTCTTGGTGTCCACAGAGCCCTGTGGTTTTCTTTGGTAGAATACAGAAGGGGTTTACCATTGCCTCCCCTCACACAGTATGAGATGACGTCTTTTAGCATCTTCCTATATCACTGTTGCATGATATAGTACCAGCAGGGATTTGAGCCGGCAACCTTCTGCTTGTTAGTCAAGCATTTCCCCACCGCACCATTAGGTAGGGGCAACTAATACTCAGGTAATCAGCCTTTTACAGCTAAGAGCAAGAAAGCAAAGATGAATTCAAATTTCAATAAACAAAACTTAGATAAGTTTTTAAAATTATTTTATAGGCCATGTTTAACCACCAATGGCAAATACAATTGCTGTTAAAATAGAAAACAAATAGAATTGTAAAGTACACTCCTTTCCTTCTATATTTATGGTGTATGTGTGTGCACTATATCTATAGTGGCACATAATAATGCACATGTGCACACACTGCCTTGATACTGCTTGCCCAAAACAAAACTCATTCTGCTCACTGATGAAAAAAATTAGAGGGAACACTGGCTAGAGCCCTGACAAAAATTGTTAAGTTCGGAACAGAAGCTTCCTTTGGAACCCACAGAAGGGGAGAAGAGCTGGTCTTGTGGTAGCAAGCATGAATTGTCCCCTTTGCTAAGCAGGGTCCTCCCTGGTTTGCATTTGAATGGGAGACTACATGTGAGCACTGGGCATGAGTATGGCAGGGAGGGCTTCTGCCAGCCCGCAGTGAGGGGTCCATTTTAAAATCTTGTCCCCAGGCCACTCCAACCTTGCTACACCCCTGATGAGGGCCATGCTCAGCACGTGGCCAGGGTACAGAAATATGCTAGGAGGGAAAATGAGAATCTACAAAATTATACTAGTGTCTGACGTGTGTGCGAGGACCAGTAAGGAAGTACACTGGGAGCTTTAAAAATGCCTGAAAATAAACTTACATCTGGAAACACCCTGGGATAGCTGAACCAGCAGTGGTGGTTCACAGGTGGATTTCTTGAAGTGACCAATATTTTTCCTTCTATTTTGTCAGGAATAAGATTTATGGTAGGAAGACAAAACCAGTTTCCTTCTATCTGGACATGGAAGAGCTGGCTAAGTACTGGGGCTGTGATGACAATCTAATAAGGTAAGAGCTTATCCTATAGTTTTTCTTTAGTCTCTCTTCCTATCTGGAAAGCAGATTCCTGGTACCCTGAGAACAGACAGGGCCACTTATATTCAGACTCACCCACCTGCACCCAACTGAGGCTCAAACTACAAGATGCAACCCCCACATCGCTCCACCCTCCCCATGAGAAGGAAAGCAGCTAAGGAGCCATTCTGAGTGGAGAAATGGCAGGAAAGGGAAAGATGGAGCTGAGCAGTCACTGCTAGACACCATTCTCTGTTTCAGAGACTGCTTTGCATTATACGCACAAACCATTGAGGGAAATCTCACAACTTAGCATCAAAATATCGTTTCAGATAAAGAGTCATTGGGCAGCACCTCATTTGACACCACTTGGTCTTAAATTGAGGTTGCTTCTTCACTTTAATACCTCACACTTTACTCCCACATTATTATTATTATTTCTTGTTTACACAGGTGTTATTGACTGGTTTGTTTTATGGCTGAATTTTATCATCAATACTGTTGGTTATTATAGATATCGTCACAAAATATAGGCTGTTCCCAGTAAAGTTGCTTTTTGTAATTGGCTGATGGTGATTTCTGTGGCCCCTATGGTGTTGAGGTGCTCTTCAAGTTGTTTTGGAATTGTACCTAGGGTGCCAATTACCACTGGGATTATTTTGGTCTTTTTCTGCCACAACCTTTCAATTTCAGTTTGTAGATCTTTGTATTTTGTTATTTTTTCTACTTCTTTTTCTTCTATTCTGCTATCCCCTGGTATTGCTATGTCGATTATTTTGACTTATTTTTCTTTCTTCTCGGCTAGTGATATCTGGTGTATTGTGTGGCAGATGTTTGTCTGTTTGTAGCTGGAAGTCCCATAATATTTTTGCATCTTCATTTTCTTCAACTTTTTCAATTTTATGGTCCCACCAGTTTTTGGCTACAGGTAGCTTGTATTTTTTGCAGATGTTCCAGTGTATCATCTCTGCTACCTTGTCATGCCTTTGTTTGTAGTCAGTCTGTGCGATCTTTTTACAACAGCTGATTAGGAACATAGGAACATAGGAAACTGCCATATACTGAGTCAGACCATTGGTCTATCTAGCTCAGTATTGTCTTCACAGACTGGCAGCGGCTTCTCCAAAGTTGCAGGCAGGAATCTCTCTCAGCCCTATCTTGGAGAAGCCAGGGAGGGAACTTGAGACCTTCTGCTCTTCCCAGAGCGGCTTCATTCCCTGAGGGGAATATCTTGCAGTGCTCACACATCAAGTCTCCCATTCAGATGCAACCAGGGCAGACCCTGCTTAGTTATGGGGACAAGTCAGGCTTGCTACCACAAGACCAACTCTCCTCTCCATTAGGTGGTCCACTGTTTCATCTGCTTCTTTACAAAGGCGGCACTTGCTGTTCGTTGTTGATTTTTGTACTTTTGCTCTTATTGCATTTGTTCTTAGTGCCTTTTCTTGTGCAGCCAGTATTAAACCCTCTGTTTCTTTCTTCAAGTTGCCATTCTTAAGCCATTGCCAGGTCTTGGTGATATCTGATTTTCCACTTATATTGTGCAAATATTGACCATGCAGTGGCTTATTTTTCCATTTTTCTGCTCGGTTCTTGACTTTCTTCTTGTAGGCCTACTTTGTTTCATTGGTGTTGAATAGTTTCTCATTATTGACCATTTTAAGTGCATCTTCTTTACTGTCCTTTATATATTCTACAAGGCCTCTTTTCTCCTCCACTACTGTTTGATGGACTTGCAGCATTCCTCTTCCACCTGAGCTGCGAGGGAGGTATAGCCTATCTACATCACTGCGGGGGTGCAGAGCATGATTGATAAGTCATTATTTTCCTGGTCTTACGATCTAGCGTCTCTGGCTCTGCCTGGGTCCAGTCTATTATTTCTGCAGTGTATCTGATAACAGGTATAGCCCAGGTGTTTATGGCGTGTATGGTGTATTATTATTACTATTATCCTTGTCAGTGATTTGACAAAATGAACATTTCTCTTATGTGTTGCATGATTTTTACAGATATCACCATACTGCACCTATCAACACATTCTTCTGTCTGCGAGAAGCTTTGGCAATATTTGCAGAAAAGGTCAGTCACTGCAAGAGATAAAAACTCCCTGTTAAAAAAAAGAGAGATTAAGCTGTCGTATTTCAGCTAGCTAAACAGAAATGGAATTTAAGACTTAGACTGCATGAAGTTCAAAGCAGCTCATCTTCTTTGCCATAGCTATGCCAACACTGGTGCTATACCAGTGTTTCCTGCTGTAAAGCACAAAAGGCAGAAACGTTCCTAAATGTGCAGTTGATATGTGTTGGTTATACAAAGCCAATAAAGGGTCCCCAATGCATGCTTTCAAACTGTTTAGGAATTCACATCTGCTCTGTTCAGTTGGTGTGTTTAGTTCAAAAAATACTGCTGTAACTAGTACAGTAATAGCAAAACACTGCTGTGTAACATGTGAAACAGCTTACAGAAGGGCCCACTAGATAAACAATACTATACTGTTCCTTCACTGGAAGCAGAATGAAGAATCTTGGAGGCTGATAGCTGCTTCAGTGTCTCAAGCAGTCCGTGGATTCTCAGAGCCTGGCAAGGAGAATGCCTTTTTGAGGATACTTCATTTAGGATACTTCATTTAGGATATGGACACTATGAAACTGGAAAGAGTATCATACTATTTTCACAGAAGGTTATTGGCTGGCAACTAATAGAACAGCCAGTCTACATTTCAGTCCCAAACCTGATACTTCAGATGAAAGCATTCAACCACTGCTTAACTAGTGCATGCTATCAATGTATAATATGCCTGATATGCCAAGATGCTTATAGGTGAAATGACCCTTTATTTTTCACACAGGGGCTGGAGAATTCCTGGAAGCTTCACAAGGAAAACAGTCTATACCTGTGCACAGGACTGCAGAAGCTAGGTCTCCAACTCTTTGTGAAGGAACCGGTAGGACTGAGGCTGCAATTGTGTGTAGGATTTTGGTCAAATTAATCACCAGTACAAGGGCCATTCACATGTTTACACACACAAGTGTCTGAACGTGCACGCTTGTGTTCAGCGGGACTGGACCCCTCAAAAACAGAGTATAAATAGTGTGCACAAAGTGTCATATATGAATATATATCACACTTAGCTCACCTACAAAGTATATATTGCATACAGACTGAACATACTGTACATTGAAAGTTACTTGTGAACAGGGCTAGCAGGCAGGCAAGACTTGGCTTCTAGCAACACCAGTCTAACTTGCACTAGAGTGAATTGCACTAGAAAGGGAAAGGCACCAAGCCAAATGAGAAAAGAGGAAAAAAACTTCAAATGCCTCTAGGATGGATTTTGTTACTGGCCTGATGAGTTTCAGTAATGCCTTTATCAAGGACTCTTGTTCCAAGATCTCTCAGTGATTAGAAGAGGCGAAGATTCTACTAACAGAAGAGGCTAACATCTCCTGTTATTATTATTATTATTGCTACACAGTCACACAGGTGTTATTGACTGGTTTGTTTGTTATTGACTGGTTTGAGTCCTTCCCAAGGACCTGGGATGGCTGAATTTTATTATCAATATTGTTGCTGTTGTTATAGATATCATCGCAGAATATAGGCTGTTCCCAGTAAAGTTGCTTTTTGTAATTGGCTGATGATTCCTGTGACCCCTATGGTGTTGAGGTGCTCTTCAAGGTCTTTTGGAACTGCACCCAGGGCGCCAATTACCACTGGGATTATTTTAGTCTTTTTCTGCCACAGCCTTTCAATTTCCATTTGTAGATCTTTGTATTTGGTGATTTTTTCTATTTCTTTTTCTTCTATTCTGCTATCCCCTGGTATTGCTATGTCGATTATTTTGACTTGTTTTTCTTTCTTCTTGACTACAGTTATATCTGGTGTATTGTGTGGCAGATGTTTGTCTGTTTGTAGTCGGAAGTCCCATAATATTTTTACATCTTCATTTTCTACCACTTTTTCAATTTTATGGTCCCACCAATTTTTGGCTACAGGTAGCTTGTATTGTTTGCAGATGTTCCAGTGTATCATCCCTGCTACCTTGTCATGCCTTTGTTTGTAGCCAGTCTGTGTGATCTTCTTACAACAGCTGATCAGGTGGTCCACTGTTTCATCTGCTTCTTTACAAAGGCGGCACTTGCTGTTTGTGGTGGATTTTTCGACTTTGGCTCTTATTGCATTTGTTCTTAGTGCCTGTACTGTTTGATGGACTTGCAGCATTCCTCTTTCACCTGAGCTGCGAGGCAGGTATAGTCTAGTGGTGTGCACGGAACCACGCGGCGGGGCACTGAGCGTGTGACGTATGTGGCGCGTGCACGGCAGCAACAGGCACACGCCCGCCGCGATGGGCGCATGTGTGCTTGTATTTCTGCAACTTCCTGGCAACAACGGGGGCAGGGGCGGCACAGAGGAACGCTGCCGCCCCCATAAATTCTGTCCTAACTGCAGCGCCGGAGGGGGAAGAGCGGCGGGAGGGGTAAGTACTACCCCCCCACCCCTAAAGGTAGACCCCCCCCTCAGTGCTGGACCACTGGACCGGTCCAGTTCTGAACCGGTTCAGAGGCCTCCAACATGGCCTCCGAACCAGTTTGTGCACATCCCTAGTATAGCCTATCTACATCACTGCGGGGGTGCCGAGCATGATTGATGGTCATGATTTTCCTGGTCTTACGATCTAGCGTCTCTAGCTCTGCCTGGGTCCAGTCTATAATTCCTGCAGTGTATCTGATAACAGGTATAGCCCAGGTGTTTATGGCTTGTATGGTGTTCCCACCATTGAGTTTGGACTTGAGGATTTTTCTAACTCTCCTGATGTATTCACTTCCAATTTTTCTTTTAACTTCAGTGTGTGCAGTGTTATCAGCCTGGAGAATACCCAAGTATTTGTAATGTTCTTTCTCTTTCAGGTTCTTGATGTTGCTTCCATTGGGCAGTTCTATATCTTCAGTTTTTGTTATTTTTCCTCTATTCATTATTAATGCAGCACACTTGTCCAGTCCAAACTCCATTGCTATATCGCTGCTGAATATACGGACAGTGTTTAGCAGTGATTCGATTTCTGACTGGGACTTTCCATACAACTTCAGATCGTTCATGTACAGCAGATGGTTGATTTTACTTGATGTTTTAGATGTTTGGTATCCGAGGCCTGTTTTGTTTAGTATTTGTGAAAGTGGGGTCATGGTGGTCATCCTCTATTATTTATTCAATTTCTATACCGCCCTTCCAAAAATGGCTCAGGGTGGTTTACACAGAGAAACAACAAACAAACAACAAACAAACAAACAAACAAGATGGAACCCTGTCCCCAAAGGGCTCACATTCTAAAAAGAAATATAAGATAAACACCAGCAACAGTCACTGGAAGTACTGTGCTTGGGGTGGATAGGGCCCACCCCCAGCACTCTCTAATGCAAACTCTCTAATGCAAAGAGTTTAGCTACTCTCTAATGCAAAGAGCTTAGCTACAAGGAACATCCCAGAGGCACCCAGAGGTTTCTCCTCTCTTCTCATTACACTAGAAGTAGTCAACATTGTTCCAGAGTTTATTAAAAAAAAACTAGAGTGATGACTGCTTGTGGTATGGATGCCCATCCCATTTTCGGCTTTAGTAATCACGTTTAACCAGAAGCAATAGTGAGATTAGAGAGAGAATATACATATACAAATACACAGAATAGGATGTGAAACTTCTTTGAAGCCACTTCCAACTTTAAAAATGGTTTTATCTGTAGCCTACTATGGAATTGTGTTGTCAAATCAGCGTAGTCGTGTACACATACACAATTTTTAAAAAACCTCAGATGATGCCAGAAAGCCTGGAAAGAGAATGGTTTACCTAAATGCAGAAACCATCTCTGTAGCTTTGGCCCACTCATTTTCTCTTCATTTTCTAGGACGCAAGGCTTCCAACAGTCAACACTGTCTTTGTGCCTGAGGGATACGACTGGAAAGATATCACTGAATATATTATGAAAAACCATAGGATTGAGATTTCAGGAGGCCTGGGTGCTTCAGCAGGCAAGGTAGACATATGCTTATGGCAATAAATAAAAATATATATACTGTGTTACTTTTGTAGAAATGACTGGCTTCCAACAGCCTAGGAGCAGAGCTTTTTAAACTGCATCACAACAGAGACAGGTATTATCCAAACTATAAAGCACAGCAAGCAATTTATAGTGAAACATGGTGCTAGGGTAAGGGCTACCCAAACCTCACCTCTTCAAAAGTCTCTGCCTATGGAAAGCTAGCATGCTAGCTAGAACAGTTCTAGCCTTTTTCCTTATGGCTTAAGTTTTCCAGGCAGGGAGGAGAACATTCAAACAAGTAATCCTCAACCCACACTCTGAAGCAGAGGAATCAGAGAGATCATTTTTCAAAGGGTATTTATTCTAAATTACCATTGATGAAAAGGGCAAAGATATCATGATCAAGGTCATGCAGTCAAAACAAAAAGGACTGAGACTCAAGGTATAATAAAGGATGTTTTTAAAAAGTCTTCCAAATATATCTAATTATCTCATGCTTCAAGCCTGCATGTCATTTTCAGAACTGAGAGCCAAAGTAGATTAGAATATTGGATGAGGTTCAAAACATCTTGTTGGCCATGAAGCTTACTGAGTGATTTTGAACCAGATGCTATCTTCCAACTGCAACCTACTTTGCAAGGTTGTCATGAGAATAAAGGGGGACAATCATGTTTGCTGTCCTGAACTCCTTCAAAGTTGGATGAAAAGAGTGGGGATGTGCTTGAAATGCAATTCAGCTTCTGAATCACGGCACAATCCCCTTAAAATTAAGTGCTTACCCAGCCACTTTAACTCAGAGGAGAGCAAGTCCATCCCTGCTCCTCCTCTGATCACCATTACAGTAATCTCAGCGCTCCCCACAGCTATGCCTATGCACCAGCGGTGCTTTCTCTCAGCAGCCTGCACACAAAACCAGCACTCAGGGGCAGCTGGCAGACACCCTGCAGGCACATGGGCATAGCTGGGTGGGGAACGCTGAGATTACTGCAATGGTGGCAATCAGAGGAGGAGCAGGGATAGACCTGCTCTGCTCCACATTAAAGGGGCTGGGTAAGCCCTCGGTTTTAAAGGGATTGTGCTGTGATTCAGAAGCTGAAGCGTGTTTTGGCACATCCCTTAAAAAAGAAGCTCAAATGTGAATATGGCCATTCCTGTTTATAGGTATGCAGAAGAGGAGGCCTGGCTGGGAATGAATTACCAAATTACTTACTGGGTATTCTGCTTTTAAATGTTTGTCATTGTCAGGTTCTTCGAATAGGTCTGATGGGGTACAACTCCACTAAATTCAATGTTGACAGAGTTCTCCATGCTCTCGAAGATGCTCTCCAACACTGTCTCAAGAACAAGCTGTGAGATCCTACTCATTGTTCAGATAATTTTGTTCATGTCTATGCTCTCACTCCTGCTACAGTTCAATTGAGCATCACCCTTCATGGTGCACAAGGCAAGAATGGCTTTTACACCGTGGAAAAATAGTCAGTGAAGCTGAATACGCACGCTTCGCAAGATAACGGAAGGCCCTTCACAATAACTTTCTCTCCAAGCCCATTTTCTTCCTGCAACTGAAGTTATATAATTACACAGTTCACATAGGAGTAAACTTTGTTTTCATTGCATATTATTCTGTGAATATGAACAGAACTACATGCAAGTTGTTCCTTCAAGTGGGGGCGGGGGGGAGGAAAATATTTGTCAACTGTTGCTCTTTGTTGTTCTTTTTGCCTTGTTCTTCAAGCCACTAGCTCTGTTCTGCATTGCCCCAGCTAGCATGGATGCACACTCACATTTGGTTTGAGAGATGATGAATGGAAATTCCACATATACAAACTGGCTATCTTTCCTACTACAGCTTCTATGTCTAGTTGTGCTATTGGTTCTCTGAAGATGGAGGCCAGAGCGTGAATGGCCATACTCAACAACTGGCTCAAACTCCCCTTAGCCCACTGAGTCTAGCTCCCCTAGCCTTACAGGACAGTTTCCATTCTAACTGGGAGTGGACACTCCGGTTAAAAAATGTCATACTGGGGCCTCTCCCCCAACCCCCACTTGCCATGGGCTATGATTAGGCAAAGTCACTTATCAAGCAGCATAGCTATAGGCATAGAATGCCAAACTGATCTCGACAGGGCCCCGAACTTCCACTCCAATGAAAGATTCAGATAATCTCCATCCCCCGCTGCTTATCTAACACAGCTGAAAGGGCAAAACAAAGGAGGGCCTTCACCCTGGCCCAATGCCACGCTCTCCCCTCCGCCGTCCGAGAAGGCAACTCCCCTGCTAACTTGGCAAAGAGGCACCTTTTAACATGGTGATTCTCTTTATTTAGCGGGGGAGAGTAACTGGCCCATCCACCCCCAACACAGTATCTCCAGTGACTGTTGCTGGTGTTGTATCTTGTGTTTCTTTTTAGATTGTGAGCCCTTTGGGGATAGGGAGCCATCATTTATTTTTCTCTGTGTAAACTGCCCTGAGCCATTTTTAGAAGGGTGGTATAAAAACTAGCTAGCTGTCAGGACCTGGTAGGTTCAACATGCTAGCTAGCTAGCTAACTAAACTAACTCAACTAAACTAAATAGAAAGACCCCACTCTTGGGAGTGCCTGTGCTCCTGCAACTCTGGGCTGAAAAAACAGCACACAACCTGAAATAACAGGTTGAAACAACAGCACACATCATCCTCTTGTGAAAACATTCTTGTGAAACATTCACTCCAATCTCATTCTTCTGGCTACTACTCAAGAGTCCTGGATATTTAACCCAATTCTACACCTCTCTGATGTGGAATCCACCATCACACATAATGTTGCCAAGTTCTGCATGGCAGCGTGTTGAACCTACCAGGTCCTGACAGGCAGCAGGTCCTGAACAGGATGGTCACAGCAAACTACATCACAGCCCAGCAACCGTGCATCCTCTTCACCATACTATAGCTTTCAAAATCATGCTACGCAAAAAGTTTACAAATCCAGTGTATAGCTTTCATATTTTAGTGGGGTTTTTTAAAAACAGTTTTACTGCTATTTTAGCACTTTAGTTTTTAGATAGCCATATTGATTTTTATAGCCTCTTCTATGGTTTTAGCTACATACAGGTGAAACTCAGAAAATTAGAATATCGTGCAAAAGTTCATTAATTTCAGTAATGCAAATTAAAAGGTGAAACATATCTGAGACAGACGCATTACATGCAAAGCGAGATAAGTCAAGCCTTAATTTGTTATAATTGTGATGATCATGGCGTACAGCTCATGAAAACCCCAAATCCACAATCCCAGAAAATTAGAATATTACATGGAACCAAGAAGACAAGGATTGTAGAATAGAACAATATTGGACCTCTGAAAAGTATAAGCATGCATATGTATTCAGTACTTGGTTTGGGCCCCTTTTGCAGCAATTACTGCCTCAATGCGGCGTGGCATGGATGCTATCAGCCTGTGGCACTGATGAGGTGTTATGGAAGACCAGGATGCTTCATTAGCGGCCTTCAGCTCTTCTGCATTGTTTGGTCTCATGTCTCTCATCCTTCTCTCGGCAATGCCCCATAGATTCTCTATGGGGTCAGGTCAGGCGAGTTTGCTGGCCAATCAAGCACAGTACACTGTATACTTTTCAGAGGTCCGATATTGTTCTATTCTACAGTCCTTGTCTTCTTGGTTCCATGTAATATTCTAATTTTCTGGGATTGTGGATTTGGGGTTTTCATGAGCTGTACGCCATGATCATCACAATTATAACAAATTAAGGCTTGACTTATCTCGCTTTGCATGTAATGCGTCTGTCTCATATATCAGTTTCACCTTTTAATTTGCATTACTGAAATTAATGGACTTTTGCACGATATTCTAATTTTCTGAGTTTCACCTGTAGTGTTTTTTATGCCTTTATGCCCATTATACTCCAAAAATCTTTGTGCCTCCCATACCTCTTTTATGCCTTGAACCTATGCTGGTCTGAGATCGTAATAAAGATGATTGATTGATATTGGTTCTAGAATTTCATTCTCACCTCTTCTGGCTCTAGGGGGCAACAGAGGAAAATATGGAGAAAGGCAGAATGGAGCAGAGTTGGAAGTCTCTGTCTAGAAGCTTCCACCTTTTAACATATTCACATGCAGAGAGAAAACAGGTTTTAATAAATCTCTGCATTCCCCCACTGTAGCTTCTGCCACCTTCTGGCCCTTGGACAACTTCTTAAAAACTCCACGAACACATTAAGAACACTGGAGTGCGACACCCCACAGCCTCCAAACAACTAACAATATTTTTTGTGAAATAGGATAGAACGTATATCAAGTATTTTAGCGTGGATGGAGGAGGGAGAAATATTTCCAACAAATGGCACCAAGGCAGTTCATGTCAACATTCTGCAAAAATTCTACAACATTCCATGGAGGAACTCATAACAGAACATTAGCTCATGAAAGAGCTCCAGTTTCCCAATATCAAAATATTTTAGTTTCAATGTTGTCTCCACACTAGAAGCACCATCTTGATATGCAGATTCCATGTAACAACTAAGCAACCACTATGTCCTTTATTAAAGAAAAGAATAACTGTATTGAAAGACTATAAAGGGACCAAAAAAACACCCTTTATATCTCAAGGCTGGAACCAGTTTTCAGAGTTGGAAATGGTATGACAGATAAACAGGTTGCTTACCTGTAACTTATGGTCTCTGTAGGGATCCATGGTCACTCACAACTGGGTCTTCTGCACCTGCAAAATAGGCCCGCAAAAGAATCTTTAGCTCCATTTAGGCGCGCTTGCCCTTTAAGGCATAGTGATATTGGAGCCTTCAAAGGGTGCTTATAGAACAGACTGTAGAGCGCCTCCCTCTTCGGTTCCTGAATCGGCTGCTGCAAAGAGACTGGCAATATGCAGAGGTAGAAGACGACAGCCAAAAATCACAGCAGCACAGGTATGTAAACAGTTTGTGTCAAAGAATAAGCTAGCAGAGGGGACGGCCAGGCAGGTGTTGTGAGTGACCATGGACCCCCACAGAGATCGTAAGTTACAGGTAAGCAACCTGTTTATCTCTGGTAGGGATCCATGGTCCCTCACAACTGGGTGAGTGACTAGCTCCCATAAAAAGAAGGTGGGTGCTAGCGGTTACAGTACTTCAAGACTGTCCAACCAAAATTGGCCTCTGAAGCAAACTGCAAGTCCACAGCATAGTGTTGGACAAAGGGCAGGTCCAAGGACCAGGTAGCAGCCCTGCATATGTCCTTCATACTGATGCCCAAAATTTGGGCAGCTGAGGTAGCCATGGATCTAGTGGAATGTGCCCTGATCTTTGAGGGCGGCTGACTGCTTTGCTTCTTATAACAGTAAAAAATTAGTTGTACCAGCCAGTTGAACAATCTTTGTCTAGAAATGGCTAATCCTTTACTAGCTCCTGCAAAGGAGATGAATAGTTTGTTCAACTGCCTGAACGCCTTTGTGCAGTCTAGAAAGTAAAGGAGACACCTTCAAACATACAGGGAATGCACAGAACGTTCAAGGGATGTAGAAGGGTAACAGAAAAATGTAGGGAGTACAATGTCCTGGTTGATATGCAAGTCTGATACAATTTTAGGACGGAAATTAGGAATGAGATGTAGGATCACCCTGTCAGGGTAATATTTAGTATTAGTGGAGTCCTCCTTTAGTGCCGCAAGTTCACTGACCCACCTTGCTGATGTAATGGCAACTAGGAAGGCGGTTTTGGGGCATAGCAGTCTCATGGAAGACCACAGTAACAGTTCAAAGGGGGCCTCTGTAAGTGTGGACAGCACAAGCAAGAGGCTCCAAGGCTCACTGGGTGCCTGCACCGGAAGGTACAGGTTGTTAACCCCTTTTAGAAAGTGTTTAGAGTCAGGATGGACCAAGATGGATTTTCCATCCCAGCCCTGGTGGTGTGCTGGAATGGCGGCTAGGTGAACTTTAATGGAGGTGTTAGAAAGTTCCAGTCCTTTGAGAAAGGTGAGGTAGAGGATTGTGTGCCATATTGAGGCCTTGAGAGGGTAGAAGCTTTTCAAGGAAGCGTAGGATGTAAAACACTTCCATTTGCATTTGTAGGACCTTCTTGTAGAGGCCTTTATTTCATTTAGCGGGATGTCATCAAGAAGTTCAGCCTCCACAACATCAGCAAGAGGGACCACAGAGCATGATCGAGGACCTGGCCTCCTCCTCTCATGAGGAGATCCCAACGTGGTGGAAGGCGATGGTAAGAGCCCTTGCATAGTCGAAGAAGAGCCAGGAACCAGGGTTGCCAGGGCCAACGGGGAAGACTAAGATGCACTGTGTGTGCTCTTGGAGAATCTTCCCTACTGCTCTGGATAACAATGGAAAAGTGGGGGAAAGATAATATAGCTTGCCCTGCCAATGCAGTTGAAAAGCATCTCCTAGTGAACCTTTGCTAAGGCCCACCCTAGAACAAAACAAAGAGCACTTAGTATCATCCATAGTGGCAAACAAGTCAACAATGGGCCAACAATGGGCAAACAAGTCAACAATGGGCCCATGAGTAAAAAAGGTCTGACTGAACAGCGTCGTTTAGCTCGCACTCATGGAGAGTAGAGAAGGAGACGTCCCGAATAAGGGAGTCAGTCAGGACATTATCCTCTCCTTTGATATGGATGGCCATAGGAAGGATATCATAACACAAACACCAGTTCTCACAGTTGTAGAGCAAGGCTGTTCAGGGACCTCGACACAGTATTGCCTTGGTAGGCAATAGCCATCATGTTATCAATAGGTACCTGAACCACTTGGCCTTGGATGATGGGTAAGAATGCTTTAAAAGCTAGGAAAACAGCCAGGAGCTCTAAAGAGTTAATATGAAGTTCCTGCTGCTGGGAGTTCCACAGGCCTCACAATTTCAGAGACCCACAGTGAGCCCCCAAACCCTACATAGAAGCATTGGTAGTGACCGATGCCGTAGGGTTCAGCATTTGAAAAGGAATTCATTGTGTCAGGGAGTCAGGCTGCGATCACCAAAGTTTGTCTTGTAGGATATTATCTGGGACAACTAACCACTTGTTCTGGCTGTCCAGATTCGGTCTGAAGACAGAAAGCAGCCAGAGCTGGAGCCTCCTCAACCTGAAGGGTGCGTTATCCACCTCTGTTGTACATGAAGCCATCAGGCCTAACAAGCGCTGGATGGAATGAGCCAATAACCTGGGAGCAGACTGGAAGGTGGCCACCGTGGAGGAGATAGCCCGGATGTGTTCTGTAGGTAAGTACACATGTTTCTCGCCTGTATCCAGGACCACACCAATGTACTAAAGGGCACGCTGGGGAGTCAGGAATGATTTTTTTAGATTGACACTGAGCCCCAGATCTGCCAGAAGAGAGGGAGTAAGCTGTAGGTTGTACAGTAGAGTTAATTTCTCCTCTGCAATAAAAAGCCAGTCATCGAGATAGAAAAAGACAGATACACCTTTAACATGGAGATTGGCAATGACAGCTGCCATGCACATAGAGAAAACTCTTGGGGTGGTACAGAGGCCGAATGGTACTTTGTTTTTCTACCTTGTACTGGTAGGCCTGAGTGCCCAGACAGAAACGCAAGAACTGACGATGCCAGGGACGTATAGAGATGTGAAAGTAAGTGTCCTATAAGGACACAAACTACTACTACTCCCACAGTAGTGGCAAAATTGACTGTAGAGAAATCATGCAAAATTTGGAAGTCTCTGAACAAATTTGTTCAGCTCTCTCAAGTCCAGGAGGGGCGGAGCCCACCATCATGCTTGGGGACCTGGAAGTATCTGGAATAGAACCCAGAGTGCATTGAGGATGGTGGGACTGGTTCTATGGCATCCTTTTGGAGTAGCGCAGCTATCTCTTCAAGGATAGGAGCTATGTGGGTGCATTTTATGCCCGCATGGACAGGTAGAGAGTCACATTCAATAGCATAGCCAGACACTATGCATAACACCCAGGTGTCTGTTGTTACGCGACACCAGGGTGGTACGTAAGGGGCAAAATGGATGTCAGTTGAAGAGTAGAGACACTTCCAGGTCCAAAATATTAAAATGACTGCTTCGGTTGTTCCCGAGATTTGGCTTTTTGTTGTCCCTTCTGATTGTTTAGATCCAGCATGGTAACTATCTCTATTTTGGTAAGGCCAAGGTTGGTACCTCTGTTTGAAGGTAGGGCGATACCTCTGATGGTAAGATTAAGATGACTGAGACTGTGCAAAGGTCTTAGCAGTAAAGCACGATTTCTTTAACTTTTCCATTATGTTGTCCGTGTCCTTCGAGAAAAATCCCTCGCCATCAAATGGAAGATTCTCTATTTTTTCCTTCATTCCTGGTTCCAGAGGTGTAGATTGGAGCCAGGCATGACAGCGAAGTACAATGGATCCTGCCAGTACTTTTGACTCTGTCTCGGTCAGGAGTTTGGCTGTGCTTAGTTGTTGCCTCATGAGATCCGCTGATTTTGAGAGGGTAGAAAGGAACCTGCCCTTAAAGGGTACTGGTAGAGTATTCACTTCTTCCTTTATGTTGTCCCACAGTGATTGTTGGTATTTGGCCATACAGGAGAGGTAGTTCGCTACCTTGAGTGAAAGGCATCCTGAAGAGTAAAACCTCCGTGCCATAGAGTCCAGCTTACGGCCGGCAAAGTAGATGTTACTGGGGCTGGCCAAGCGGTCTGCAACCGCCATTAGGGACAGTAGCATTGGAAGAGCAGTGGGATGTGCCACAGACGTGGTAGATAGGTAACTGCACACAGGGGTCTGTGACCTTAACCTCTGGTGGGGGAATCTAAGCCTGAGGCCCAGGGCTCTAACCATCTCTTGAACTTGCACCTTTGGTTTTGGTTTCCTCGGACAGAGTCCAATGGTCGATTGCCCACACTGTCATACAGTGAGGTTCCCAGGTGCACCTCTGACACATCAGATTTGGGATCGGTTCTGTACAAGGATTCCCCATCAGAGTCAGGGTCCTGAGAGGAAGGATCCCTACGAGCAGGTTGCAAGGGGAAAGATGGTGATGCCGGCACACACTGGCTCAGGAAGTACTGGAGAAGTAGGTGTTAAGGGACACGCAGCAACAGAGGGTGACTCACGAGCAGGCAGCACCGGTATGGGTGGCAGAGCCCTGGGCAACAGAGTGGAGAGCCTTGAAGGTACAGGTGGTGCAGGAGGGTTTTTGAAAGGATCCAAGGGAGGGACACTCAGTGGATCTGGCAAAGCTCCCTTGAGAAACATGGTCTTCCAGAGTTTATATTATTCAAAATCATAAGGTAAAGCTAGTGAGCTATAGAGAGAGCGGGCACGAAAGCACTCTCTAAGTCTAAGATGAGGTGAATCAAAAGCCCCTGGGGAGCTGTAATAGTCAAGAGGGTCAGGAGAAGCATGAGATGCTAAGAAAATGAAAATGCTCCCTCCAAGGTAAAGCCAAAAGACATTGTGGCATAGACGTGGACAAGACACCCATCGGCGTCTTGGGTATTGGCATGGTCAATTTGGGTTCCTTAGTATCAAGTCCTTGTAACAGGGTAAACCCCTTGAAGGATGAGCCCGATGGGCTTGAATTTGCAGATCCCAAAAGGTGTTCCAGCTCTTGGCATAGCAGGCTCTGGAGTGCCAGGGAATCCAAGCAAGGTCAGTGGATGCCCAGGTGATCGGTGAGAGGGCGACTGAATAGGTGTTGATGTCTGGGAAATAACTATGGGCGAAGTCGGCATAGAACGAATCTGAGATAGATAATATGGACCTGAAGTCGTTACCAGTATCAATATCTGTATGGAGATCAATGGCACTGATGGTGGAGTCAGACCATGAGTCGATAACATGTGAATCTGCGACAATGACATCTTATTTAGATCTTATTTAGGGTCACTCTGGGAAAAGCATCTGCATACTTGCATGCAAAAAGTTCTAAGTTCCATCCCTGGCATCTCCAGGTAGGGCTGGCAGAGACTCCTGCCTGCAACCTCAGAGAAGCCACTGCCAGTCTGTGTAGATGATACTGAGCTAGATGGACCAATGATCTGACTTCGTATATGGCAGCTTCCTACGTTTCTAATACCACTTCTGAACCTGGAGGCACCATTTAGCTATTTATTATTTATTTATTATTATTATTAAAACTTTTATACCTATAGCTATTGTGGCTAATAACCATTGATGGACCTGCCCTTTATAAAATTTGTTAATTGCTTTCTAAAGGAAAGGTAGGTCGCGTTCTCACAACAAGAAGGAGCTAGGGATGTGCACGGAACCGGTTCAGTGCTCCTTTTCTGGAGCACCGAACCAGTTCCATCGATCTGTTTGAACCGGATCGGAGGGCAGGGGGGTTGCTTTAAAATGACAGGGAAGGCGCTGCTTACCTGTCAGCCCCCGCCCCACCACTTTTCCTCTGCCAGCGTTCTCCCAAAAAGCATGGGTGAGGGGCTGCAGCATTCCTCCTTGCAGCATTGTCACACAAATGGCTGATGCGCATGCGTGCCATGAGCACATGCATCAGCCATTTACTTGGCACCGCTGAATGGGGCTGCAAGGAGGAATGCAGAAGCCCCGTGCCTATGCTTTTTGGGAGAGTGCCGGCAGGGGGAAAGTGGCAGGGCAAGGATGGGCAGGTAGGAGGCACCCTCCCAAGTAACACCCCCCCCGAGAGTGCACAAAACCAGTTCTGTGCACATCCCTACAATGAGCTCAATTAAATAATTCACTGTGATCACTGAGTCCCTTGCACTCCCACAGAATGTGATGTGAGTACCCAGAATTCCTGGGCAATCCCAGTCAAATAAATAAATGAATAGCATTTAACCATGATTAGATCTGAGTTATCGATTCTGGTTAAGGGCTATTTAACTGCAGAGGTTTTACTGGGATTGCCCAGAAAACCAGGAGTTTTTACGTTACATTCTGCAGGAGAGCGCATGGCTTGGCAATTGCAGAACATTCACTCTACCCAGCAGTCTACCTCCAATTAGGTTTGGCTGTTTATGTATATGTACACACACACACAAACACACACACACTCCTAACAGGAGATAGACTGCTGGGTAGAGTGAATGTGCTATCAGGCCAAGATAATTTTATCTTGGGGGGACTCCATAAAAGGATTTTGATTTGCATCCAGCATCCAAAACCTATACCCATGGCTTAGGCCCTGGGTATTTAAGGTAACGTCTTCATTATGAGCCACACTGCCCGTTGAGATCATCTGGAGAGGTCCGTCTCTAGTTGCTGCCAGCTCGGCTGGTGGCCACACGGAGACAGGCCTTCTCAGTTACTGCGCTGAGACTGTGGAATGCGCTCCCTACTGAAATACGATCCTCCCCATCTCTGACAATTTAAAAAAAGCAATAGAAAACCCACCTCTTCACCCAAGCTTTTTCAGCTCTTTAAATTTTAAGTTTTAATCTGTTTTGACTTTGAGATCGTTTAAATTGTTTTAAGTTTGTGTGTATATTTTAACTTGTTCTATGTTATTGTTAACCGCCCAGAGACAAAAGTTTGGGGCAGAGTACAAATTCGACAAATAAATAATTAATGCAATACTTGAAAACAGAAAAGATTTGAACACAGCTGAGGTGAGCCACAGGATATCTGGAATATTTTATTAAACTATTCCTTCAACTGGGCAGCAACTGCAGCATGAAGAGAGCACCTTGGTTGCTGCTCTTCCCTGCTTGTAATATATGTTAGAAAATGTGAGAATATCATTTGTGGTTAAATATAATGGGACAAACATTCTAGTGTGTGGGTGTGAACCAGAAGACCTTTGGGCCAGTTCTTAAGGTTCTACAAATAAAATTGTTTTATTAAGGAAAACGGTTATCGGATATTGCTCTAACAGATACAAGCTTCTAACATATTTGCCAAGCATTAGTAATTTGTAGTTTGACAAAACTTAAGGAAAACTATTAGACCCTGAGTGTGAAGCAGAAGGTGCATCAAGAGTAAGTGTTACATAAAAACAGAACAGGAAAGGGCATGAATAACTTTGCTGCATGGGCCAAAGTCTGCTTTCCTTACTCTCTCCTAGAATTATAAAAACACTCCTCAAGCATTAACACTCAAATCAGCTCCCCAAAATTACAAAAGCAAGCACTTAAGCTGTTGAAAGATTTGTATTGTAGTCGATGCCTAACTTCTCTCAACAATTGTAAGAATTAATGTAACATTCAAAGTGAAAGATAAGGATCCTTACCCAATTTTGGTAACTCCAACAACAAGAGACACATTCCAGTGACATTGGGAAGAAGTTTGAAAAAGTAAATAAAGTCATCCTTTGAATTAACTGAGACTAGTTAGTTGTGCATGAGCCTGATTTTTCCTGCCTTCCCTGATCTTAAAAACATTTACATCACAATCTTTTCATTAAGACAGTGGGGGCAGAGGAGAGAAGCAATGGGGACAAGTCATTTTAAACATGTTCTTCAGTAAAAGGTCTTTTTTATTTACAGTGTTTTTCTATTTGTACATATTTATAGCAACATAAAAAGTATTCACAATGCTTCACTGAGTGCAAAATGCCACTTCATTATCATCTACCATCTTAATGTTTTACCAACCTTTCCCCAAGCATTACCCAGATTGTCTTAGCATAGTTTCTATCCTTCTGGTACAGATAGGGCCACACTATTAAAAAGCAACCTCCAAATGTGAAAATTTGCACATCTCAGCTGTCCAACACAGTTTTAGGCATACCTATATTTCAAAGTAAATGGATATGCGTATGGGTGATGTAGGCATCACAACATCGGAAGTGCATGTGTAGTAATAATTCAGAGTGCAAAAGCAGCAGCCAGGCTGAGGGAGACCTCCCCTCTTCCCACCCTTTACTTTGGAGAGTGGATTTGGACAAATCTGACAAGGAAGTGATTTTTCTCAGTATTATTAAGGCTACAATCACTTTAATGACTTAAATAAGGCTTTGTTTCTGAGGTACTAGTTAGCAGTAGGCACACACTGTGCAGACCTACTGAAGTCCAACCCCAACAAGCTTGTAGCAATGACACTGAGAAATGACATCACTTACTACTATCCCTGAATCACTATTACTTGCTTTTCAGAGTAAACCAGTACATTAAAAACATATACAAACAATTCTGGTTTCATTTTGCAACCTCCCTCCTGCTCTTTCATATTTCCAGCCAGGGGCCCAAACTCTAACCTTCGCTTTGAATAATCAATGCAGTACGACTATACATGTGAATGATTGTAGATAAAGGTTTGCAATGACCAAAGCTGGTGAATGAAATGAGACACTCAGCCTCTGGCTGGCACTCTTGTCCTTGGACTCATACGTCAGTGGCCTTAGACCACAGGCAACATACTTCGTGAACTAGAAAGCATGAGACAGATGGCAAGCATTAAAACCTCATCTTAATCCTATTCTCTTCTGCTGCAGGAACTGTTTAGTCCCACCGTCATGCACTCCTGGAATACTACAAAAAATATTTGGGGTCCAATTTGCAGCCAGGTCTTTGATGGGACTCTTTTTTCAGGTGTACATGCAGTTCCAAACAAGAGCAACCAGTTTTTCATTACAATCAATCCATCACAAGTTCAACTTCTCTACAAATGATGCAGAGTTTTATAACAAGTGTAGTTTTTCTGAGGCAGCAGTGGCACTGGCACGGGGAACTGTATTTTTCTTGCTGGGTAAACCCAACAGGTACGATTTCTGGACGTTCAACCTTGGTATAATCTAAAAGTGTATTTACGAAGGCTCCTACCTTAGGCTCTCTGAATTTTGCTGTTCCAAATCTAGGAAGCTGGAGCTAGTATCAGATGGCAGTAGAAAGCTAGCTTTAGTTACGTTACATGTCTTACCAGTCATCTAGATCTCACCTCATTTTGTTTCAAAAGAGGAAGTACAGGTACATTTAGTTGAGGTTTAACAAATGCATATATTTTACTTAAAAACATTCATCTGTTCAAAATAAACTTCATGGGACAAACTGTTTTTAAATAACATTTCAATTCAAATCGTATATAATTCTTTAAAGTTTTCATACAGCAAAGAATGGTTAACCCTTGAAAATCTGTAGAAAAAACACAAAAAAGAAAAACAAGCTCTGAGGTATCACACCCACCCAGACACAGCCATACACTGGCTGCAGTATAAGCAGAAAACTGTAGGCCCAAAGGGAGGGGGGGGGAAGATGACTGATTGTTCTAGTAGAGTTCAGGTAGCTGAGGAAAAATAATAATCCCAGAATAGTCTTCTGAGTAAAGGAACTACCTCAATAAAGTCCTCAAGTGCATTGGAGACCTGATCGCTTAAACTGCTCCCTCCAAGCAGCTCCCTGCACCTGAGAGAAATGCAGCCCAAGGTGCCTTGTGCAAAAGATAAGGAATCAGGTGCGGCTATTTCCCGTTATTCCTTATTATATAACTTTGAGAGTTGTACAAAAGTTCAACTTGTCTTTGATCATGCAAGATACTGCTGGAGTGCTGTCTTTGCCCTGTAATAAGAAACACTATGTCAGTCGAAGGAGGCACAAGCACACACAGGAAGTAGTAGAAGTAGTAGTAAAGTATGGAATCTTGAACAATGCAATGGGGAAGGCTGAAATAGTAGGGGCAACTCTGCTGGGAAATTGAAGTGGCAATATCATCATGCCTTAAAGAAGTAGTTTTCATTAACAACTCTGCACAGTCAAATCCAAGCATACAAGGAGGAGGAGGAGGAGGAGGAGTAGTTCTCACCGAAGTATAGGACATGCATATTTATTTTAAAAGAGAACAAGATCCTTCTGGTTTTGAAGCTTCTTCATACTTACTTGTCACAAAGGTTTGGATCTGATGACTGGCTCAATTTATGTAGAATATCTACTATTCCAATATCTCTGAGCTTATCCTGGCGTTCTTGGGAACCTAATATGGTAAAATTGCACACTGTTAGGTCTAGAATCTTCTCACATGTGCTCAAATACCATTTATTAATTCAGATTAGGAGTTGAATGGAGTGTCTGGAGTGTGTCACCACCTTTTGAGGCAAAGGCAGTTAAAACTAGAATGAAAGCTCTCTTGGTAGAGAGTCTTTGTTTTTCCAATTCCCTTCCAAAAGAAAGGTACCAGATACATACCACTGATCAATTTAGGAGAGCTGTACTTTCAGCCTTAGGCTGTTGACTTTATGCTTTTAGATACAGTGTCCTGCTTTTGCAACAGTGTTTTATTCATAATCTTCTTAAGGAATTATAAAGTTAAAATATTGATTTTCAAATCTGATAACTGATTACAGTAAACTGAAAATATCAATATTTGGAGGAAGATGGACTTTATACTTCTAATAAGCAAAAAAAACACTGTTTAATCTCTTCAGTTCTTACATAATAGCTTACTTACACCCTGTTTCCCGATCCTTCTATTGCAGGTATTTCCCCTACCCCACCCCCAATCTCCAATATATAGCATATATGTTCTTCACTGCCTTAATAATATAACAATAATAGTTCTTAACTCCTACATACATTATTTATGCATGTCAATAAAAATGTTAGAAAGTATCCAAATATATCACAGTAATTTTGGAGATTGCATTCTAGCATTTAAGCATTTTGTAACTGAACAATTTCACCACAGATGACAATATGTCCTTATTCCATTCTTAACTTTCAGGGTAATGTTTCAAACATGCTGATAACTGTAAATAAAGGTGATTTTAATGTTGATGTTTATTCATTTTGATTTGCTGTGTGATGCTATTGTATAATTTTGGGGATTCTGTATTTAAATACCACAAACATCTCTGTACAGACAACTAAATGGAAGAAGGAGATCTAATTATTGCAATGCTCATTCCAATAATGGAAATCAAGGTCATTTATTGTGTGCTGCACATCCCCAAAAGAAATTTTTACCAGGAAGAATTATGTTAGTGCTGCTGCAAATCAGTCTCTGCTTCTGTGTGGCATTTGACAGCAGTGATGCAAATCCCAACATAATCAGTTGTTGGGCAACATTTTCTTGATCTAGAGTACTACCCCAGCCTCGACATCTTTTTCCCCTGAAGCCTTCTCACACTTCAGCCATAATTTAGTCATCAACAATACTTCAAGTTTCACACCCTAGAAGTTAGATGCAATTAGAGCATCTAAATCCTGTTACTTCCAACAACAAAAAAGAATTAATACAACATATAACCATCTTTCCTCTTTAGCAGTTTGTCTCTCTCCCTCTCCATTTCTCAGTGGAGAAATGGTAAAATCGCATTCTTACCATTTAAAAAAATCTTCATACCCAACAAGAGTCTCTTTTCTTCATAATTCTAATTTCTTATTCTGGTTATTCTACCGACCACCCTGCAAAGCTTTGTCTCCAGTGTGGATGATTTTGCATTCTCTTTCATTCTACTATACCAACTAATTTCAGGAAAGCATTTAGACTAATACTGCTACTATGTGTTTGATCCAAATAAACATGAGCAGAAAGGGCCTTTCCTGCCCCTTCTTCTCCAGCTCCAAAAGAGCGACTTCTGATGGTTGAGGGATCCACAGGGACAGGATGGCATGTGGGGACTGCAGAAGCGGGGAGAATCTGCTGAAACTGAGCAGAGATACACTGTGCAAGGAGAGCTCCCCCTGCCCTTAAGACTCACAAGGAATTTGGAACTCTGGAAGTCCCAAAGAAAGGTTTAAAAACACTTTTCTAAAAACACATACAATAATCATATATCCATACCTTCTTCTTCATTCCAAATAAGATTAGATACACAAAACATGGCAGCCAGCTGAAGTTTAGCATTCGAATGACTCTAAATTAAAATGCAAAGCATTAGACATATGCATTTTTAAACATAATTGTTAACTATCATGGAATCCATAATTGTAAAATCATCACACTGTCACCCCTCCAGGCAAATGAAGACAGTGCTCATTGTAGCACAAGGAGGAAAGGGAGGCACTCCCTCCTCTCAGTGGGAGGGAAGACAGCAAAGAACCTCACACTCTAGAGCAGCTTTGGAGAATTCCACAGTGGGCTTGCTCATACACAAATCCCAATGTGGAGCAACTGCATGAGAGTCATGAGTAACAGTAGTTCACATCCAACTCTCTAGTAGGCTTGGGCAAATATTTGGCTCTGAACATCCAAAGTTGAATGATGAATACAGTTCACCCACTCTCCTAGTCCCACACCAAAGTAATCCTGCACACTGCTATGCTTTTCCTGATGTTGATGGGAGTCTCTAAAAGAGAAACTGAGTCCTATAGGGAAAACACTGGAATGGATTCTACTTTCCTGAACTTCGGAGCTCCATCAGCACTGGAGAAAGTACAGCAGCACATGGAGTTGAGTAACAGAAATTTTTGCTTCCATTTAGTGTCAGGAGGATTTTGCAGATTATTCAGCTTCAAGTATTTCGAGCCAAATAGTTGCACAGGCCTACTGTTTAACTACCTAGCAAAGGAATCCTAGCAAACTCCCTCTCATTTGAAACAGGAAGGTGTTTTATAACATGTTCGACCACAGGCCCATCTACTCAATCTCTTATATACTTTTGAAGAATGAGTTTGTGTGAAATAAAGTCATACTAATTGATGGCCTACAGATACCAAATTCTGCATACCTAATCCTGCCACTGAAATTAGCTGAATGCACTAGGTTTTACACTAGAACATGCTTGGTGAAAATTTAAATGATTTGGGGGGTATTGTTCAGAAGAAATTCTGAAGATCAAACCTTTTCAATTACCTAAGGTAAAAGGTAATGTGTGCCATCCAGTCGGTGTCGACTCCTTGAGACCACAAAGCCCTGTGGTTGTCTTTGGTACAATACAGGAGGGGTTTACCATTGCCTCCTTCCACGCAGTATGAGAAGATGCCCTTCAGCATCTTCCTATATCGCTGCTGCCTGATATAGGTGTTTCCCATTGTCTGGGAAACATACCAGAGGGGATTCAAACCGACAACCCCTTGGCTTGCTAGTCAAGTCATTTCCTCGCTGCACTATTAGGTGGCTTTTCAATTATCTACAGATACCAAATTTTGCATGAACAATCCTGCCACTGAAATTAGCTGAATGCGCTACATTTTACACTGGAATATACAAGGGGAAAGGTTTAAATATATATTTATAGAATAAATTCTGAATATAACCAGCAGATTTTAACTGTTATTGTTCTCAACAGATTTTTAACATTCAATAATCAAATCAGTAATTCAAACACATCATGCCCAAGAGAAACAGAAGTAAAGATTCAAATTTCAGATTCTGATTCTCAAATTTCAGAATCTCTCAGATTCAAATTTACTATGATTCAAATGTACTATACATGGTAATTCAATTAGATAAACAATGTTTGAAGATGAAATCCTACAAATTAGAAACTGTTCTTTTACAGTACTTCCCTTTTGCAAGAACATTAATAAAAAGTTTATATATATATATATAGAGATAGATAGATAGATATAGATATATAGATAGATAGATATATAGATATACACACACACAGATAACACTGATGGGGGAAATAAATAAATAAATAAATAAATAAATAAATAAAACACACACGCGCGCGCACACACTCTTTCCCTATCAGTGTTATCTATGCAAAATGATAGGTCATGCAAATTATCTTTGCATGATCTATGCGAAGTTGCTTTGGTCAACAACAGGCCTTACCTAGTAGTATTCTCTATTTTTCAGTTAGCTTAAAATACACAGTCACCAGTCTGCTAATCAGAAATGGTTGATGGGAATACATCTCACAGTACTTAAACAACTCCACTGGCTCCCATCAATTTCCAGACACAATTCAGCATACAGATGTTTACCTTTAAAGTTTTGCACAATTTGGACCTGTCTGCTCCAACCAGAGCTGCCCAGACACCTGGATTATTGTTGTAGGCCCTCTGCTAAGTGTCCCTGCCATCTGAACTGAGGCAGATAGTGACTGGAGAAATGCCCTTTTCAGTTGTAGTGCCCTGCCTGTGAAATTCTCCCCCAAGAAGGATCACCTGATATTCTTTCAGTGCCAGACCTTTTTATTCTCCCTGGCTTTTAAGTTTTCTGCTGTTTATTACTGATGGCATTGTTTTAATACTGCTGTGTTTTTATCCCTTCTATTTAATTGGTTGTGCTTTTTATTTTATTTTTATTATTGTCGATTTTTATAATTCTACCTTAGAAGTTGCTCTGGGAATGTTTTATATCCTTTAAACTAGAGGTGCCAGGGAGTAAACCAGGGACTCTCTGCATACAAAGCATGTGCTTCATCTCCAAATTACAGCCTCTTCCCTTAGTGGTTTATACACACACACACACACACACACACACACACACACAGTAGAAAAATCTTATGAAATAAGATTACATACCATGTAATACTTTATTTTTTGCAAAATATCATCATTTGTCATTATAAGTTCTTTTGCTGTTGTTCCATCTGCTATGTTGGCAAGTATACATAATGTCTGGAGAGAAAAAAGGGGAAAGAGCAACATGTGACACAGAAGAAGCAGTCAGTCAGTCACTTTCTCTCTCTCTGGCAATGTTTTCATGACAGTGTCAACATTTACTTGATTGATGCTGCATGATGTTGTCAAAAGGCCTCGGCTCACTTACCTCAAGGACAAGAATGTCTCACTGTATTGGTTAGAACCAATACTGTATAAGAGGATAAAAGGAGGCCTGAACTCATACTGAAGTTACAACTATTAAGAACTACTTTTTTAGGGATAAGAGCTGCAGTGCTGTCACAGACACAAATTCAAAGACTGAGCTATCAATACAAATTGCCTAGGCTTAGGGAAAAGACCACGTGCATCAAATTGTGGAGAGCTTCCCAAGAACGGCACTATGCTTCATATAACTATGTTAGTCAAAGTTGTATAATACACAAAGTACAAGTGAGCACAAACTTCAAACTGAAGGTGTAACAAAAATTAAAAGTACTAAGAGTACATGCAACATGAACCATATAGATCACTCATATGCAAGGATGTGTGCTTTCTGCAAATGTTTTCCAAACTGGGCTGATCCAAACACCCCATCCCATTTCTGTCACCCCTTCTGCCGATGGTGAAGGGTGGGGGGAATGATGTTCATTGGGTACCATAAATTTCCCTGAAAGTTTCAGTGATGGGTGAGTTATCTTTATTATAGGAGACAACAGTATCCTCTTGATTTTACTGAACATGCTGTGCCTTTGTGGGCAGTGGTGGCAGCTATGTGTAAAGCGCTGCTGCTTTCCCCAGGGGCCAGCTCCTGATAGCTGCCATTTTTCCCCTCTGGAATGCACCAGAGAATGATACAACATCATGACACTATGTCATTCCTGGTGCATTCCAGGAAAGAAAAAGGTGTTCCCTAGAATGCTGAGACATCACATCATTCCCCAGTGCTGTTCGAGTGTGAGGGGGAAATAGCGGCTGGCAGTAGACAGCCACTGGGAAAAGCAGAAGCACTTTAAGAGCTGCTTTCACTGCCACCCACAGAGGTACAGTGTTTTCAGTAAATCAAGTCACTACCACCTACAGCAAAGGCAACCTGTCTCTGCTCCCATGTCAAAACATTCCGGAAAGTTCATGGCTCCCCTTGAAATTGCCCTGTTCAAACAAACAAAACCTCACATGAAATTAGGCTAAAGTTATTTCACCAACTGGGGTGGTGGTGTCAGCACTAAATTCAAAGTATATTAACTTTAATCTATTTTAAAAGTGTGTTCACAGTGCATAACTCTGCAAAGATAGGCTTGAAGGTGGGAACTTCTGTATGCTGGGGACTAAGTGGGGTGGGGAAAGGGGGCCAAACAGGATTTTCTAGTTGTCAAAGTGCATAATTTAGACTCTCCCACCTCATGATTAAAGAGGGGACAAACAAGTGAGGATCTGCAAGAAACTCACAGGGAGTGGGAAGAGGGCAACTTGAAGAGAGACATTCCTCATCTAGTAGAGGCAAGGGAAACTTGGAGAGACTGAGAACATACCTTGACATGCTGTACCTCAAAACTGGGCCTTTTCTAGGGTTGCCCTGAGACTTTGGAACATGGTTCCTAACAAAATTAGAGCCTCCCCTTCTTTGGATGTTTTTAAGAAGGACCTGAAGACATACCTGTTTAGTCAGGCTTTTAAGTTTGTTATTTAAAAGTTTAAAGTTTTAGAGTTTTTACTTGTATTTTAAACTGTTTTAATGGTTGTTGTGTTTTTAGATTGTGAACCGCCAAAGAATTGCATATGGGGTGGTATAAAAATGTAATAAATAAATAAACAAATACCTCTCTACTTGCCTGGTCTCTGCAATAGGTTGAGGACTAAAAGGTGGCAAGTGAGCTTTCTCTGCCTCTCTGTTGGCTTCGAAGCTTTCATAGAGGCTTGTCTTGGACTTGGGAGATGAGCATGACTTGCTGCATTCATCTCCCAAGTTCAAAACATTCCAGCACCTGTGATAAGTTTGAGGCTGAAAGGCAGAAGCGAGAGTGAACATGAATGTTCTCTCATTCTCCCTCTCTCTCACATACATACCCCTACCTAAGCCCCCAAACCATCACAGGAGCATTTGCTTAACTGAAAGCAAGCCTGCTACTTGCTTCTCTTCAGCTATCCAAGCTTCCAGACCTAGTAACAGAAGAACGGCATGTATGTGCAGTCCCCATCAGCTTTGGAGATTTTGTTTTCAAGGATGGAAAATCCCTCAATTCTGAACCTTCCACACCTGCATCCAGTCAGATTATAACCAAACAGAAGATTATGCACAAACATGTATCTTTATCCAGGTCACCAAATTCAGGTTTTCAAGGCAAATTTAAATTACCTTGGCACAAAACGTATTTTTTGTTAGGACCAAGTTCTCAAATCCTGTTTATACTGTTCCGCATGTATGACTGACTGACTGACTTATTTATTTATTTATTTTTACATTTTATATCCCGCTCTTCCTCCAAGGAGCCCAGAGCGGTGTACTACATACTTCGGTTTCTCCTCACAACAACCCTGTGAAGTAGGTTAGGCTGAGAGAGAAGCGACTGGCCAAAAGTCACCCAGCAAGTATTTAAAAACACAACAATGCATAATACCTGTTCTTTGACCTCTACATTGTGCTCTCCTTCCAAAATGAGCGTCACTGCTTGCATGATTTGCTTCCCATGAGTACTTATTATCTGATCTATATGCTGTGAAAAGTTTCAAATATGAAATTAGGAAATAACTCATTTAAAAGGTTAAAAGACAAGGTTCACAAAATAATTTACTTAACAAAATACTACTTGAACAAGGTACCACAAATGTTAAATTCCAACAGCAGAACAGACTAACGTACATAGCTATGAATCACTTGATCACAGAAAACCTATGACCTAAAACATTTGAGTCACCGACCAGGGTTCAGACATCATGTGAAGCCAAGACTGAATCCTGGTTTTGTGAGATACCAACTAGTTTCAAATGCATGTGTTTATCCTTCCCTTGTGTGTGAAGGAAGAAAGAAAGAAGGGAGGAAGAATTCTACTTCTGATCCTGGCATACATCAAGCCAGCATCTGCCACCCCAGAAAATATGGTACCAGGGATCCAGGAGAGCTTGCAAAGCCCTTTTACTGCTGCTTAGATGAGCACTAACTCAATGAAGGCTAATGGTGATTGCTATCTTCACTCCATTGGGAGGACCTAGTACATAATTATATATGCTGCAGCAACTTGGATCTGGCTGTTAATACTCCAAAAGCAAGTTTTTCAGAAGACCAATTCATAGTTTTTTACTTACAGGACGAGTAGATAAAAGGTTTCTAAGCAGTCCCAAAGTCTTCATCAGTACGTTTACATCAGAATCTGAGAGTAACTGGAATAGCTGCTCTGTACTCAAGCCTCGCAAAATGTCTGCTTTGATCTTTTGTTCTGCTTGAAATGCCATATTCTAAGGGACAGAGAAAAGCTAATCTCATATTTCCAGCAACCCAATATTTTTCATAAAAGGGGGAAAATCATTTCACAAACTGTCACTCTCTCTGTGGTACACAAACTTGCAAACAAATTACAATGCCGAAAGAACATTTCTTAACAGTTACTATGTTCCCCCATGTTTCTGAACAATTCATAGGGCTCAAGAGTGTTTCAATCTTAAAATTTCTCTACTGATCCTCATATTTTCAATTCTTACACTTTACATAATTTTGTATTTGCTGGAAAGTTACTAAACAAACATATCTAGTTTTCACACCAGCACGCACAAAAAATAATGGAGCTCTACTAATTTTATTGAGTGATTTAATACTCTACATGAGAAAGCCTTTAGCTCATTTTCAAGATTAACAGTGTCATTTTGGGGAGACAGAGAGTGGTGTATATGCAAAATTATCTGATTAATGTGAATTCTTACCATTAAAGCCCAAACTCCATTCACTCGTAATGCTAGATTGTCACTCTGGGTTAAACTACAAAGAAGTTCTACGGCTCCTGATTCTAGAATAGGCTATAATGAACCAAAAAAAGTAGTTAATTTAAAAATCCAGTTGTAAATTCACCAAACCTAAGATGCTTTGACCATAACATAAACAAACACTGGCATTGCATAGATACAGATCTAAGGGATCTGTATATAAGACTTGTTTGCAACATTCTAGAGCTTAGCCTAAAGAATTTCTGTGTAAGACATGCCTCCATGGAACAAGCGCTCATGCCAAAATGCACATGGTCTGAACCTCCTCCTTCAATTCCATTTAGGCCACTGCAAATTCTTTAGGGTTGAGTTCGAGAAAGCTCTGAACAAGGTTCTGTCTGAACAAGGTTCTGTCCCAGAGGTGATCTGCAAAGGCCATAGGTGTGACTGCAGAGACAGCAAAGCATTAACTTGTTTAAATTTCCTACAGCTGACACTGAAAACATAACGTAAGGAACACTGGTTCTAATTAAGGATGTGCACAAAACCGAAAATCCCGGTTCAGTTTAAATTTGAACTGAACCAAGAGGCTTGGGCTCAATCGAGCGGCCCCCTGGTCCAATCTGACCATCGAGCCCTCCAAGCCTGCTTGTGAACTGGCTTGAGGGGCATACTTGTAAAGGGGAATCCAGCAAAGATTCCCCTTTACAAGTAGGAATTTGGCAGCAGTAATTCTGGCAGGGGGGCGAGGACGAAAAACACTTTTAAATCTTTGCCAGAAAGAAACTGCAGTGTGGGGGTTGTAAACATGTTTCATCTTTTTACCTGTAAGCAAGAATGCAAGCCAATGGTGGCAGTGGGCAGCGGCCTGGATGGCAGAGATCATGCCTGGCGATCCTCCACTAATAGCACTGCCCAACACGGCAGGGAGATGGCCAGTCCCGCCTCCCGCATGCAGGGTTGGCCATGCCTGCAGCTGGCTTCGGGCCTCTGAAGAGGTGCGACCTCCATTACAGTAAGATGTGGGCCTGCACAGAGGCCCTTTGGGGCCTCTATGCAGGCCCAGACCTCACTGTAATGGAGGTTGTGCCTGTGCAAGAAGCCCGAAGCTGGTCCTATATTTGAGAGGCAGGACTGGGAGGAGCCCCTGTAATTGCGCCCGCCAAGGCCGCCATCATCCTGCCCCGATGGGCAGCACAATCACCACCACCGGCTTGCGTTCTTGCTTACAGGTAAAAGAGACGAAACATTTTTACATTCAACCCAGCCCCGGCCTTGCTTCTTTCTGGAAAAGATTTAAAAGCATTTTTCACACACACACCCTGTCCACCAAAATTACTGCTGCCCAAACCCTACTTGTAAATGGGAATCTCTGCCAGATTCCCCTTTACAAGTATGCCCTTCGAGCTGGCTCACGGGTCGGGGTGCCTCAGACCAGCCCCATTTTTCAGGGGGCTGGTTCGGCTCGAGAGCGTACCTTCGAACCTGTCCAGTTCGACCTGTAGCCTATTTGCACATCCCTAGTTCTAATACCTTAAAATGCTTCATTTATTTGTTCACAATATTAAAAAGGGGTTACCTAATACAAGCTTAGCTGTTAAAAGACTATATACTTTACATATATAGGAAAAAAACATTTTCATTAAAAACTGATGGCCTTAACTGTGCCCCACACACTTTCAAAACAATAGGATTACTTTATACCTAATGTATTCAGTAGGCCTAGAATTCAAAAAGCTTTTTAAATAATAGTGCATGTAATTGACACACCCCAAGGCCATAATTATGCAATTTTTTTTGTTTCTAAGAGCCTACTCCCAGGCACAAGGTGACAAGAGTTGTTTTTACTCGCATTGCAAGAATGGAAAGAATAAAAATGTTTAACACCTTCATTAAGCCTGGAGAATTATTGTAACTTTTCTTAAAACAAACAAACAAACCAGAACTCTTGAGGTTGACATTTCAAGGCTGCTGAAAGACTTGAGAACATGACCATAACTTGTACCCTGGACAGGACAGCTCCATCAAGTCAATTACATTGTATTTAATACATTTTATTATTTAATAATCAGTTATTAAATAAAATAGATTAAAATAAACCTTGATTAGCATGTCCTCTGTTTTCCTGTCTATATCTGAATGCTCAGTCTCTCACACAAACTGTGACAGATAACACTTAGGTTCAACTGCCCTTGGAAATTTAAGGATCTGTGTTGATCTCTCTGGAACTGATATCCATTGATCAATGCAGTGGCTCCAATTCATGATCTCCCACAGACAGACTACACTTGGACACAGTCATGTCTAAATACTCACTGCTGCAGTACAGCCACTGACGTAAGTAGGACTGGAATATGGATGCAACTGAAGCAGGAGAATAGCAGTGGGGGGGGGGAACAGGTTGCTTACTTGGGTATTACTTGGGTAATACTATCCTGGGTATTCACACCACTGGGATATGTCCCTGCGCAGGAGTCTGTTCAGGAAAATTTTAAAAGCTTTGTGCAACACTCCCAGCTCCACCCACGATGCACCTGTGTCTGTCAGAAGGGGTGGCTGGAGCATCACCATCCTCTCTTCCGGGACAACCGCCAGACTTCAGCGACCATTGTAAGAGGAACTGGATAAGTGAGAGATAGGTAAGTATCATATTGACGTTGCCCAGAGCACGACCTCCAAGTAAGAGGGGAGGTAGGGTGGGATGTGTGAATACCCAGGATCACTGAAGGATCATCTGTTACAGGTAAGCAACCTGTTTTATCCTTGACGTGATCCCAGTGTATTCACACCACTGGGTGATTAGCAAGCTCCTACAGGAGGTGGGTGTCTTGGACTTACCTAGTACTTGGCTAGGATAGAACTTGTTTTAGGACACCCCTTCCAAAATGTGCGTCTTTGGAACACCAGAGGTCTAACACATAGTGCTTAATGAAGGGATGTTCTGAAGACCATGTGGCAGCTCTCCAGATCTCATCCATGGAGATGCCCGATAGGTCGGCGGTTGAGGAAGCTACCGCTCCTGTAGAATGGGCCTTGATGCCTTTGGGCGGATTTTTGCCCTGGCACTTGTATGCCTCTACAATGGCTTGCACAATTCAGTGTGATAAACGTTGGTGAGCGATTCTTACGATCTTTTTGTCTTTCCTATAGGATACAAAGAGTCTAGGGTCCTTGTGAAAAGGACCACTTTGTCATTGTGAAATCTGACAAGGGGTGTGTGTGTCCCCAAACTAAGAGTGAACAATTCCTCACTTGTCAGGCAGATGTAACAGCTATGAGAAAGCCTTTTTTAACAGATAACTGGAGTTGTACAGAAACCGTAGAGGGCTTCTTTTCATTAAAGAGGATTTGCTCTGACAGGAGTTCACTAGGCTCAGTGGCATGATTCTCCACACAGAGAGTTTCAGCATTTTGACATTGCGGTATAAAACCTGACCGTGATACATGGAAACGAGATCCAGGACTAGCAGCAGAGGTAGTTTCCTGCCCTTGTACAGTCGCAACATGGTAGGATACCTTGCTCGTTGTGGCCAGTCTTGGCCACGACTGGCTTGTAGTGGCCAGGCCAGAAGGGATCAGTCCTAGGCTGGTGTGTGTGTGTGTGTGTGTGTGTGTGTGTGATTTGCCAGAGCTAGCATTTGCCAGGACTAGCAAACTCTAGTGTTTTTATTTGTCTCTGCCTGGAGGAGAAGGAGTCAGCTAGGGCTGTGGGAAGCCCCACATTCCTTTGACCCACATCCTGTCTCAGTTTCAAACCTACTCTCTACGTAAGAGATGAAGGCCCGAGAGTATAGTGAAAAGAGCATAGTGAACAGGGATAGCAAACAGGACGTGGGAGTTTTGCGGGAGTATAGTGGGAAGTGTGCAGGGAAGCCTAGAACAAGCCCCTGTGGTCACAAGGAGCCCGGTGGAGGAGAGAAGGTAAGTACAAATCCCTTCCTCATATAAGTACTGATCTCTCCCTCATATTCTTGAGAAAGGCTGTTTGGACAGTTAAATAGCTGACCATTACAGCTGAGGCCTATCCTTCTAATCCTCTGATGTCAGGGAGAATGAAGGTCTCAGGGAAGGAGGACATCGGTCCAAGGAAGAGGGAAATGCTCCTTTAGAAGGGACCCCTTCCATGAAAGATGAGCCCATTTCCTCTCGCACAGGGGATATTCCTCGGGGGGGGGCTCCTTGTAGCAGGTGATTCGATCATTAGAGGTATAGAGAGATGGGTATGTGACCTGCGTATTGATCACATGGTGACTTGCCTGCCTGGTGCGAAGGTTGCGGACATCACACACAGCATCTAGATAGGCTGTTAGGCAGTGCTGGGGAGGAGACAGCTATCATGGTGCACATCAGCACCAACGACGTGAGGAAATGTAGTCGGGAGGTCCTGGAAGCCAAATTTAGGCTGATAGGTTGCGTATTGAAGTCCAGGACCCCCAAGGTAGCATTCTCAGAAATGTTACCTGTTCCATGTGCAGGTACAGTGAGACAGGCAGAGATGAGGGGTTTCAATGCGTGGATGAGACGTTGGTGCCGGGAGGAGGAGTTTAGATTTGCTAGGTACTGGGATACATTTTGGGGCAAGCAAGGCCTGTACAAAAGGGACAGGCTGCGCTTGAACCAAGACAGAACCAGACTGCTGGCCTGCAGAACATTTACAGCTTTCCACTCAGGAATGCTAATGCCTGATAAGTGTTTCAACTTTGCGATCCTCCAGCAGGGATCAGGCAGTTAATTACTTCCTGAATGTGTCCCGCCCATAGTTCTGTGCACGGCAAAGATACTCAGCTGATCTCTGCGCTCTCTGCAACAAAATGTGGCTAGTTTTTTGTGTGCACTGCACAAACCTGGCTGGCAAGAGCAAAAAGTTTGGGAGTATTATATGTTGCTTTGGTAAATTCAAACCTAAATTCAGTGGGGAATGGATGACTGAGTGCGTGCAAATTGTTTCTGCATTGTGTTTAAAACTTTAAAGGAGACAGACAGAAGTGGAGGTCATGAGAGTACTAAGGAGGAAGACACTCTGTGTGTATGTTGACAGTAGGTGTGTGTTTGTAGCCTGTAGAGGGAGGTATGTGCATCAGAGGGATTTGTGTATCTCTGTGTGTGTGTGTGTATATACATATATAGAGAGGGGGGGAAAGTTTGTGAGGTGGGAAGGAAAGGAGAGGAGTGTCAGTGGGTGTTTGGTAAATTTACCTAGGTGCCTCTCTGCTGTGTTAAACTGTGGATGTTTGTAACTTAGTTTTACATAAAATCATAAATATTATTTAAAATATTATTTTTTAAAAATTATTTAGTTATTTGAAATGTTAAGAAGCCCTCACAATGCTGATTCACCACCAGCCCTGCAGCCCCCCTAGGGAAAGCCCTGACGGAGCGGGGGGAGGACGGGAGGCGGCAGCGGCTGCCCTGGTGCAGAATGTTGGGGGGGGAGGAATAAAAAATTTTTGCGTGCCACATTCTTTCAGTTTATGTGTCTGTGTGTGTTGGTTTGATGTGCGCACATTGAACTGATACTGCCGCCCAGAAGAGAACTCTTTCCACTCACTGATAGTGGAAATTAGAGGGAACACTGGCAGGGGTGACTGCACAAGTACAAGTGGTCATGAGACCTAGAAGGACTTTTATCTGGTATGCTGTTCTCACTGGAGACAATAGAGCTAAATTGACATGGTGGCTCAGTTTGAGGATCCGCTCCTCTGGAAGGAAAACTGTCTGCATCCAACAAAGCTCCTATGAATAGGATAGACTTCGAAGGAATCATTTTGGATTCTTTGTAATTGACATGTATGCCTAAATCCTTGAGGGTGAACATGAGCATTTGCAGGTGTTGCAGTACGGGTATACTTCCATCCCAAGGTGATGGAGATGAGCTATCACTACAGCCATCACCTTCGTAAATACCCTTGGGGCAGTTGAGATCCGAAAGGGGTAGGACCTTGTATTGGTAAACTTGAGAGCCAACTGTAAAGTGAATATATTTCCTGTGTGTCAGACGTATTTGGATATGAATATAAGCATCCTTTAGGTCAATGGCAACAAACCACCTGTCTCCTATTAGGAGCTAAATTATGGATGCAATTGAGATCATGCAGAATTTGGTTATTTATACAAATTTGTTGCATGTTCTTAGGTCCAAGATAGGTCGGATTCCCCCATCCTTCTTCAGCTCTTGGAAATATCTTCGAACAGAACCCATCCATGTGGTGAGATGGTGGGACAGGTTCTATTGCATAATTTTGTAGAAGCGATATGACCTCCTCCAAAAGGGCATGGGTCAGAGTGGTGGACCTTATTCCCATGAACCAGGGAAGAGTATGGAATGGTATGGCAGACCCCAATTGGACTATGGAGAGAGCCCATCTGTCCATGGATATTAGTTTCCAATTTGCCAGGTGATCCACTATCTTGGGAACTTGGGAAGAATGAGCCAAGACATCAAAGGTTCTGTTCTGAGTTCTCGCCCTGTTTGGATTGTTGAACGTTAGTCTTCCTCTTGACTGGAAAGTTCTAAAAGGGGTCCTCATTTGCCAGTGGCTTTGTACTGTGGCCTATAATTTCCTTAGGAAGAGCCTTGTGTGTAAGTCGGTTTTGGCTTGGATTGGTATCTGGTCTGATTGGTCAACATGGTGAATGATTCACAGTGAGCTCTGATTTTTTTTAGTTTTTCTAGAGTATCGTCTGTCTCATTGCTAAAGAGCCCCTCACCCTCAAAGGGGAGGTCCTCTATTTTCTTCCTGGTGTCGTACTGTAGGGTGGAAGAACGCAGCCAGGCGTGGGGGCAAAAAGAAACAGCATCCGCCATATTCTTTGATTTGCAATCCATCAGGTGATGGGCCGTGCTAATCTGCTGTCTAGTTATGTCCACGGATTTTACGTGAAGTTCTTTAGCTTTGGCTACCGTGTCTTCTGGTTTTGCTTCAGCAAGATCCTCCTACAGGGAGTGCTGATATATGCATGGCATATAGTTGGCAATATGCTTAGCCAGCATGCTAGTTGAGTAAAACCATTTCCCAAGGGATTCTAATTTATGCCCCTCCTTGTCAGTTGGGGCTGAATGTTTCCTGCCTGACCAAGAAGAGGAGGAATAGTTAACCACTAGAGTTGGGTTGTAAGTGCTTGAATAAATATTTGCAGCCGCCTTCCTGGACTTTATACATATTTTCCAGCCATCTGGAAGTGGGTGTCACAGTAGATGGTTTCTTCCAAACCAGCTTAGAGGCTTGTAGCAGCACTGGTGACATGGGCAAGGCAGCAGATTGGAGGTTTTAACAGTTTGCAAGAACACAGGGTTCTGGATGTCTTCAGTGACCTGTTTGAGGCTAATGCCCAAGGCTTTGACCATATCTGAGATCAGAATGTGATATTCTTATGTTCTGCCTTTAGTGATTTCTTAAGTACCTCATTGTCTGGTGACGGTTCAGATGGTGCTTCTGTAACCTGTGATTTGGTATCTGAGTCCAGAGCTGGATCTTTAGGATAAGAAGATGGGGCACCTGAAGATGGGGTTCCCCTTGGGTAGCATCATCAGGTACTGTCTCTGGACTTTGTGGGCTAGTTGTGTCAAAGGAAGTAATGGTGCAACCGGTGGTATTGGAAACGATTGGGAAATTGGTTTAGGTGGTGAGATCAGGTCAATCTGAGTTGCCATTGTTGACTGGCTAGTGTGAGGTTGCTCTAGAAGTAACAGTGTGGTTTACAGCTCGTGGACAGTATAAGAACTGTGGATGCAAAAAGATACCTTCATCTCTGGAGGATTCAGTGAAATGCATAACAAACAGAGCAGTGGTTCCCAAACTGGGAGCCTCCAGATGTTGCTGAATGAAAGCTCCCATCAGCCCCAACCATAATAAATTGTAGCTGGGGCTGATGGGAGTTGTAGTTCAGCAACATAAAGTTTAAGCAGCTTTTTTTGAGTTTTAATTGATTTTAATGTTTTATTTATTTGTATTGTTGTTTAATGATTGTAAACTGCCCCGAGACTTTGGTTTGGGGAGGTATACAAATAAATGTATTAATTAATTAAATATATTAAATAAACATCTGGAGGCTCCCAGTTTGGGAACCTCTGGCATAGTGGATGAATGTAGTGATCAGTGTGTACATATCTGCTAAAGGATGGGCGTGGCATAGAGGGAAATGGTGGGTAAGATCTTCCCTGGTAGGCGTAATCACCTCCTTCTTGGTGATGCTATTGAGAGGGTGTGGGGTGCACAGGACTGTATGTGTGTGCACTCCATGACTTTTCAGTTTTCCAATTGATCAGGTTATACCTCTCGTCCTCCATAAGTTTATGTGTGACAGCCAAAAGGGAAGGAGTTTGGAGTACCTCTATCACATCATCTGTGTCACTGAGGTCAACGATACTTGGCCGTAAGGGTGAGCATGGATACACAACCTGAGTCATTGCAATGCTGGCCTTAGATGGCAGTGCCAAAATATTGCATGAGGGGACCTCCGCAGTCACACTCAGCAGAATGGCTGGTCGTTAAAGAATCAGTGGTTAGCATCCCTGAAGAGTCTTGTAGCTGTTGGGCAATGGGTACAATCGTCATTTTCAGTACCGTAAACTTTGGTACCGTAGATGTTGGCATATTTCTCGACATCAATGGGTGCGATATCGGTACTTGCATTGAGTACTTGCATTGACACCACTTTTGACTTTTTGTGACTGGTAGACATCGAAGGCGGCAGCTGGTGCTTCATATCAGGCTTATGCTTTCCCATTTTGGCCTCTTTTGAGGTTGGGGGAGTGGCCTTAGGAGTGGTACATTTCTCCTTCAGTGCCGGGTATCAGTGTTGAAGGGGGTTCAGCTTTGGACTGTGGGTCTCATGTCTAGGTTTCAGAGCCATCTTAGTTGGAGTCCTTTGGAGGTTTAGCAGACGGGGTTGGTGTCAAGCCAGCTTCAATACTAGGGTGAATTTTGAGCTTGAAATTGAAGGCTGCAGTTTTAACGCCAAATTATAAAGTGTGTCTTTCATCCTCAAAACCCTGCTTTTCTTAGTCTGCTTAGAAAATTCCTGACAAATCTTACAGCTTTCTGTATTATGTTCTTCTCCTAGGCAGAGAAGGCACAAGGAGTGTCTGTCAGAAGAGGGGGAAACAGTTTTGCATTTTCTGCACTTCTTAAAAGCATTTTTCTTTCTCTCAGTCATTAAAAACTGTCCAATTAACAATAGAAAGATTTCTCTTACTTATTCTTGGCCCAAGGTGGTAAACATCAGACCAAGCAGAAGAACATTCCGAGGCATCTGTTCTCATCAGCGGTCTGAAAGGAACTGAAGATGGCGATGTTCCCTCTGCCCCTTCTGACGGACGCATGAGTGTTGTGGGTGGAACCGGGAGCATCACGCAGAACTTTCAGAATATTCCTGAACAGGCTCCTGCACAGGAGCGTGTCCAAGTGGTGTGAATACACTGGGATCTCAAGCATTCAATTTGTGCCATAATAACTTCTAAATACTGTCCTTCAGATTTATTTCAGGTCATAAACAGTCTGGTAAACCTGGACTGTCTACTTGGAGGAGCATTTTGGTCTATGGCAAGTTCACTGCCTGTTTCAAAAGAAAAGAAAAATGCTGATACAATTATGAAATCAGAGCTGGAAGGGGCACAAGGACTGAAAATTCTTGCAGGTCTTCCCCACACCAGCTTACATGACACACAGTTTTGAATTACAAAAATAGTCAGAAATACATAAACAAACTCTTCTTGTGAAGAAAAAAACCCAACCTCTTTGCTTGGAGAAAATTCTAAAAGAAGATTGCATAGAGTGGAAGATGCTACCACTAAGATTTCATCAGGAGCATTCTGTAAGACCTGAGGAGAAAAGGGGGAAAATACTGTTGGTACAAAAAAGAAAAAAATCTTCCTTACACTTTTTGGAGTTAATATAGTATATACCAAAATGTCTTACTAAACTTTGCCATTTGCCCTAGCTCAGATCATAAGAACGTAAGAAGAACGTTCATAACGTTCATAAGAACGTTCATAAGAACAGCCCTGCTGGATCAGGCCCAAGTCCCATGTAGTCCAGCATCCTGTTTCGCACAGTGGCCCACCAGATGCCGCTGGAAGTCACAGGCAGGAGTTGAGAGCGTGCCCTCTCTCCTGCCATTACTCCCCTGCAACTGGTACTCAGAGGCATCCTGCCTTTGAGGCTGGAGGAGGCCCACAGCCCTCCAACTGGTAGCCACTGACAGACCTCTCCTACATGAAGTCATCCAAACCCCTTTTAAAGCCATCCAGGCTGTTGGCTGTCACCACATCCTGTGGCAGAGAGTTTCACAAGTGGATCACGCGTTGTGTGAAAAAGTACTTCCGTTTGTTGGTCCTAGACCTCCTGGCAATCAATTTCATGGAGTGACCCCTGGTTCTAGTGTTGTGTGAGAGGGAAAAGAATTTCTCTCTCTCCACTTTCTCCACACCATGCATACTTTTATAGACCTCTATCATGTCTCCCCGCAGTCGTCTTTTTTCTAAACTAAATAGCCCCAGGTGTTGTAGTCTTGCCTCATAAGAAAGGTGCTCTAGGCCCCTAATCATCTTGGTTGCGCTCTTCTGTACCTTTTCCAGTTCTACAATGTCCTTTTTAAGATGTGGTGACCAGAATTGTACGCAGTACTCCAATTGTGGTCGCACCATAGTTTTGTATAAGGGCATTATAATATTAGCCATTTTATTTTCAATCCCCTTCCTAATGATCCCTAGCATGGAATTGGCCTTTTTCACAGCTGCCACACGTTGAGTAGACACTTTCAACGAGCTGTCCACCATGACCCCAAGATCCTTCTCCTGGTCAGTCAGCGACAGCTCGGATCCCATCAGCATATACTTGAATTTGAGATCCTTTTGGAGCTCCTCACAATCCATTTTGGATTTCACTACCCAGAAGAGTATGGTATCATCTGCAAGTTTAGCCATCTCGCTGCTTATCCCTGCTTCTAGATCATTTATGAATAAATTAAAAAGCACGGGTCCCAGTACAGATCCTTGGGGGACCCCACTTCTTACTTCTCTCCATTGTGAAAACTCTCCATTTATACCTACCCTCTGTTTCCTGTCTTTCAACCAGTTATCAATCCACACACAGACTTGTCCCCTTATCCTATGACTGCTAAGTTTCCTCAGGAGTCTTTGATGAGGAACTTTGTCAAAAGCTTTTTGGAAGTCCTGGTAGACTATGTCAACTGGATCACCTTGATCCACACACTTGTTGACACTTTTAAAGAACTCCAAAATGTTGGTGAGGCAAGATTTACCTTTGCGGAAGCCATGCTGGTACTCTCCCAGCAGGGCCTGTTCTTCTAGGTGCTTTACAATTTTATCCTTGAGGATGATTTCCTTCAATTTGCCTGGAACGGACGTTAGGCTAACCGGCCTGTAATTTCCAGGATCGCCCCTGGATCCCTTTTTGAAAATCGGTGTTACATTTGCTACTCTCCAGTCCTCTGGTACAGAGCCCGATTTCAGGGATAAGTTAAATATTTTAGCAAGGAGGTTGGCAATTTGACATTTGAGTTCTTTGAGGACTCTTGGATGGATGCCATCGGCCCTGGTGATTTGTTAGTTTTCAGTTTTTCCAGACAGTTTAGAACATCATCTCTTGTCACTTCTATCTGACTCAGCTCTCTAGCCTCCATCCCTAAAAAGCCTGGTTCAGGAACAGGTATATACCAAGTATCCTCTGCCGTGAAGACAGATGCAAAGAACTCATTCAGCTTCTCTGCAACCTCCATATCCTCCTTAATAATCCCTTTCACTCCTTCATTGTCTAATGGTCCAACCACCTCCCTGGCAGGTTTCCTGCTTCTGATGTATTGAAATAAGTTTTTGTTATTCCCCTTGATACTTTTGGCTAAATGTTCCTCAAACTCTCTTTTTGCCTCCCTTATTATCACCTTGAATTTCTTTTGCCAGAGTTTGTGTTCCTTTCTGTTCTCTTCATTTGGACAGGCCTTCCAATTTCGGAAGGAAGTCTTCTTCCCTTTTATGGCTTCCTTGATGGTACCCATTAGCCATGCTGGCATTCTCCTGGACTTAATGGTACCTTTCCTCTTTTTGGGTATACAATCTAACTGGGCTTCTAGTATTGTGGTTATGAGTAAATTCCATGCACTTTGGAGTGAAGTGACTCTCCTGATTTTCCCTTTCAGCTTTCTTTTCACCATACTACTCATTTTGGAGAAGTTTCCTCTTCTGAAATTCAAAATGTCCGTGTTAGACGTCCTTGGTGATTCTCTCCCTGCATGTATACTAAATTTGATGGCACTATGGTCACTGTTTCCTAGAGGGTCGATGACCCTGACATCACGCACCAGGTCCTGGGTGCCACTCAGAATTAGGTCCAAGGTCACCTTCTCTCTGGTTGGTTCCAAGACCAACTGTTCTAGGGAACAGTCATTTAGCGTATCTAGAAATCTGACCTCTTTGTCCTGAACTGACTGTGAATTTACCCAGTCTATGTGTGGGTAACTGAAGTCACCCATGATTACAGCCATGCCTCTCCTTGATGCCTCTCCGATTTCCTCCTGCAACTCCCAGTCACTGTCGGCGTTTTGATCTGGAGGGCGATAGCACGTTCCCCGTAGCATGTTCCCTTTCCGGCCTTGAATTGTCACCCACAGGGTTTCTGTGGAGGACTCTAGTCCACCTAGGTTTTCTAGCTTGTTAGATTCTATCCCTTCTTTAGCATACATTGCTACCCCTCCTCCAAGGCGCCCCTCCCTGTCCTTTCTATAGAGTTTATACCCAGGGACAACAGTGTCCCACCGGTTCTCACTGTTCCACTATGTTTCTGTTATGCCCACTATATCTATTTCTGCGTTAGCAACTAAGCACTCCAGCTCACCCATCTTGGCTCGGAGGCTTCTGGAATTGGCATATAAGCACCTATACGCTGATTCTCTCACCTGATGTATGCTATTCTTTTGACTCTTTGTCCTGCTGGCACTGGCTCCTGTCTGCTCTTTATGTGGCTCTACTCTGTCCCCTTCTGTTTTATCTGAATTTTTTGCACCCTCACACTTTAAAGGATGGCTTTTGCCACACAGGATACTGCCCAGCTCCCACCGGCTGTTTCCCAGGCGTCATTTTGAAAGCTGCTCTGCAACCTTTTTGAATTTAAGCGCCAGCAGTCTGGTTCCATCTTGGTTCAAGTGCAGCCTCTCCCTTTTGTATAGGCTTTGCTTTCCCCAAAATGTATCCCAGTGCCTAACAAATCTAAACCCCTCCTCCTGGCACCAACGTCTCATCCACGCATTGAAACCCCTCAGCTCTGCCTGTCTCACCGTACCTGCAGGTGGAACAGGTAGCATTTCTGATCCTACATGTCCCTTTTCAGTTTACCATCTGATAGCAGAGAAGTACCAGTGTTGGTGCCTACAACTGATTCCATGGGTGCCACATATTCCCATTCCAAGAATAGGGTCCCAAGTGACTCTCCTGGTTGCACTAGGGCAAATAAAGTGGAGCGTCGAGAAGAGAAAACAAGCCCTCCTTCAAGTGCTAGAATCACAGAATATCACTATTGTTTTGCTGGGAAACAACTTAAACAGGATAGAAGCTCCACACTGACCAAGAGACATATTTGGAACAGCTGCCTCTCACTAGGAGGGTATAAACCAAGACAGATTGGTCTTCACAATGGAAACTGAAAACACTCATGACAAGAATATTGCTACTGGTCAAAGCCAACATAGTTTTAAGGGGCTTTTACTCTCTGACAACATTTCGCATACTTTGTGGTGGTGAAGGACAGTCTCACCACTGCCATCACAAAGGCAAAGTTCTTCTTAAAAAACTAAAACTGTATCAGTGACCTTTAACTTAATCTGTATTCATCTCTAGAAAACAGATATGTGCAGATCATTGACACGGGACTCAGTATATCAAATGTCAAGATAAGCTATTCTATAGCTAAATCAGGTAACCACTAACTTAGTACTTGATGATGTAATGCTGAAAACAAATTTCTAAGCAATAGAAATTAACATGTATTAAGCACAGATTTAAGATTATGTTACACCCAAGCATACTTTTTTACTAATGTATACTACTTAAATATCTAGATCAGGGGAGCACAATTCAGATGCCCCAGTGAGCCAGAACCAACCACCGCATGTAGGGACTGGGGTCAATTTTCAGTGCATTATTACATTAAAATTATTAAAAATATTAATGAAAGCAATTGTTACTTGTGGATCTTTTCCTCTGTCAGGGGACCCACAATTTTAACCAAGGACAGTGACCATAAAATAGGCCCTGCCTCTGCTCAGTCAGCAGAGCACCTGGAATACATGCAAATCCCAAACTCATACCAAGTCCTCTCTTCTCCCTCATCTGCAGTTGTTTTCCGGCTGAAAGCCTAGGTATGCAATCTTAGAGCTTTCCATGGCTCCTGCTGCAGGATATTCCTACCTGGGGCCAGCAAAAGGGTCCCTCTGTGCCTGCCCCCCCACCCCCAGCCATATGTTATGCAGATCTGATCTAGATCATGGCAGCATCACATTGTCAGATGGATAGCTAAGGTGAACAAGGGTTCCTACCTGGGGCCAGCAAAAGAGTCCCTCTGTGCCTGCCCCCTGCCCCCAGCCATGTTATGCAGACCCGATCTAGATCATGGCAGCATCACATTGTCAGATGAATAGCTAAGGTGAACAAGGATACCACAAGTGTGTGTTGTTTTTTTTAAACCTCTGGCACAGTTGACTGATTTCACAAAATCCTAGATAAATGGCATAATGGTGGCTCACCACACATTTTGAAAACTCTGTTAAGAGATTATTTATGGCGTTTGTATCACCTGTATAAAAAGTGTTCATTCACATAATCATGCCAAAAAGATGTTTTGAGTGGTATTTCAATTCAAGTGTATAACTGGGCAATTTTGTTTACCTTCATTAGAGGCTTCCATACAGCATGATCCTGGAAACTTGTTCGGAGCTGCTGTACAGATCGTGACAAACTGTGCAAACATCTGCAAAACAAAATGAAATTTGAGTCATGAGATACTTACAGTCTCTCAGAGAAAAAATAAGGAAAAATAATTTTAATGCAAAGCTAAGCAAGATTTATCTCACAACCTAGTGTATATTTAATCCCTCTTTCCAAAACATAGTTATCACTGAAAGTGATTTACAATCTTAAACCTTACAATCTGTTTTAAGGTCATTTTACTCCATATTCTAACTAATGAAGTACCTATAGTCAGGCAAAGTGCTCTGGATGTAATGCTATTCACACTAGGTAAACTCATACCTGACTGCAGCTAAGCGCACCTTGATGCTAGATTCAGATAAGCCATTCACAATTCGGTCCATCATATTTTCAGTTTCAATTATCTGAAGGAAAAGGTTATGATGTCAGGTAAGTTTCTAGAAAAGCTGCATTCACAGAATAATACAATCTTCAAAACAGACCATGGTATTTATTATACTCATTCCCGTTTCCTAAACACTACATGAAATACATCCTGTTGTCACTTGGTTTCAATTTTATAAGGTTTTTTCCCCTTAAGTCTACTATATAATTTTGAAGAATGTGCTTGTTTGTGCGAAATAAAGTCATATTTCTCAATGACCTACAGGTACCAAATTTTGCATACAACATCCTGCCATGGAAATTAACTGAATGCACTTTACACTGCAATTAGGGGTGTGCACGGAACCGCCACACTGCGGTCTGGCACTGGGGTGGGGGGTCGCTTTAAGAGCGGCAGGAGGGTTTACTTACCCCTCCCGCCGCTTTCTGCTGTGGCGCCGTAATTTGTAGAGTAATTGGGGCGGCAGGATACCTCCCTGCCGCCCCTTCCCTGCTGTGGCTCTGCAAAACTACCAGTAATGCTTCACGTCACTGACGTGTGTACGCACAAAGCATTACTGGGAGCTTTGCAGAGCTGCAGCAGGGAAGGGGCAGCAGGGAGGTATCCTGCCGCCCCAATTACTCTACAAATTATGGTGCCACAGTGGAAAGCGGTGGGAGGGGTAAGTAAACCCTCCTGCCGCTCTTAAAGCGACCCCCCACCCCCAATCTGAACCACCCAGGTCCGGACCGGTCCGGAGGCCTTTTCAATGGCCTCCGGACCGGTCCGGGCCCATCCCTAACTGCAATGTGCTCCGGGGGTGGGAGGTTGTTAAAAAATGGGTGTTTTTTGTTTTTTTAAAAAAGAAACTCTGGAGTATCATACTTCCTGGTAACCTACATGTAACAAATTATGATGAACACTCCTGCGTCTTAAAGTAGCTGAATGCAATACTTGTTATGCCAGAATATGCTTGGGGACATGTGTGAATAATTTTTGGTTAGTTTTTTTTAGCAGCAATTCTGAATAATCATATTTTAACTGTTATTCTCAGATTTTTAACACTCAGACATATCAATAATTCAAAAATATAATGCCCAAGAACAGCAGAAGATCTTTCTCAGATTCGAATTTACCATATATGGTCATTATACAATAAAAGGATAATGTTTGAAGTTGAAATCCTACAAATTTCAAATTGTTCTTTTACAGAGGAACCCTGATATCCGTGTACCAGACGTTCATAGTTTTGCATATCTGTGGTCAGGTAATTGGCACCTGACCTCAGTAGACTTGAAAAAAACAGCAAATAATGGGCTGATTCGCATATCCGCAGATCAGGGATGGATGAAAATGACCTCTGAGGGGGCCTTGCTGGGCACAGACAGAGTAGAGCATGTTCTCCCACCCAATTTCCCCCAATTTCTGCCCTTTTTGGTGCATTTTTGCTGGCTAGGGAACCTAGTCACCAGTTCCAATTGACCTAATGCCCTGTCATCCCCACTTTCGCTATCCGCCCCACCCCACCCACCCCCGGCTGAACAGAACGCCTGAAGATAGTGGGGTTCTCCTATGTTTCTCTTTTGCAAGCACATTGATAAAAAATTCTATTGCATATATTTCTTGAAATTTCCTAGAAGAGTAATATATGCAAAATGACTTTGCTGAGTCAACTATCAAGATAAGGGACGACACAGGGCAAGAAGCCGCAAACAGTTTGCCAAGTCAACAGGCCTCACTTGCTAGAAAATATGGTGCAACACATACACACCACACATCTTGTGCCTGAATTCATAGCTAGTTGCTTTTTTCAATAAGTGACAGCAACAGATGACAAAGACAATGAATATTTATATACTGCTTTTCAACAAAAGTTCCCAAAGCGGTTTACATCAAAATAAAATAAAATAAAAATGGCTCCCTGTCCCCAAAGGGTTCACAATCTGAAAAAGAAACATAAGATTGTTTAAAACAATAAGTATACAACACCAGCAACAGCCACTGGATTGTTTAAAACAGTAAGTATAAAACACCAGCAGCAGCCACTGGAGGGATGCTGTGCAGGGGGTGGATAGGGCCAGTTGCTCTCCTCCTACTAAATAAAGAGAATAACTACTTTAAATAGTGCCACTTTGCTCAGTTAGCAGGGGAGCAGAATGGCCATTGCCATCCACTCTACTATACAAGGAAACAAAATTGCACTGAGAATTTGCTCTTAGGATATTCCCACAAAGACTGAAACATGCTTATAACACACTTTCATCGATTATGAAGATACTTCATAATATAATTTAGAAACATTCCTTTAGAATGCTAATGTCATCTAAGCAATTAGTTGCCAAGACAGCAATTCTTACACATCTAAGTTTCTGCCTGTTAAAGCGATATAAAAATATATCCCTCAGGGACATATTTTCAAAAGGCATGGAGCACTTTCATAAGTAGAGAACATCAGCACACACACATACACACACGCATGTACACTGCAGTAACAGGGCAAGTCTCCTGCTACATCCTGGCTTCATTAGCTTGGATGTCAACCACTGAACAGCAAAGCCTCTATGTACTGACTAGGGGTGTGCAATTCGGATTTTCGGGTGATTCGGCTCGGGCCCGAGCCGAATCACCCCCGTTCAGTTTTGTGCCCGAATCTGGGTCACCCGAATCACCCTTGATTCGGTTCGGATTCGGATTTAATCCGAATCCGAATCCAAATCGATTTGGGGGGGGTAAAAAGGGGCCCAGGGGCAAAATTTTGGGGTGGGGTGGTAGTGCCCAATGGGTAGAGTCTACCACCCCAATTTCAGGGGGATTGGGCAAAGTCCTGATTTTTTGTGAATTTTTAAAGTTTTAGTGACTTTGGGGCAGTTCGGGGGCATAGCATGGGATTTGGGCAAAAGGAGTGGGGTGGGGTGGTAGTGCCTAATGGGTGCAGGCTACCACCCCAATTTCAGGGGGATTGGGCAAAGGGCTGATTTTTGGTAAATTTCTGAAAATTTCATGTCTTTGGGGCAGATTGGGGCATATTGGGGCAGAAAGTGGGGGCTGGGGCAGAATAGTGGGGTGGGGTGGTAGTGCCTAATGAGTGCAGGCTACCACCCCAATTTCAGGGGGTTTGGACAAAGGGGTGATTTTTTGAGAATTTTTGAAATTTTGGTGACTTTGGGGCAGTTTGGGGGCAGAAAGTGGATCTGCCCCAAAATAGTGGGGTGGGGTGGTAGTGCCTCATGGGTGGAGGCTACCACACCAATTTCAGGGGGATTGGGCAGAGGGCTGATTTTTTGAGAATTTTTGAAGTTTGGGTGTCTTTGGGGCAGATTGGGGGCAGAAAGTGGATCTGCCCCAAAGGAGTGGGGTGGGCTGGTAGATAGTGCCTGATGGCTGGAGGCTACCACCCATCCCCAATTTAAGAGTGATTGGGCAGAGGGGTGAATTATGGTGAATTTATTTGTATGAGGTTTGTCTTCATAAGGTGAAGTGTGCTAAATTGATTACTTCCTCATATTATTCATAGTAAAGGAAAGTGTGAAAAAGTGAAAGTGGGGTCATGAGAGTTGTTTAATTGAAAAAAATCTCATTTGCTATGATAGAATGAGAATTCACACCTCAGAAGTTTTTCCTGAGGTGTGAATTCTCATTCTATCATAGCAAATGAGATTTTTTTCAATTAAACAACTCTCATGACCCCACTTTCACTTTTTCACACTTTCCTTTACTATGAATAATATGAGGAAGTAATCAATTTAGCACACTTCACCTTATGAAGACAAACCTCATACAAATAAATTCACCCCTCTGCCCAATCACTCTTAAATTGGGGATGGGTGGTAGCCTCCAGCCATCAGGCACTATCTACCAGCCCACCCCACTCCTTTGGGGCAGATCCACTTTCTGCCCCCAATCTGCCCCAAAGACACCCAAACTTCAAAAATTCTCAAAAAATCAGCCCTCTGCCCAATCCCCCTGAAATTGGTGTGGTAGCCTCCACCCATGAGGCACTACCACCCCACCCCACTATTTTGGGGCAGATCCACTTTCTGCCCCCAAACTGCCCCAAAGTCACCAAAATTTCAAAAATTCTCAAAAAATCACCCCTTTGTCCAAACCCCCTGAAATTGGGGTGGTAGCCTGCACTCATTAGGCACTACCACCCCACCCCACTATTCTGCCCCAGCCCCCACTTTCTGCCCCAATATGCCCCAATCTGCCCCAAAGACATGAAATTTTCAGAAATTTACCAAAAATCAGCCCTTTGCCCAATCCCCCTGAAATTGGGGTGGTAGCCTGCACCCATTAGGCACTACCACCCCACCCCACTCCTTTTGCCCAAATCCCATGCTATGCCCCCGAACTGCCCCAAAGTCACTAAAACTTTAAAAAATCGCCAAAAATCAACCATGAACCGAATCACCCGAATTTTTTGTGCCCGAAATTCGGGTGATTCGGCTCATGCGCGAAAAAATTTGGGGGGCATCGGGGGTGATTCGGTTCGGCCCCGAATCACCCGAAATTGTTCGTTTCGGGCACAGATCGTTCTGTGCCCGAAATTTTTTGCACATCCCTAGTACTGACTGATTGATTGATTAAGTGCCGTCAAGTTGGTGTCGACTCTTAGAGACCACACAGATAGATTCTCTCCAGGATGATCTGTCTTCAACTTGGCCTTTAAGGTCTCTCAGTCGTGCATTCATTGCTGTCATAATCAAGTCCATCTAACTTGCTGCTGGTCGTCCTCTTCTTCTCTTTCCTTCAACATTTCCCAGCATTAAAGACTTCTCAAGGGAGCTGGGTCTTCGCATAATGTGTCCGAAGTATGATAATTTGAGCCTGATCATTTGTGCCCCGAGTGAAAATTCTGAATTGATTTGTTCTACGATCCATTTGTTTGTTTTCATGGCTGTCCATGGTATCCTCAAAAATCTCCAGCACCAAAGTTCAGAAGTGTCAATGCTTTTACTATCTTACTACTTCAAAGTCCAGCTTTCGCATCAATAGAGTGTCATGGGAAAAACCACTGTCCGAACGATTCTAATCTTTGTAGATAACAGACACGTCACAACATCCTAATATCCTTTCCAAGGCCTTCATTGCAACCCTACCAAGTGCTAGTCTGCAGCGTATTTCTTGACTGCTGGATCCTTGACGGGTGATGGTTGATCCTAAAAGGCAGAAGCTATCCACCACTTCAATGTCTTCATTGTCAATTCTGAGGCTGGTTGCTGTACCTATTGTCATTATTTTAGTCATCTTTACATTTAATTGTAGCCCCATTGTTTCATTGTGCTCCTTGACCTTCATTACTAGAGCTTGCAGATCATCCACATTCTCAGCTATCAGAGTGGTGTCATCAGCAAGCATAGCACAGGTTATTGATCTTTCTTCCTCCAACTTTAAAACCACACTCATCTTCTTCCAATCCAGCTTCTCTCAGTATATGTTTAGCATATAAATTGAATAAAGAAGGAGAAAGTACAAAGCCTTGCCTTACTCCTTTGCCAATCTGGTACCAGTCTGTTTCACCATGTTCTGTTTGGACTGTGGCTTCCTGTCCTGTGTATAGGTTTCTCATAAGAACAATGAGATGTTCTGGGACTCCCATTTGCCTAAGGATATTCTACAACTTGCCATGGTCGACGCAATCAAAGGCTTTTCTGTAGTCAATAAAGCACATATTGACTTCTTTCTGGTATTCTTTGGCTTTCTCAATTATCCAGCATGCATCAGCAATGATGTTTCTTGTTCCTCAGCCTTTTCTGAAACCAGCTTGAACATCCAGCATTTCCCTTTCCACATAGGGCTCTAATTTGCGTTGGATGATCCTGAGCATTATTTTGCTAGCATGTGAAATTAAGGATATTGTGCGATGGCTTGCGCAATCTGTTAGGTCTCCTTTCTTTGGTATGCGTATGTAGACTGACCTCTTCCAATCTGTTGGCCACTGTGTCATTCTCCAAATTTGCTGGCATAGTTTGCTTAGAGCCTTGACTACTACTTCTTCTGTTGCCTGCCATATTTCTGTAGCTATTCCATCAATTCCTATAGCCTTCCGACTTGGTAATGACTGGAGTGCTGATCTAACTTCGCCTTCCCATACTAGAGTTTCTTGCAAGTAGGGAATATCTTCTAGAGCAAGGATTCTCAACATTGGGTCTCCAGCTGTTACTGGACTTCAACTCCCCATAATCCCCAGCCCCAGTGGCCTTTGGTTGGGGATTATGGGAGTTGAAGTCCAATAACATCTGGGGACCTAACATTGAGAATCCCTGTTCTAGAGTATCTTGGACGCTGACGTCCCTGCTGTACAGGTTTTCAGTATACTCCTTCCATCTCTGTTTGATCTTCTCTGAATCAGTTACTATCTGTCCTTTGGCATCCCTTAACATACCAATTTGAGGTTGGAACTTCACTCTGAGTTCAGAGAACTTTTGGGAAACTTGCCTTGTTTTTCCGTGTCTATTTCCATCTTCAAGGTCTTTACAGATGTCATTGTAGTATTGCTCCTTGTCTCTTCTAACAGCTTTCTGAAATTCCCTATTATGTTCCTTCCTGAGGTCTTTATCTTTCTTGACTTTGGCTTTTCTCCTCTACTTGGCAATTTCCACCATCTGTTCTGACATCCATTTTGCTTTCTTCTGTTTCTTGGTCTTTGGCAGTCTCTTTTCACATTCATCCTTAACAACTTCTTTGATTTCATTCCACAGTTCCTCTGGTTCCCTATCAATGAGGTTCAGAACTTCAAAGCAGTTCCTGATGTTCTTCTTGAAAATGGTGGGTACATTCTCAAGATCATATCATGGAAGCTGGATAGCTTTGTTTTTCCGCTTTAGCTTGACTTGGAACTTGCACACGAGCAGTTCCTGATCGGTTCCACAATCGGTCCAAGGCCATTACTTGGCTGTTACAACTGAGCTCTTCCACCTTCTTGCAACAATAATGTAATAAATTTGATTTCTGTGTACTCCATCTGGTGATGTCTATGTGTATAGACGCCGCTTTGGTTGTTTGAAGAATGTGTTAGTAATGAAGAGATCATTGGCTTGGCAGAAACTAAGAAGTCATTCTCCTGCTTCGTTTCTGTTTCCTAGGCCATATAGGATGACTGTGTTTTCCTCCTTACCTTTTCCAACTTTGGCATTCCAGTCTCCAACCACCAGCATCACATCTTGCTTGCATGTTCTGTCAATTTCAGACTGAACTTGAGCATAAAGCTCATCAACTTTCTCTTATTCTGCATCAGTTGTTGGAGCATAGACCTGAAGAAGTGTCATGTTAAAGGGTTGTCCACAAAATCTAATTGATATTAGTTGGTCACTGACCGCACTGTACCCAAGTACTGTCACTGCTATATACTTCTTGACTATGAAAGCAACACCATTCCTTCTTTGGTTTTCGTGTCCTGAGTAGTAAACGGAATTACTTTCTGACTGAAAGTGTCCGATTCCAGTCCATTGTAATTCACTGATGCCCAAGATGTCAATCTGTAGTCGATTCATTTCATCTTTCACTGTGTCAAGCTTTCCCATATTCATGCTTCTTACGTTCCATTTTCCCATTGTAATTCTGTCTTTGCAGCTTCGTATTTTCTTTTCCTGCATGGCAATATTAGCTGCTAGATGTCCAAAAGGCTTCAGTCTAACCACATCTTAAAACACCATCGGTATTCTCAGCTCTTCCTCAGTAACACGTTGAGTACCATCTGACCTGAGGGGCCCATCATCCGACACTACATCAACAATCATTCCATTTTGTCTATCCATGTGGTTTTCTTGGTAAAATACAGGAGTGGCTTACCATTGCCTTCTCCCGTGCAGTATGAAATGATGCCTTTGTCATTGCCACTGAAGCACAAGCACAAACTAATCTAAAAAGTTGTTTTGCACAAGTTTCTGAAAATCAGCAACTCAGGATCTGACTGACCAAATAAAGGAAGGAAGTTCAGTAGTGCATGAACTTCAGCAGGTGATGCATGAACTTCAGCAGGTGATGATTTGAGTTTTGTTTTTTTTTAAACGCTGGCTGACATTCCATGCAGAGTAATGTGGACGGTTCTTAACTGCCTATGCTGCTGCATGTGCCTAACAGAAGGCCCTCTTTGTTGGACAAAAAACCCTCTTGCACTAATACAGAAATTGCAGGTTGTTCCTCTGCAACACTACAGCCATGATTTCCAATGGTCATAGCACTGCAGAAATACAACTGCTCAATTTTATGTATTAGCACATGAATGCTTTTGCACAAGATCGTGGGTATTGTGATGCCCGCAGCAGCATGGGCAGTTAAGAACTGCCTGTGTTACTCTGTGTGAAGTATCAGTCACTGTCTTGTATCTCAATATCCTAAGACTCACACATGAAGGACACACATGAAACAGAAAGTGTGTACTGTTTCAGCAAAGAAAACTGTGACTGACACTCCTAATGAAGCAAGAACATACAGAAGCTTGCATGCCTGCAGCCAGAGACCACTACCACACTGCCTGTGGAGGAGGGAAATTTCTGCTGATCGCCCCTGCCTTTAACTGCTTGATACCTTCAAAAAAATGTCCCTGAGAGTCACACAGCCCTCAAGGACATATTTTCAGGAGACACAGATCACATCCAGGCAGAGAACATCAGCAAAAATGGCTCTCCTCCCCCTGCAAGCCTGCAGGGGTAGTGGTAAGCCATCTGGCTGCATTAAGACCAGCCTCCTGCTGCATCCGCGCTTCATTAGTCAGGATGTCAGCCTGTATTTTTTCAGCAGGCCATGGATAATTATTTTCATAATGCAAAGAAAGTTATCTCTACTTTGGATTACCCATTTGAATATTTAAAGTTTGTTGTAAATGGTCCAGTTTTGTGTTTACGTTTATTCCCTGACTCACCTTTTTTCGTATATCTTCATCATTCGCTCCAAGTGCAGCATAGAGCTTGAATGCAGCCTGGCGCAGTTCATGAGCATGTTTTAAGTCATGATCAAGCTATAAAAAATAATCAGATTCATATTATTTTATAAATTGTTAGTTGTTTTTCTGCCTACTTTATGAAGTGCAAAGAGTAAAACAAGCAGATGACACTGCTGCTTTTAAGCAACTTGTCCAAGATAATACCCAACAACAGCAAAAGCAGCAAGAGAGAGGGCATGCCCTCACCATTTGCCTGTGCGCTTCTCAGAGGCATCTGATGGGTCACTGTGTGAAACAGGATGCTGGACTAAATAGGCCTTGGACCTGATCCAGCAAGGCTTTTCTTATATTCTTAAGATTTTTTTTAAAGTACAGTTGGACACACTATCCAGAGGACTGAGGATGAGACTCTTTGTTCCCAATGTAATTACTACTAATGTAATTACTAAATGCCCTAAATGCCCCATATGTCAGCTAGATATTCTGTCTTTGTTTTCTAGAATTTCCATCTCATTCAAGTTTGAGCCAAAATGGTATATGTAGATTGGCACTAAAGGTTTGTTGTTTTTTAAAGGAAGTCTTGAGCTGCAAAAGCTGCATCACTGCAGGTCTCATCAAAACTTCCATTTAGATCTAGGTATTGGATCTAGAAGTTTAGTAAGACACATTAACTCATGCATATTTATACTTTAACCATTTTGTTCATGTGCTTTTGTTTGCTGAGAAAACCTACCCTTTTAATATCAGTGATGGCACTCACTGAACTGGGATATTTGAAGTAGTCTGCAAGCATTGCAATAAGGTGATCAGTAATACTGGCAATTCTTTGTAGTTCAACATCTGTTTCAATCAAATAGGCAAGAGTCTCTGCTCCATCTACTCGCTCCTCTAGTAGTCTCTCCTTACTACACATCCGTACCAAACACGGTAGCGTCTAGAGGGTACAAAAATTATAATTAATTTTTCAAATAATGTATTTGTAGATCTCTTTGGAAGTTTGTTAGATTTGCCATTTGGAAAGCATTTTTAAAAAGCAACATTTCCTAATCAAATGCCTTTCAAAGGTTTACATAAACGTCTGTACAAATGGTAACACTTGTAAAGCATCCATTGCTACAGACATTTATGATAATGACAACTTGTACAAATGTTAAGAAATGATATGCAGCTATGATGCCTGCACAGAACTTTGCCAAGCCAACGTCTAATTAGACTTGCCAAGATTTGCCACTCATGCTTTGGTAACACCCAGATTGGACTACTGCAATGTGCTCTACATGGAGCTGCCCTCGAAGGTGGTTCAGAAGCTTCAGCCGGTCCAGAATGCTGCTGCAAGGACGCTCATGGGCTTCACAACTATCACACTTCATAACTATCACACCCATCCTGCGGCAGCTTCATTGGTTACCAGTCCGCTTTCAGGCTAGATTCAAGGTGCTGGTCTTAACCTTTAAAGCTCTACACGGCTTGGGGCTGAGGTACCTGTTGGACTGCATTCGCCCATATGAACCTGCAGGGCCCTCCGCTCATCTTCACAGGCCCTGCTCATAGCTCCGCCACTAACAGAGATCTGGTTGGCTGGGACTAGAGACAGGGCCTTTTCGGTTGTGGCCCCTCAGCTTTGGAACACCCTCCCTGAAGAGCTTCACCATGCTTCTTCCCTCAGTGTTTTTTAAAAACAACTAAAAACACATCTTTTTAAACAGGCTTTAGTTATATGTGGTAGGTTCTTTAGTTTTTATAATTCTCAATGATTAGCTTTTAAAATAACTTTTAATTTGAAACTTAATTCTGATTGTGGCTTTAGCCTGACTTTTAACTCGTTTACTTAATTTGGTTTAATTTTATTACTTTTATTTTACATTGTATCTATTTTGTTGCTGTGAGTCGCCCTGAGCAGTAGTGTACTGGAGGGGCGGGATATAAATATTTCAAATAAACAAACAAGATTTCTTTGAATTGAAGCCAGTACAACTTCATAATTTAAACACAGACTGAATTAGCATTATCATAGAACAAAAAATAACTGACAACAAAAACTGCTAGTCTGCAAAACTTCCTTTTTGGCAGTTGTCACAAGCGCTGCCAGTCCAGAATATTTATTTATCATTACATTTTTATATTGCCTCATTAAAACAATCTCAAGGCAGTTTACAAATCATTTAACACAATATAAAACTATAAAAGTTACACAATAAAAATATTAAATTGGAATATGAAAATACAAATCTAATTAAATGTTTAAAAAACATGCACAATAAAACCGTAAAATACAAAGCAGCAGCAACAAAAACAGCACTCATAAAAGCCTAGGTAAAAAAACAAGATTTAACTTGCTTTCTAAAAACTGTAATGGAGACTGAGAAGCAGATGCCCACTGGGAGAGCATTCCAAAGCCTGGAGGCAATAACTTAGAAAGCCCTGTCAGAGCTTCCCTCATTGTTGGCACACAGAGCAGAGTCCCCTCCTTCTGGCCCTCATCACACGGGCAGAAACCTTTGGGAACAGATGGTCCCTCAGGTATCCAGGGCCCAAACTGTTAAGGGCTTTAAAGGTCAAAACCAGCACCTTGAATTGGACCCAGAAACAAATTGGCAGCCAATGCAGGTCTTTCAAAATGAGTGTAATATGATCCCAGCGGGCAGCTCTGGTTACTATCCTAGCTGCCACATTTTGCACTACCTGCAGTTTCCAAATATTCTTCAAGGGCAGCCCCCAGTAGAGCATGTTACAGTAATCCAGCCGTGACGTGACTAAGGCATGGGTAACTGTGGCCCGATCTGCCTTTTCGAGGAAGGGACACAGCTGGTGCACTAACCAAAGCTATGCAAAGGCACCTCTGGCCACTGCCCCCACCTGAGCTTCCAAAAGCAGAGCTGGGTCCAGCAACACCCCCAAGCAGCACACCTGGGGATTGCAACCCCAGGGGCACTCCACAAGGGGAGTGCAACCCCATCCAGAACTGGTTGAATCACCTCATCCCAACTGCCTCTCCTACTGACGAACAGCACCTCCATCTTGTCTGGATTCAATCTCAGTTTATTAGCCCACATCACTGCCTCCAGTCCCTGATTCAGGTAATCCACTGCTGCCCTAGGATCAGGTGGCCAGGAGAGACAGAGCTGAGTGTCGTCTGCATACTGCTGACAACTTAGTCCAAGTCCTCGGACGACCTTTCCCAGCAATTTCATGTAGAAGTTGAACAGCATGGGGAACAAAACCGAACCCTGTGGGACCGTAGTCCTCAAGCACCACCTTCTGGACCACCCCAAGAAAGGACCGAAGCCACTCCAAAGCAATATCTACAATCCCCATACCCAAGAGGCGACCCCAGAAGGATACTATGGTCGATGGTATTGAATGCCACTGAGAGGTCCAGCAGAACCAATAGGGATGCACTCCCTCAAATCAAATCCATCAAATTCCGGGCGTAGGTCATCCACTAGGGCAACTAAGTCCCATATCCAGGACAGAAGCCAGGATTAAAGGGGTCTAGATAATCTGTATCATCCAAAATCCTCTGCAGCTGGGATGCCACCACACGCTCTATCACCTTGCTCCAAAAGGGAAGGGATATGAAGCAGTCCACATACCATTCGGTACCCTTTAACAAAGCAAACACAGACTAGATGGAACAAGGAGTAATCCCTTCTACATGGAGGCCAGGCCAAACTTCACAAAGTCAAGATCTAGATGACTGAGTGCTTTAAGACTACGTAAACTAGTAAATGGAATCAAGAACATCTAGATAAAAACAGGAATTTATACCAGAACAGGAAGCCAAGTGATGACCTGCCGAGATGTGAAGGGGAGGGATCTTTCTATTAACGCAGTATGTTAAGCAAGGAATTTTAACTGCACTCCCGTCAGTCTGATACATACAGTAATACTACTTTTCCTCTCTGGGCTACAAAATCTGCAACTAAAATGCAGAAGAGCAGGAATACTTGATCGTATTTTGGGACTTAGCCAAGTAGCTATTGGAAAGGGACTAAAATTCTCCAGAGAAAAGAGAGAAGTCTGTGTCCTACCGTCCGCTCCCACCCACTTTAAGAGCAAATCAATACCTGCAACTCCTCCAAAAGACAAAGATATATCCTACTCCTGTCACTGAGCAACACCAACTGCATTCCAGGTTGCCCCTCATTCCATCCAGATTCCAGTCTATGCTCAGCCTGACTCCAAAGCTATCCAATTTCCAAGACAGGGATTATCTCCCACCCAAGACAACTGTTTAGTGAAACTGTTCAAAAATACATTCCTTATTCACATCTATTGATTTCATGGCACTCATTTTCTGACAAAACCTATTCCTGAAGCAAAATCCCCACATTATGCACAAACAGTAACCCCTAAATCAATTCCAAAGGACTCTTCACACAGAACAAATGTATAAACTACAGCAATATAAGCAAGACAACCCAATGGAAATTGCGAGTGAAGAGAGCATCCTTCAAACTTATAACTGGCAATTCCTAACCACCACCATCACTGGGAACGGTTTTATTAGCCGCTTTCTAAATCTCTAGTAGAGACATTGGTTTTAATGAGAGTGCACACCACAGTTTGCATTTTGGTAACTATTCTCTGTATTGTGTACACTGATGTGGTATTTTAAACCAACTTACCTTTAACACAATGCAGGTATCATCAGTGCGGATTGCTCCAGCTCTGCACATGTAAGTAAGGCTATAATAAAAATATCAAAAAGTTAATTTACTGCCAAGTTTAATGTATCCACATCATAGTAAGACAATAGTTTACTAGAGAGCCTACACCAGCCCAAAGATATATTTCTGAAAATTGGAGTGAATTAAATCTAGATCATACTTTAGATTTCACTATAATGTCCAAGTCTGGATTCATCAAGATGTCAGAAATCCTACAGTTGTCATTATATAATCAGCACCTATTCTGAGCTTTATCCACAGCATGCAAGTGTGAGGTCTATTATTTAGACACAGTTTGGCATTCTGATAATCTCAGCTTTTGTTGCAAAGCTTAGAAATGCATCGACTGTCAAGGTCTCAGACACTGACTCTCTTCTTTGACTGGAAGGTGTGGCGTCTTATTGTCCTTCTCCCACAGCAACCATTTCCTGCTCTACTATATTGCTATTCAATATAGGGTTTTCAAAGCAGCTTATGTGGCAAAAGGAACAAGAGAAAGGCTTCTTGTCCCACAGGGGCTCATAATTTAAAGAGAAACGTAAGGGACACCTCAGCAATAGCCAGACACTATGCTGGATTGAACAAGGAGAGTAGTTATCCCCCTACTCAGGGGCATAGCTAGGGGAAAGTGGCCTTTGTTCATCCACCTATCCCACAGCCCCGTGGGCAGATTCTTTGTGTGCATGCACCAGCCACTCCCTTGTGTGACACATCACATGCAGGGGGCAGAGCCAGTACCTGCAAGGGCCTGCATGGACCTCTGCAGCTCATTCTTAGCTAGTGCTTTGTTGCTGGCTGGGTGTTTTCTTTTTCTTTCTCTCGCTCTGAGATAGTGGGAGGGAAACCCATCCAGGTTGCAATGGAGCACCTGCAGAGGAGCTGGCTATGCTCCCTCCATGTGAGCTCGCACACAGAGGGCGTGGCCAGCATGCGGAAAGGTCCATGTGGGCTTCTGCAGCTCATTCTTAGCCAGTGCTTCATTGCCAGCCAATGACGCCAATGCTTCATTGCCAGTTTTGTTCTCTCCCCCTCACTTGGAGAGGGAGACACAAAAAAGCACCCAGCTGGCAACAAAGTGCTGACTGTGACTGAGTGATGAGGTGAGAGGCTGGCTGGAACTAAGGCGAGGGGTGAGACAGGCAGCTCCCAGGAGCAAGGTGGCTTGTGTTCTTTGAATGTGTCCACCCAATTATAGCTCCACCCCTGCTCCTGCAAACTGTAAGAGAGCCATCACTTTGCCCAGTTATCATGAGCTAACTACCAGGAGCACTAAGCTGTCCTGCTAAATTCATGCACTTCCCTATTTTCTTTCTCTTCCTAGACTACACCATAAGGAGAGGAGTATTGATTTTATTTAAAATATGTGTCCCACCCCTCCAGTGTAATTCTGCACAGGATGACTCACAAAGACAATAAAACTAATAAAATATATAATTAATACAATTCAGTTATCTATCTATCATATCGCCTGATATATACATTGCTAGGCGGTATACTAGAACTGGAACTGCTTATTCCAGTTAAACACAAGACCCAATTAAAAATAATTACAAATGAAAAACCTACAAGAAATAAAACAAAATGCCTCTGTAAAGATGGGTCTTCAAGTGTTTTTTTTAGGGAGGCGACACGGTCAAGTTGTCTGGGAGGGCATTCCAAAGTTCAGGGGTCACAACTGAAAAGGCCCCATCTCTGGTTCCTGCCAACCAGATCTCAGACAATGGTGGGGCCACGAACAGAGCCCAAGATGTATAACTGAGGGCCCTGCAGGTTCATATGGACAGATGTAGTCCAACAGATACCCTGGTTCCAGGTCATGTAGGCTTTACAAGTCAAGACCAGCACTTTGAGTCTAGCCTGGAAGTGAACTAGTAGCCAGTGAAACTGCTGCAAAATGGGTATAATATTTGTGAAGCAATTGGCACACACAAGCATCCTCGCAGCAGCATTCTGAACTGTCTTCAAGGACAGTCCCGTGAAGAGTGCATGGGAGTAAATCAAATCTGGATGCTAACAAACGGAATGAGCAATCAGGTGATTTTTAACCAGTTTTTAACCTTTCCCCCAAACCCTCAAGGATCCTATGAGGAAAGCGTTATAAATATGTTTAAAATTGTCCATTTGCCCATATCTTTTGAGGGTTGGGTGGTAGGTAGCACCCATCATGCCCTATCATACAACCCACTTTGGTATCCCTAAAACTACTCATGGGGAACTATGGGGTATTTTGAACTTCCCCACTGTTCCCTATGGCTGGAACAAGATACTCCCACAGAGTACACACACAAGTTTTGCACTGCAATTTACAATGCATTTTGCAACCCTGCCTTGAAAAACACTGCAGAAGCACACAGTAAAAGGGAATCTGTCCCTCTCAAAACAGAACACACGTTTCAAACACAGTCCAAAAATGGCCCAAAAAAGAATCTCTAACCCAGAATCCATTGCCAGCCACAGTGCCTACACTGCAGTAACATCACTGGAACAAATTGCGCTCTCACACACAATTATGACTCCTTATGTTACTGCCTACCATTGCAACAGTTGCCACAGCAGCACCATTACTTAGCAACAAGCATAGCCATAAGCTCAACTAGAGAAACTTCAGCACATTTTGACTGACTACACCTTGCAATGCAGACTGCAGAGCACACAAGTGAATAAAGCACAAGTTAATCTCAAAGCCAGTCATGGAGCTCATCACAGCGATCACCAAGAAATATTTCTCTCCCTCTCTGCTTCCAATGTCCATTTCTCGCCACAACACTCACAGACAAACCAAACCACTACTCAAGGAAGGCAGGCACCCAAGTTCTGCCTTTGTCGATCTGAGGTACAGCAAACACAGATATTTATAGCAGCAATAGCACATAATATTGTACTCAGTGCTGAGAAAACCTCAAAAAAACAGGTTGCTCACCTGTAAGAGATGATCTGGAGGTGATCCACTGTAGTCATAAGGAATGGGTTCCGCACCGCGCAGGGACCTCGCGGACAGATTGACTAACTCCTTGAGCCGCCTCCAACTGCCTGTTGATGATCTATGCATTCTGGGTTTTCTCTTTCCTTACAGTTCATTAACATTGCGGGGAGGTCCAGGCAGATTTTATGAATACAACGGACCATCTCCAGATCATATGTTACAAGTGAGCAACCTGTTTATCTGGATCGCTGCATTCATACAGAATGGGTGATTAGCCAGCTTCCGTTCTGGTGGTGCATCCAGTTAACGCAAGCCTCAAGGCAGAACTCGTTTAAGACACTCCAACCAAAAGATGCCTCTGCAGTTAGACATAGATCAATGGTGTAGTGCTTTATGAACAGCTGGTACGAGGACAATGTTGCTGCCTTGAAGATTTCTGCCATCGGTATGCCTGCTAAATTTGCAGCTGAAGACACATACGGCCTTGTGGAATGTGCCTTAATGCCTATAGGTGGTGCATTCCCTTGAGCTGTATAGGCTAGCTTAATCACTTGAACAATCCATCGGGATAACCTCTGCCTTGAGACCAGCTTTCCCCTGGACCTCCCCTTAGACAGCATAAAAAGCTTCCTTGTCTTACGGCTGGCCCTTGTTGCACTTAGGTAGTACAGTAGCGAATGTCGCACATCCAAAGAGTGCATAGCCTTTCCCAATGGTGAGTCTGGATTCTGGAAGAAAGTCAGTAGCACTATATCCTCATTTAGGTGGAATTCTGATATTTTTTTTGGCCTGAAGCCCAGATCAAGCCACATTATCACTTTGTGCAGGAAAAACTGAGCCCAAGGATAATCCGCTCTTAAAGCTACAAGCTCACTCACACTGTGGGCTGTCGTAATTGCCACTAAGAACACTGTTTTTAGCATCACTACCTGCAAAGAGGCCTCTGCCAGTGGTTCAAATGGCTGTTTCGTTAGAGCGTTCAGCACCAAAGACAAACCCCACTGTTGTATTGGTTTTCTAACAGGCAGGTAAAAATTGTTTAAGCCCTTGAGGAATTTCTTGCAGTCCAGATGGGGAAAAACGGTTGCACCATACCATCCCCTGTGCTCTGATGATATAGCTGCGAAGTGGACCTTGAGAGATGTATTTGCCAATCCTCCCATTTTGAGCGTTGTCATATAGAGGAGGAGTTGCCGTACCGTAACCTTTCTCAGAAAGAAACCCTTCCTTTTGGCGTACAGCTTGAACCTCTTCCACTTGCTGCTGTAGCAGCGCCTTCTTTTATTTAGCAAGATCTTGTCTAATAGTTGATGCGCCACACTGTTAGCTTCAACATTTCTATTCGTGAATGCAGGATCATTCCGTTGCCTTGGCTCAGCAAATCTGGGCAATTTGGGAACCCGTGGTAATTTCTGCCTGCGAGTCTCAGCAAGGGAGCAAACCATGATTGCCTCGGCCACCAAGGTGTTATCAATATCCCCTTTGTGGCATCCCTGATAATCTGCGATACTACTCGCGTTATTAGTGGATGTGGCGGAAAAAGGTAAAGCAGGCCTCTGTTCCATTGATTTTGGAATGCATTGCCCCTGCTGTGCCCTGCACGTGAGCAGTATCTCTAACATTTTCTGTTTGCAGCAGTTGCAAACAAGTCTATTGCTGGCCAGCCCCACTTGTCAAATACCTCTGTTAGATAGATTGTTCTCAGTTCCCACTCATGATGCTGGTTCTTCAGCAGCGTCCGACTGAGCTCGTACGTCTGCACATTGTCCTCTCCTTTGATGTGTATTGCAATCGGGAATATGTTTTGATCTATACACCAGTTCCACAGCTGCTGGCTCAGCAGACAAAGGGAGTGGGATACAGTTCTCCCCCTGTTCGTTCAGCTACGCTATTGCTGTCATATTGTCCAAGTGGATCTGCACTACACAACCTTGCAAGAGAGTTTTGAAGGCCTTCAAAGCCATGAACACTGCTAGGAGTTCAAGGTAGTTTATATGTCTGCTCCTCTGCAGCCTTGCCCACTGACCCTACACCTGATGGTGTCCACAATGTTCGCCCCAGCCCCAGAGGAAGGCATACATCATGACCTATTGTGTAGGGGTCTGGGGTTGGAATAGCATTCCAGCCTGTAAATGAGTGCTCTCTGTCCACCACTTCAGCACCTTTCACAGCAGAGTGAGCAAAATTTATTGACTGTCCCGATTTGGATGGAATTTCCTCAGATACCACATCTGTAGTGGTCTCATTCTTAGACGGGTTTTGCACACAGTGGAGCTGCAGGATGCCATCAACCCCATCAGTCTCTGAATTACCGCTGCAGGATGATGTGGCTCCTTGTTGAACAGATGTTTCAGGTCTGTGATCTACTGAAACCTGTCCTATGGCAAATAAGATTTCTTTCTTTGCATATCCAATTCCACCCCTATGTAGCTGATTCGCTTCTGTAGGGTTAGGTTCGACTTTTTCCAGTTCACTCTGATACCCAATTCCTCTAGGAGACATAGAACAAACTGGATTTGCGAACATAACCTTTCTTTGTTGTTGCTGACCATCAGCCAGTCGTCCAAATAGGAGAAGATTATGACTCCCTTCGTTCTTAAGTATGCCACCACTACCGCCATAACCTTTGTAAATACCCGTGGTGCTGTGGACCATCTGAAAGGCAAAACTACATATTGGTACACTTTATCGCCAACTGTGAAGCGCAGATACTTGTGATGTGTCTCGCGTATTCCTACATGGAAATACGTGTCCTTGAAGTCCAGCGTTGCTGCCCATTCTTCTTTGGCCAGAAGATGCAGAATTCCCTGCAAGGTTATAATTTGTGTCTATAAACTGATTCATTTCCCTCAGGTTGATCGTATTTTGGCCGATGCCGATTGGGCTGCCTTGGTAATCGCAGGCAGCATGGGAAGCGCCACGGGATGCATCACCCTGGCCTTAGCTATCATGTTGTATACCGGATCTTTGAAGTCAACTTCCGGTTGTTTTAACTCCAGACCTAATGCCTCAGCCATTTCTCTTATTTGCACATGATAGGCCTTTATTTATTTATTATTTATTTATTCGATTTCTATACCGCCCTTCCAAAAATGGCTCAGGGAAGTTTACATAGAGAAATAATACATAAATAAGATGGATCCCTGTCCCCAAAGGGCTCACAATCTAAAAAGAAACATGATAGAAACCAGCAACAGTCACTGGAGGTACTGTGCTGGGGTGGATAGAGCCAGTTACTCTCCCCCTGCTAAATAAAGAGAATCACCACATTAAAAGGTGCCTCTTTGCCAAGTTAGCAGGGGTTAACTTTAATTCCTCTGATGATGGCAATAGAGAGGTCTTCAGTGGTACTTTCACCGGTGGATTTGGATCAGCAGTGCCTTCATCTTCCGAGTCACTGCACACTTGACGGAGAAGGTGCACTGTCTCTCATGCGCATTTTCTTCTATCTTTTCCTAGGAGGGGAGCCATCACCCTCCTCATCAGTTGAAGAAAAATGTTCTCGCTTTTTTCGTCGGTGGGGTCTCTTCTTCTCAACCACCTCTGGATGCTTGAATTCATGCTCTACGGTGGCTTTAGACTGCGTCATTGCAGAGTCCACTGACAAAGCAGCTTCTCTGCATGATTCCGTGCTCGACACCGACCTCGACGGAGAAGGGTACAAAGGTCTTGGTGTCAGGGGTTGAAGTGCCTCATTATACAAAGCGGCGTGCAACCGCAGCGCACAGTTTTTTAAGTGTGTTTCGAAAAGGAGCAGCATATTTTGCATGTTACTGGATTATGCTGCTTGCCCAAGCAAAGTAAGCAAGAATCATGGCTGTCTGTGGTCAGAAGCTTGGTCCAGCACTCTGTACAGCACTCAAAGGTAGTTTTTGGTCTTGACGCGATTGAGTTAGGAATTGTTCGGAATTACTCATTATACTGAGGAATGGTTGATAAGCAGTCCTTTGGTCGTATCAGCAAGTTTCAAAGAATTTTATCTGTCAGGCCGTAGAATGGTCGAGCACTCCTTAGGTCGTTTGCCGGGGAAAAACTAGCCATATATCCCCTGGACAAATCTGGGGGAGCCCGCATGTTTTTATTCTTTTGTTTATAATGTTTCCAGTAAGCAGTCCAAAATATAACACTTTCCAAAGTTGTTTCCAAAGTATCCAAGAAATATCCAAATTTACCGAGGAGCTAATCACGCAAGGTGTTGATGCATAGGCGGTCAAAAAAAAACCTGAGAAAGGCACGCCACAACTGCTGAAAATAACGGAAGCGTGAACCACGTGCAAGGCAATTGGAAGTGGCTCGAGGGGCTAGTCAATCTGTCTGCTAGGTCCCTGTGTAGGCGCAGAAACCATTCCTTATTAATGCAACGGATCACGATCGAGATTCAAACCTTCCTTCCTCCCCTCCCGATGTATCCTCTTCTTCAAGAGTATAAGGGCTCCCTCTGCCTCTGTCCCTTTGAATACATTTTGAAATTCCCACCTTTTGTGTTCTCCTCTCCCTCCTCCCAGCCAATGGGGGTACAGTTGCCCATGATAACACTTGATTTGTATGCTAACAAGCCAACCAAGAAGCAAAGAGATTGCAAGCCAAATAGGAAGCCAGTGCCAGAAAACCAATCACCAATAGGAAAACGGGCCTCCAAAATGGCACTTGAAACATTGAAACGTTTCAATCAAAACAGGAGTGTTCTGTTCGGAGCTCGAAACAGGCCCTTTATTTAAAGGGTGTTCTGTTTCGAGGTCAAAACACTCAAAACGGCCTGTTTCGAGTTGAAACGTTGCACCATCTAAATGTTCTGCACATCCCTAGTAAAAAGACTGTAAAGGCCGATTATGAAGATTGAAGTGAAATTATTATTTTTTTTTACTGTCTGGAGAGTTTAGTGTAAAAGTTGGTGTAATATGTTCATTATTGTGAGCCAATATAATATAAAAAGAAAATATGTCAAACAAGTGTCTCCTCTTCTAGATTCTGGAGATTACCATTTGGCTGATGTGAGCTGCATTTCAATAGGTTTGTCTCTTTGTAACATCTTCACAAAAATCTGCGGTAATAATTCTCCATCAACCAACACTGAAAACAAGAGGAAACAAGTTTCAAGAAATAATTCAGTTGTAGTTACCTTGTGAATTTGCATACTGAACAACGAAACTTTCAGCTTACCATTTACAAGAGTCATTGATACCTGGGGGTTTTCAAAGGCTAGAACTGAGAAACATTTCAGTGCCTGCATTCGAACCTGTACCAACACAAAACATTTACACTTTTGTTTCATATAATCTCAATTAAAGCTACAATAATACTTGTAAGATTTGTTAGTAGCCATGTGCGGGGGGGGGAAGGGGGAATAGTAGGTATTCTTCTTTAAAAAGAAAAATTTTCAGGTGACTAGAGCTAGAGGCCACAATGCGTGAGGCAGGCCTCCCAAAAGAGGACATGGATCATGGTTAGCCTATTTTGAAAACCCCTGGGTTACAGCAGTTTATCTTTAGATACTGGTAATGAGCTCGTGAAGTTCTCCAATGCAGATTAATAAAAAGCCAAGTTAAATTTCACTCTACAGAGCCAACAATAGGGAAGCCCAGTGGCATTCATTTATACACTACTAGTCAACATCTGAAGATAAGCACCCATGTTAATTTGTTACTAAAATTAAAATCGCACATTTCATTATGCAAGAATGCAACACAAATACAGGTGGTCCTGTATCTGAGGATACTGGGGGATTAAGTCAATGAGAAAAGGGTATGTGTGTGTGTTAAGTTCTAGGAAGCTGGAGAAAAGGCCCAAAACATGCCCAAAAATTGTTCTGAAAAGTGTTCTTTTTAAATGAGCCACAAAACGGCTCCTTTTCTTAAAATAGCTGGAAATGACCTCCAAGGTAATTTCTGGGAACCCCACTCCCCCGACCTGTGGAATTAACACCTTTTTGGGGCTGTTTTTTTAAATGTGTATGCCGAGGTCAGGTGTCAAATACCCAACTGTGGATATGCGAATCCGCAGATATAGAGTTTCTGCTGTATCAGTATTTGGCAGTGTATTTCTGTTCAGCAAATCATCTGATGGCCATTTATTATACAATCTGCAATACATTACTGGGCATTTTTTGCTCAATTTGTGGTGGTGGTGGGGAAATAGAGTAATCAACAAACTCTGCATAAGATTTTCAAAATATCCAGAAAGACAAAGGACTTCCAAGAGACTTCTAGACTCCAACAACCCCCCCCCCCCCGCCCACGAAGCTTTGAGTGAAGGAGAGTGTTTTAGAAGTCTTCCAGAAGATATGGGCCACCAGTAAATCCTATTGACAAGTCCACTGAAGGCAGGAATTGTTTAGTTCTACATACCCTTGCTTGGAGCATTTAATAGCTCTGAATTCACCTTAACTCTGCCCTTTGGAGAAGTTGCCAGTGAATTTACTTGTAATTTGAAGGGTCAGCTACAAATTACATATGGTCAAATTATAGACAAGTGCCTGCCAATGGTACAGATTACCCGTTAACTGAGCAAAGAGGTACCTTTAAAAAGTGGTGACTCTCATATCTAGCAGGAGGAGAGCAACTGTCCTATCCAACACCAGCCTCAAACCTTTCCCGTAACTGTTACTGGTATCTACTTTGTGTTTATTTCTAGATTGTTAGATTGTGGACCCTTTAAGGATAAGAAACCATCTCTCCCTCCACTCCCCCAATGTAAACAACTTTGTAAAGTTTGTTGAAATTCAGTATATAAAAATAGTCATAACAACATCATCATGATGAGATTAAAGATGCTGTCCTGGAAGAGGCCATCACCAGAGATGTCCCTTCTCATTCTTCCAACACTTCTACAATGTATTTCTTTCCCACCCCCACCCCTCTTTTTTCTCTTCCAATGCACACCAAAAAAATCTATTGTAGGAAACATTCCTCAGGACACTTCCTTCAAATCTGTATATAGACACTGCTTGCAGTAAACATACCTGTTGCTCCCTCCCCCACCTGAATATTATAGTTATACAGTCATCCCTCGCCAACCGCGCGTTTCCCAATCGCAGTTTTGAATATCCACAACCGGGAAATTGTGGCAGGTCTCACCAACCATGATCTGAGTATCTGTGGTTTGGTGAGATTTTTTTCCCCAAGGGGGGGTCAAAATTTGGGGGGGTCATTTCCAGGGGTCCCCTTCACTCCTCTTACTGACTCTTGGTGATCTGGGGTTCCCCCCCCTATTTTGTACTGTATTTTTTGGTCTTTTTGCAACCACGATTCCCCTAACCCCGTTTGCCACTGATTTCAATGGCTCATCTACTGCAAATTCACCAACCACGAGGTTTTCCCAAAATGGAACATTTGCAGTTGGCGAGGGATGACTGTATCTTCTCTCCATCAGTGATGTTACATCAAGTTTTTAACAAGGCAGCTTACTTTACAGAACAGATATTATATTAATTCCTTACTTTATAAGATGTAGAAGTTAAGAGATGAGCAATATTCTGCACTGCTCCATGGTTAAACAGAACTGTCTGGTGGTCTGGTCCCTATATAAAAAAAAATAAGCCATTGTTCTTCAAACACTTAGCAAACAGGAGAAAAGAGGTTTATTTATTGTAGTTTGTATATACTTAATTGCAGGCTTGTTACTTTGCAAGATTTAATATAACTGAGTAAGACTATAAATGTTTTTTCATTACATCTCAAACTTGACTGGTTTATAGTACCCATCTTAATCTTTTTAAGAAGCGACTTTCTGTGGACCATTTAGTCTGGCTAACTACATGCTGGATGAGCAGGAGTGCAGACAGAACCACAAAGACAACTTTCTTACTTGCATTATAACTTGCCTTTGCAATGGTGGAACAGTCAGACTACATGTTGCAAAATGAGGAAAAGGTTGAACACTTTGAAAAATGTGCATTTTAGTCAACCATCCCAACATTAAGCTGCACATTTTTCATAACCGCTTTCTGGCCACTTCTTTACATGTGCATTCCAAATATAAGAACTTCAATATGAGAAGTGGAGGTTGTCTAGCTTTATGGCTGTACAGTTTTTGTGGATGATAGCTGGGCATTTGAGCCTTTTCCTCAAATGTAAAATTGCTGCTGTCCATGACCACCACTGGAAAATAGTATTGCAACAGTACTTTACGAAGCACTTTGTACATCATAGTTTGTTGTCCTAGATGGTCTGTATGCGCATGAGAGAGAGATTTTCATAGGCTAGCAGTGGATGCAATTCTTCAAAGACACTGAAGACATGTCCGTCAGTAATCTCAATAAAATGATATGCAAGAAAGTAATGTGTAGGAATGGATTGCAGGAACTTTCAGGGGTTGAAAGGTATTTTGAAATTATGGAGCAGTGAGGATCACTGAATGGTAAAGGGGAAGCACTTCCTGGGGCATATGGCAAACATGAGGTACAAGATATTTTCATCTTTTTATGTGCTGTTACTATAAAGGATCAGAGTCTGGAGAAACTGAATTCCAACAGGATTTTAAAAATATGCTGTTGGCCAATATAGTGACTACTGAAGCTCATGTGTGATGTACTGCATTACAGACAAAAGCAACACAGGTGTTTGTATGGGGGAGAGATTTTTGATACTCCCCCCTACCCCCTGAAGCAGTTTGTGCCATGCAAAAATATGCCCCTGATGGCTACACAGATTTTTAAAAAATCAATCAATGAGCACCCACCCATGCTGCTTTAGTCTGGAAACAACACACCACATGTGTGCTTCCTTTGCTGTACTTATGCTCCATTATTTATTTATTACATTTTTATACAACCCTATCCAAAGGCTCTATTCAAACATTAATCCAAGAGGTCTACTTTTGCTGATGCAGAGTTTTTTAATATGTTCAGCACTTCTTCCAGGGCTGGTTAATTGCTGTTCACCACTTGAGACAAATGGCAGTTAGCTGCCTGCTACCAACACTGGTCTGACATGAAGCCATTATGCCCACTTCTTGCTTTCCAGCCCCACCCCCTACCTCACTAGCTCTAAATGCCACCCTCCCCACTTACTAACTTCACCTTCTGTGGCACGCTGCTGCTTCATGTTGTAAGCCAGCAAGGTAGCATGTATCCAGCAGCAGTCTGTCTCTCCACTGCTGTGCCAACATTAGGCACTTTCACTTTCTCTTCCTTCTTCCAGTAACTAATGTGTCCACTGTGTCTCCATTTCAGGAGCAAAGTGGACACGTCTGTTGCTAGAGGGGAGAGACTGAGTGTGCAAGCTGCTGGTGCTGGCACAGCAGTGGTGATAAGGAGAGGCTGGTGGGTGAAGCTGATGCAGCTGGGTGCATGCTGTCCATGCTGCTTTGCCAGTCTACAACACCAAGCAGTGGCACACCCCAGAAGGCAAGACCAGCAAGGGAGAAGAGGGGCGGTGCTGGGGACAGTGAGGTGGGGAGGCAGGGCCAGCAGTGGGAGTGGAGCAGCAACAGCAGCTATAGTAGCAACAGGCAAGGTAGGGGGATACCTGCAGTATCTACACTCACTGCCTGAGGCAGTTGCTCTACCTGGCCTCATGGGGAAGCTGCCCCCTATTTACTTATAAATGGCTGGTGTTCATCTTTTTCCCTTTGCTGCCACCCTGCCTCTGGACATTCACCCTCCTTCCATTGAACTCCTCTTTACAGAACATTTAAACACCCTTCTGTTAACTGCATTTCCTCACTAATCTGGTTTTCTTTTATTATTTAGTTAATTTGTCTTCCCTCTTTCATTCATCCTTACCATTCTCTCTTCCCTCTCTTCTTCAGTGTCTTTTTACAAATAGATCGTATACCTAGTAGTATATTGTACCCCTATGGTAGGGCGTGTGCCCATTTAATATTGCACAGCAAACTTTGTGTTATTAACACTTACAAAGAAGCCTTTTTCTTTGTAAGAGTTCTTTAAGCCAGCTTTTACAATAAAGCTTTTTACCATAAAGCCAGCTCAAATATACATCACATAAAAAGTCATCTTCCCCACCCCCAAGACTTCACTAAAGAGTAGAAAAAAATACCTACTACCCCATGGAGATACCTATTCACTACAGTCATCCCTTGCCAACCAAGGGTTTTTCAATCATGGATTTGAGTATCCGCAACTGGGTAATTGTGACCCGTCTCGCCAACCGCGACCTGAGTATCTGTGGTTTGGCAAGATTTTTTTCCAGTGGTGGGGGGTTCCCTTCACTCCTCTTACTCACTCTGCGGGATTTTTATAATTTTACTGTATTTTGCGGTCCTTCTGCAACTGCGATTCCCCTAACCCCCCGTTTGCCATTGATTTAATGGCTCGTCTACTGCAAATTCGCCAACCGCGAGGTTTTCCTGGAATGGAACCCTCACAATTGGTGAGAGATGACTGTACTTAATGATTGGTTCCCTTAAAAAGAGTCCTGTGGAAGTAGTATGACAGCTACCAGTGTCAGCTAGGCAAGTGTAGAGTCTTCTGTATGTCATGGTTTCTAAATAATGACACCAACAATAAACTACCACCATCACCACTTAAAAAAGATTAACACATGCCAATAAATTGAGGAGGCTTGGTGCCTTGGTTTTGCTTTGTGCTAGGGTCTACTTTACTGTCATATCTTTGGATAAAGGAATAGTTTTGTGCCAGGTCAGTTAGTCTCTAGATGTTTTCTCCCTTCCCTTGTAATGTGTGATTAGACTCAACTGACTCAGCCATCTGGAGTGACCTTCCACAGGCATCCATGATGCAATGTGAAACACCTTGTTCACTTCTGGTCTACTTACAGTACACTAAAGACTGATTATGTGAGTTAATAGCTGAGAGAATCCTGGTTTGGAATGTGGTGGGCTTCTTTGGTCCTATGCATTTCACAATAAACACTGCATTTTTTTTAAAGCCCCAGTCTATTTACCACTCAATAGTAATGTTTCTGACATAATCTTCATATAAGGATGATGGCTCCAGATCAGAGCTACAGAACATCTTTCATTTTTAAAAAAATGATCTGCCAATAAAATATACACAAAATGACTCAAGTGAAAATTTTGATGTTATGCTATAAATACCCAACTCAGAAACATATGAGAAGAATTTGAGTTAACAAATACTTCAGCTACTACCACTGACAACTTTTCTAGTTAAAAATGCAATTAATATACCATTTTTGTAGGGGGGGAAACTTACATTGGCACATAGAAGTGGCTGAGGCGAGGATTTAAAGCCGCAGCTATGCCAGTGTCGGAGCTGAAGAACAGATATTAAAAAGATGTAAAAATAAAATTAAAGTCAGGTATCATTTTCTCTTTGCCTGCTTTTTTATCCTGAAACTTGGAACTGCGGGTCCAACTCCTTCCCTCTACCCCCAGCCCTCCCCCACATACACACTCACATCTGATGCAATTACTTAAGCTAGAATTTGAACTTTGGTCTGCCAGGTCTACATCCAATATTTAAAACATGGACTGTACTGGGTCCCGCCTTCACATTCAGTAAACATTATTCAATGCATATGAAAGGTATACATTACAAGATAAAAGTATTGTGTACATTTCAAAAATAGACACATACTTAATGACTGACTGCTAGCATAGTACTAAAAATGAGCTGGGAACCAGAATACTTAGTTCAAACCTCACTCCTGCCATGAATTTTCAAGGCAGCGTTAGGCAAGCTACTGTCTCACAGTTCAGCTCATCATCTACAATAAAGAAATACTACTGATCTACCTACAATCACTCTGTTGTAGGGATTACTGAGATTAGTATGTGTGAATTCCTTTGGAGACTATAGCTAAGCAAATGCTAAGCATTATTATAAAAATACGCTACTAGCTGTTTAACAATCTGTCCAACTATGCCGGCTCAAACAATTTCTGAAACTCTGGTGGGCAATTTAAAAGGGGCAAGGGAGGAGAAATTCAACTTTTTCCTGGAGAAAACAAGTTGCTAAGACTTTTCCGATCATTCCAACAATGAATCAGGAAGCTTAAAGAAAAACTTTGTAAATTTCCCAGTTATCTATATTACCTGTCCCATTCACCTCTGGCTGGCTCTAGACCAGTGGTTCCCAAACTGGAAGCCTCCAGAGGTTGCCAAACTACAACTCCCATCAGCCCCAACTACAATTTATTAAGGTTGGGGATGATGGGAGCTGTAGATCAGCAACATCTGGAGACTCCCAGTCTGGGAACCACTGCTCTAGACCATCTATATTTTAAATCTAACATTAAGAGTACAAAATTTAACTTTAATAAATCCTATTCATACAAGTTTAAATCCTCTATATTTCACATGAAAGTCTCTTCCAAAGTCTCTTGGAAAGTATTTTCCAAGGCATTTCCTATTATATCAGTACTGTATAAATACATATATAAACACACAACGGCCATATTGTGGAGCCAAGTCATTTCAGGATGAGGCTTACATTCAACTAGCAGACAATATATATTAAATTAAATGCCTGCTCCTGGTCACTTGGGCTTTACAACTTAAAAAGGCAACATATGAAGTACATTTATGAAATGACACACATTCCTTGACAAAGTTATCACTTACAGCTTGTTCCAGTCCAATGTCAGCTGTTACAGTTTATTTCTGCTTTGTAACATTTGCATCTGCTTGAGCTATAATTGCAAAAGACCCTGACCAACAGAACATTTTGTATCAGTCACACAAGATGGGCTGATAGAGACACTCAGAAATAGCTTGCAATAGTAGCACCCTTCCTGAATTATACTACTACAGAATGCCAGTGTGAAATCACAAGTTTGAATGTTCTATACCTCTTTCAGAAGTGTGGATTTTGGAACTCCCCCCAGAAGTAGTTCTAAATGCATGTTAACAAGAACAGTGCAGTATTTGGAGATTTTCTGAATGCTAAATCTCTTCATTTCAGGTTCACCATTAACTTTCAACTTCTCAATGTTTCAAGCTTGGGACATTAACTTGGATGAGTTAATTTAATGTATCCAATCCCCACAAGCTACACAAGTCCTATTCATAGCCTGTACTAATCTCTGACACAAGAGAGGTGTAGGAAAAGGGAGGCTGAACTCATGAGTATTATCATCTACACAGATGATACAAAATGATGTACAAAACATCCTATCCTCTTTCACAGGAACTATTTCCAAAACTTGAATTTTGTGCTGAAGCCACTGAACTGGGAACATAAAAAGTTCCCATCATGCCTGTATGACCCAAGAGTCAGAGTCCCATGACAGCATCAAAGTAAAGAAAATGACTGTTTTGAAGATATGGGCAAGTCTAATGTGGTTGTAGGAAAATCTCAATACATAATCTGTTCACTTTATTCATGAACCTAAGGTTACAGATACTCTGTACCTGTAACCAAATACTGGATGGACAGAGGAGATAACATGATGAGTTGAGGGAGAGGAGGAAGAATGGAACAAAGTAATTATCGAAGCTACTGTCCAAATTAACTTGTTTCTTCTTGGATTTTGGATCATGGGACAAAGACTTAAGAAAATGTACTGCACAGTTATTGCAAATAATCACCATCAATTTTTAGCTATCAATTGTCCCCAGGGGAGCAGAGTGTGAGGGGAATAGCTGTAAGAGGATACAAGCTGAAGCTGGCTAAATCTAAAACTGTTTTTATTTTTAAAAACTCTGATATTCAAAGATAAATTTTGCCAAAATAAACTGCCTGGAATGAGATCAAAGGGACAGGTTAAATGTTCCACAGAGTTTTGAAAAAGATTCATATTGCTTTGATTTGAGAGCTTCAGTGAGAAACTAAAAGCTGTAAATTAATCTTTTGAAAAATTTAACAACAATAGCCAAATCCCTATATTGTTTTGCTTTGAAAGCAAAACTCTAGAAGCCCTAAAAATAAATGAAAAAGAGTCTACTATGTCTGGCCCCCATTTCACTCGAAGACAAAAGAGCTTAATAAAATAGTATTTTGAAGCCAAAAAGAAAAAATACTTTGTTTTACAGACCCCTGTAGAGAATATTCATGCTCCTTTCTTACTTTGCAGCAATGTGAGAAGATCTGACATATGTATTCTTGAGTATATCGAGACCTACTGAGCAGTGCCATGAGGTGAGGAATAACTGTAGCATCCTAGAAAGTCAGGAAAGAAAACTGAACATTAACACTAAAACTTTAAACAGCAGCAAGCAGTTATATTTGCAACATGCATTAAACTGGCCTCTTCCTTCTGTTGAGGTTCACCAAGAAACAAAACAAACTGAGGCCCTAAAACAGGTTGTTTAATTTATATATAACTGGAAATCTCTAACCAGAAAATTTCAAGATCTATACAGCTGTGTCATTGCTCAGAGCAAAATCTAGCTACTAGCACAGAATACCGTGACATTCTTGAAACCCTGGCTAACATCCAGACTAATCCTGCGCTGGTGTGCCAGGGTTTATCATGCGGGGGAAGTGAGATTTCTGGCATTCCCCCTTCCCTCTACAGCAGGCCTGCTCAACTTAGGCTTTCCAGCTGTTTTTGGACTACAGCTCCCATAATCTCCAGCCACAGTGGCCAATAGCCAGGGATTATGGGAGTTGTAGGGCAACATCTGCAGGAGGGCCGAAGTTGAGCAGCCCTGCTCTGCAGCCACCTGTGTCTCTCAAAACTATGTTTCTGAGGACTGGGGGCCCTCAGGGACATAGTTCTGGGAGGCACAGACAGCTGTACAGAGAAGGGGGAAATTCTCTGAAAATCAGTCACTGAGAATTTTAACTTTGCTTATAAAGGATTTCTGTTTTTCAGTATTTAGGAAAATATGGAAACAGAGTAGTGTGCTAAAGACTTGTAAGTGAACAGAGATTTGGAGGGGCTTCTAGTAATCCATAAAGCAAAATCATGTATCTATTTAACAGAACTCACTTTTACTACCTACCTTTTCTACATTTTCTATAAATGTTCTAGTGAACATTTATCTTCACTACAACCATTGACACATACAGCATAGAACAATTTTGCAAAGGGTTCTTTACAAAACAACATAAGCAAAACACAGGACCTCACTCTGAGGAATTTAATCTAAAATTCCAGCTAATAATCCTACTGGGCCTCTGTTTCCCTTCCTGAAAAATATGAAGTCCTGAAACAGTTTATATCTGAAAAGGTAAACTAAAACACACAAACCTAAATATGAAAAATGGATTAATTTCATAGGTGATCCACCACCAAGTTGAACATGGCCCACCAGCCCTGTATGGCACCGCCTACTGACGACTTCGTCAGTCTCCATCTTTGCTTAGTTTTAAACAGAACTTTTAAAGCCTGGCTGTGATCGTCATCGGTTTTTAATCCTGGCTGCTGCTCTACTTGTCTTATATCTGCTCTGTCTTTTATTGTGTTTTAGGATGATTAATTGCATTTTATTGTTTTTTTCTCTTATTCTTTTATCATGGATTTCATGTTTTTATGCTCTTATTGCAACCCACCCAGATTAGAAGTGTGCTGTAGGAGCAGGATATAAATATTCTAAATAAATAAAATTCCAAAGCTAGATAAATATGATGCTTTTGCTGCCTGCCTGTGACTGTTCAACCCAGTACTGTAAGTCTGGTTTATTTTAAATATGATTTTGGCAATATTAGGCTCTGGTACTGTCAAGCAATCACTAAAATAGCACTTTCGTTGGCCCATGCTCCTATTCTTCTTGTCATGGTAGTCCCTGTGTATTCCTAAGGACAGAGAGGGGAAGGCAGAGTACAAGGCTAGCTCAGACAATAAAACACTATACCTATAACCAAAAGATAAATACAGGAACTCAGAAATCCTCACTCACATCTACCACTCATATGCTCATAGGCTTGACTATTGTAATGTACTCTATGTGGGGCTGACTTTGTACATAGTCCAGAAACTATAATTGGTACAGAATGCGGCAGCCATATAGGTCTCCAGGACAACATAAAGTGACCACATAACACCGACTAGAAAGTTGCCGGCATCGCGAGGAGCTAACGAATTCTACCCGAAGCTGATCTGCGCAGGCGCAGAACCCACTATTTATGGATGATGGAACCACTATCCAGATCTGCACTGGTTGCCAATATATTTCTGGGCGAAATATGAAGTGTAGGTTATTACCTATAAAGCCCTTAACAGCTTGGGTCCAGAGTTTTTAAGAGAGTGCCTTCTTTGTCATGAATTCTGCTGCCTGTTGTGATCAGAGGTCCAGTTACAGCTGCCACTAGCTCATCTGGTGGCAACCCAGGACCAGCCTTTCTCTGTGGCTGCTCCAGGGCTTTGGAATATGTTCCTCACTGAATTAAGAGCATCTCCTTCTCTGTTTGTTTTCAGGAAAAACCCCAAGACTCACCTGTTCTCACAGGCTTTTAATTAGAATTGTAATAATTTGTTTTAATAACTGTTCTCTGCTGTTTTATGTTTTTACTGTGTTTCATGGTTTTTAATCTGCGCCTTTTTGTTTTCAATTCTGTGCACCACCTAGAAATGTACATATCAGGTGGTATATGTGAGAGAGAGAGAGAGAGAGAGAGAGATATGGATGGAAGGATGCTTGATGCATGTTTTAATCTTCCACATCTGGCAGAACTTGAATAAGTGCAAAACACAGACACAAAACTTCAATAATCTTAGTAACTGGGAATTACTGTAAAGAATGAAATAAGCTGTATTAGGGCTGGACAGACTATGTGTATCCTATGCACTCACCATGCAAAAAAACTAGTTATATATCCAGAATACAAACTTACACCATGAGGCGGGTCTCACGATCAGTGAGACCTGCTTTTGCCGCTTTTGCTGGGAGAGCAGGCTAAGCCCGCTCTCCCCGCAGACGATCCCGGCAGGAGCCCTGGGCGGCGGGATTGACTGCCTACACGATTGCCGGCTCTGTGACGGAGCCGGCAGGGGCTGGGGAGCTCGGGGGCTGCGTGGCCACCGGAAGCTCCAGTATGCCCTGCACAAGTGCACAGGGCATACTGGGGAGACCCCCGGAGCCGGGAGGCAGCTTTTCGCCTTCCCTCCGGGGGTCTCCTCGTGAGTAGCCACAGCGCAGAGCCACGCCACGGCTACTCACGATCGGAAAGCCCGGGTTTGTGGAGCACTCACTCCGCAAACCAGGGCTAAGGGGAGGGCTAATGAAGCAGGCTAGCTGCTTGTAAGCCACCGGGCCTGCCTGCGAGCCCAGTGGTTTACACGATCAGCCAAAATCGGTCTAGGCTCTACTAGCCCAATTTTGGCTGATCGTGAGAATAACCCCCATAAGTATCATCCATACAAATTTAGAGGTTTTAAGTCAACAATTAGGTTCCCTTATCATTTCTCCTTGTTCAACACTGAATTCAAACCCTTTAAACATAGTCTTACTGATTATCAACAAATTTAAAAAGCATTTAGTCAAATAATCATATATGTAGTTATCAATTACATCTGCACAAGAGTAAAACCAATATGCAGATCATTTCTTTATGAAGGGAAAGAGTACTTTGTTTTTAGGTGATCCATGCAGAAGTTACACTGGGCAACATTTTAAAAGGCTTGCCCACCTAGGATGTAAGGGGGAAGACTAAGATTGCACTCATATCTTTTAAAAAGGCGTATGTTAAAGATAACCAATGTTTTTATCAGCTTATTGATTAGTACCTTTTTAATCAATCAAAACATTTCTAAAGGATTAAACTAAGCTTTGCAGCCTTGATTTAGCTATAAAAACATTTATAGTTATCTTTAATTTTGGTCTCTGATCAATAAGTGGATATTGGCTGGCAATAACCTTCAGTACCTTCAGCAACTGTCTAGCATTTTGTGGACAAAACATGTAATTCTATCAATTTCCTATACATCACCATTATTACCAAGTTTATGTATTCTGTTACCTGGAACTTCAGAACCCACCAATATGTAGTTCCATTCCCCATATAAATGTTATGATCATGATCTGCACAAATTTGAACTGTCAAGTAGCCCAACTGTACCTAACTGAATATATTTAGTTTCTCTTAAAACTTTTCTTGCAACTTGAAGATCCCCTTCATTCTCTTTCACTGATCCAAGTGTCCCTTTGATGCAGCCCTTCAGAGCACCCCAACATTGTGGTTTCTGGTAGCATCTTCAGCTTTAGAGCTAGAAATAAGCCAGTTATCCTGCAACAGGTTTTGTTCTGTACAAAACCTGCACAGGTAACTAAGAGGTTACTAAAACCTGCACTGGCCTGGGTACTAAGAGGGTAGTACAACTGCCTGCACAGAACGTTCTAGAAGCAAGGTGGTTTGGATAAACTGCCTGCCTTGTCAATATTCCTTTAGCTGCTGGTAGTTTCTACAGAATGTAGACCCCAAAACAGACCCAGGTCCAGCTGTGATAAAGCACTCTCTTACTGTCTTCTTGGTATCTGTATAAGGGGGAGATGGGTGTAACTGCAGCAAACAGAGGCAGTTCAGAAAAGAGAAAAAAAACAGGTTGCTTACCTGTAACTGATGATCTGGGAATGATCTGTTGACATTTCATGATACATGGGTTACTGCACCTACGCAGAGAACTATCGGATAGATTGAATAGCTCCTCGTGGCACCCCTCCCTGCTCTGCACAAGCTCGTGTCCATTACTTCCAGTACTTGGGCACCTTATTCATTTTCTGGAAGACTACCAACAGTGATGATCTACCATACTTTAGTTAAGTTCCACACTTACAATTTGATTGCTTTGGTACATGCTACTGCAGAGGGGTAGGACAGGAGGGTCAACAGATCACTCCCAGATAATCATCTACAGATAAGCAACCTGTTTATCTGGATCATGAGCTGTTGCCATTCATGATACATGGGTGTTTAGCCAGCTGTCCCTATGAGGCGGGAGCTGTAGCACTATTGTAATACTCACTTTAAGACACTTCTCCCAAAATTTGCCTCTGCAGACGTATGTACATCTATAGCATAGTGCTTCACAAAGGGTAACTGTGAGGATCATGCAGCTGCAGCACAGATGTCCTTAGAACTTATGCCCAACAAATGAGCTGCTGAGAAGGCAAATGCTCTAGTTGAATGGGCTTTTACAATCCTTGGCCATTGTAAATCCTGAATTTTGTAAGTGACGTATATCAACTCAACTAACCAATGTGACAATCTCTGTTGTGATCTCTTTTGGACCATAGTCTTTCCTTTGAAAGACACATTTTATTTTATTTTATTTTTATTTTTGGTCTTAAAAAAACTTCTTGTTCTCTGCAGGTAATACAAGAGACACCTGCAGACATGGATCTCTCCAATCTGCTTGTTGGATTCTGGAAAAAGGTAGGCTTGGTTTATATGGAAATCAGTCACAATTTTAAACTCTGGGCCCATGTGCATAATCACCCTGTTTGGGTAAAACTGTGTATATGGCATATCTATTCTAAGGGCCATCAGTTCACTGACCCTATGTGCTGTGGTAATTGCCAGCAGGAAAGCAGTTTTCAGTGTTAGCATCTTTAAAGACAAGTGCAGCAGTTCAAAAGGAGCCAATGTCAAGGTGGATAACACCAATGACAGGCTCCACTGTTCCACTGGCTTGTGGATGGCTGTGTGGGGGGTATAAGTTATTTAAACCCCTGATGTATTTCTTGCATTCTAAATGTGAAAAAACTATTTCACCATCCCAGCCCCTATGTATGCCTGATATAGCTGCAAGATGTACCTTAACATTTGACAAACCAACACTCTTAAGGCTTGTCAGATATAACACTACCTGTTTTACAGTAGCCCTTTGTAGTCTAAAATAATGCTGTTTCACATACTTAGTGAAACCCCTCCATTTGCAAGAGTAGCTGCTTCTAGTAGAAGGCTTATAGTTATTCAGCTATATCTCATTTAGCAACCGATTCTCCATACTACTAACCAAAGGGTTCTCAAATCCGGGTGAAGTACCCTTCCCACTTCCCTTATAAGGAGATCTGGCTGTTGAGGCAGATGGTAATAATTCTGAACATGGTGGTAATAGTCTGAACACACGGGACAGGTATTTGTAATTGAGTTCCCACTCATGATGCAGGTTCCTCAGCATCAACCAGCTGAAGTTGTTGGCTAGGATGTTGTCCACTCCTGATCAAAGAGATTGTTTTGCAGAATCATTGTTGGGACTAGCGTTTTGATATTTAGAATTCATACCAAGAGTTGTGCGTTGGTAAGGCTTGTATTGTTACCTGCATTATTTTCTTTCCTGATTTCTAAAAGCTGTGCACTGCACTTATAGGAATGGTAGCATAATGATAATTGAGTTGTAGTAGTTGTAGCAGAAAAACTCTTGGCTGTATATTTTGACTTTTTAACCAATTGTAGAATCTGTTGGTTCGCTAAATAAGACATTGCTGTCAAACAGCAGATTCTCCACTCTGTCCTTCATATCTGCATGAAGGTTAGTAGAGCTCGACCATGCATGTCTTCTAATAGAAACAGCAGTTGCCTTCACATGGGACTCTGTCTCTGCTAAATGCTTGAATGTGCTTAACTGCTACCTAGTTATAGCTGCTGACTTCTGAAGAGTCTCACTATATTTCTTCATAAACTCTTCAGGCAAAACATTATCTACTTCTTCGTACAATGCGTCCCAGATGCAATAGCTGTACCTAGCCGTGCATGCTACATAGTTAGCCATACGAATTGAAAGGTTGGCTGTTGAATATATTTTACATCCAAGGACATCCATTTTTCTTCCCTCCTTGTCTGCTGGAGTTTTATGCCTGAGGCCTGATTTTGAGGAAATCAGTCTATGACGAGGGAATTAGGTGTAGGATGTTTTAAGAGAAATGCATTATCCCCATCCTGAACTCTGTATAACTTTTCTAGACACTTCAGTGCTGGAGGTCTGCAGTACCTCCCACAGATTGTGCAGCCTTGGTTATTACTGGCAGCATAGGCAACTCCACAGGCTGTGAGTATTGAGCCATGGTCATCATGTTATCAGCTGGATCCTCCAGATCAGCTACTGGTTTGTTTGTTTTTTAACCTCAAGGCCCAAGGCCTCAGCTATTTCAATGAGTAGTATATTGTATGCCTTCAAGTCCTCATTTGGAGATGTGGAGGATTTAGGGGGTACATCTGAAGATGGATCAGACAGTTCCTCAGTTATAGCTGAGTCTCCATCTGAATCTATAGAACCATCAGTGTCTGGATCTGTACCACTCAGTGGCAAATCACCTTGAGGCAACATCAAAATAGTCAATGGCGGATCCCTAGGCACTATCTTAGTCATGGACTTAACTGAAACTTCAAGTTGGGTTGTTGTTGTTGTTGTTGTCATAGAGACCGGGATTGTATGTCTCTGCTGTACAATGGGTTGTGTGAGCACTGGCACCTGCAAGGGTGGTGCAGCAGGCAGTTGAGGTACACTCACAGCTGCACTCAGCCTGCAGAAATGGCACAGTTGTCAACTGCTGCACAATGCAAGTTGTAGGTTCCTGTGGTGCTGTAATGGAGGTACCCTGTGTCTGTAACACTGGTACAGCTGGCCGCTGTGAGGCCTGCATTAGGTCATTAACTGGGCCGTGTATTGGTTGAAAACCCTGTCCCATACTTGATGTCACCAATGTAGCAGGCAGTTCATTCTTCCGCTGAGCCTTCCATAATTCAAACTAATCATAATCATCCAGCATGGCTGATGAAAAAAGTGTGCCTAAAGCTGCAGCCATGAACAAGCTCCCTGTGCATAGGCACATATGCCTGAAATTGTGCAAACATTGAGGATGGGCTCCAAGTGTGTTGTGTTGAAATTGCCATTAAGCCTGAAGCTGCTGAAGTAATAGTGCTGCAGTGCATCTTACCATGCCAATGGCTTGAGGTCTGTTTGTGCCAAAAACAGATTGGTGACACAGATGGTGGTTTTGGTATTGTCAAGGGCCCTTCCTCAACCTCAGAGTCAATGTCCAGATCACCAAAGTTTCCCTCATCAAAAGCAATAAATGGTTACTTTCTTGGTGTATGTGCCAGTGACAGCAAATGCATTCTCTGTAGAGTAGGAGTAAATGTAGCCAATGGTGAGTGAGGAAGGTTTCTCAATGCTAATATGTCTGTAACTTCCCTAGATAGACAGTCCTGTCAATGTCGAGTCTCCTATCAATGTTGAGGGTTTCTATATCAAGGCAACCTTCAATGTTGAGGCTGCATGCACCACTGATACCGGTTCCGTATCCACTGGCAATCCCAATGGGGATTTGGGGGCTTGTACCTTAGATGAGGAAGGGGTATTAGATAACACTGGCTTCTCTGACTTGTCACAAGGCACCGGAGAATCATGATCAGAAGCCCTCTTCTTAGCCTTGTGGTGCTTCCTATGACCCTTTCTTTGACTCTGTAGTTAAATCTTTTGGGTGCTTAAAATCCTTACCGTGAGCCATAGCTGTTGAGGTTGATGGTAAAGGCAAGGTTTTCGACTATGCATGCACAGATCCCGCCTCCACAATTGACCCCTTTGATGTTGACTGTGGAGGTGGGAACTGCGCATGCACAGTTTAAAACCTTACATTTACCACATGACGCCGACATAGGTATAGGTGTCGGAGGTCGAAGGGCTTTGTCATAGAGTGCCGCGCACAAACATAAAGTGCAGTTCTTCAAAATTTGCTTAGAAAATGAGCTGCAAATCTTGCAAATTGATGGACTATGCTGCTCACCCAAACAAAGTTAACAGGAATCATAGGAACATAAGAAGCTGCCATATACTGAGTCAGACTACTGGTTCAACTAGTTCAGTATTGTCTACACAGACTGGCAATAGCTTCTCCAAGGCTGCAGGCAGGAATCTCTCTCAGCCCTATCTTGATGCCAGGGAGGGAACTTTGAACCTAGATGCTCTTCCCAGAGCAGCTACATCCTTTAATAGGAATATCTTACACTGCTCACATATATAGTTTCCCATTCATATGCAACCAGGGCGGACCCTGCTTAGCTAAGGGGACAGGTCATATTTGCAACCACAAGATCAGCTCTGCTCCCTGTCCATCCATCTGTAAATGGAAACTTTGCCCTGCACTTTAAGCAGCATTTAAAAGGTCATTTTCTCCTTATCCTCCTCTTTTTCTTTTAAAGGAACAAAAGTGAAAGCAAATAAATCTGTTGTCCGTGATACAAAGTATAGTGGTTAGGCAGTCCAAGGTCAATAATACACTGATACACTTAAAATACTATCAATTCTATCTCTCTTTACAAATCTGAGGAGCACAGCGAACAGAGATCTGAACGCTTTGGCGGTCATAACAAAACTGAAGAACAAGACACCCAACTGCTGGAAATAACAGAAACGAACTCATGCAGAGCAGGGAGGGGCGCCACAAGGAGCTATTCATTCTATGCAAGAGGTCTCTGCACAGGCACATTAACTCATGAGTCATGAATGGCAACTGATCACAATCCAGATCAACAAGTACAACAGAGGTTCCAGAAGAAGAAAATCTGGGTAACCCATCTCTCACTTGCAGAAAAATATTTCTAACAGGAAATCACAAATTACACACAATCTCCCATTCAGTATTGTTCTTTGAAAATAGCTGTGTGACTAACAGGTGCCCTTACTTGTTCTCTCAGGTTTCTGTATTATATTTGCTTTCTAAATATAAATTTCCCGCACAAATAAAATTGATTGTTTCTATTTAACATAATCAAAGAAGCATGAACACAATTAGTAACAAACATGTTCCAAGAGTTAACACTGAAGGAAATGCTGAAGCCATTCTAATTCATTATTCTACAGTGATATGCAGATTCTTCCTATAAACATAATTTTATTGCAAACTTTGAAATTGCTTTTGATACCACACATATTATTCACAAACTTCAATTAGTGTTTATTTTAAAAGAACAAGTTTTATTCCCTATAAGAAGGAAAGTCTTGCTTGTTTCAGTCCCAACAGATGGCAGTAGAAGCATGCGCTTCTTAGTGAGATATACAATTCTCATTCCTTTGCCTTAATATCTTAGAATCACTGATATAGGTCCTTGAAAGTGCATGCTGTGCAGTGCCTCACTGAGAATGAGAGTGTTACGGAATTCTTTTCGAGTTTCTCATCCCTATTACTCTGTGAAACCAGCACTCTTTCAACTAAGGTGTGTTGTCATATGCTGACTATGAATGAATTACTGGGCTTACTAGAACTGTAACAGTCCAAAATAATGTCAGCAACATACACTGAGTAAAAGCTACAAAGTGTGAACTGGTATTGCAAAAGAAATGCACCTCCTGCTTACCGTGTACAACAGTTCTTCAGGAGTTACGGGACTGGTGAAAATGGTGCGAAGACACCTGAGGCAAGCTTCAATAAATTTAAGATCTGGTGACAGTAATCCTGCAAATACAAGTTGAGATTCTTTTTCCAGTTTTCACAAATTGTGCAAACACACAATCAACATAGAAATGAAAATGAAAGTACCTTGTAATAAGGCTGGTATGATATGGCAGTCCAGTAGAGATTTAACATTGTTTTCTGTACCCATTGCAAGGCTTCCTAGCACCACTGCACATTCAGTTTTTAGCTCTGTACTGGAGGTTTCTTGCTGAAGCAAGTACAGCAACCTATATATGGAAAGACAGAGGAACAGACTTAAGACAACCTCATTCAACGGTTGAACTGGTTTGTATTCATCTACATAAAAGAAAGATTCCTCTAAAAAGGAAAAAGGCTACTTTACTCCAGGTTTATTTAGTGCTTACAGAACACAAGATGGTTCTTCCCAAAATACCTTACATCTGTATCTGATGAACAAGGCAGGAACAAACAGTTTTAAAACCCTGAAAAACCAGGTTACAACATTAAAACCATTTTACAATTTAAAAACCCTGGAAGGCCAGGCCAAACAGATGGGATTTGAGAGCTCTCCTGAAGGCCAATAAAGAATTCAGATTACGGATTTCTGCAGGGAATGCATTCCACAGCCCAGAAGCAGCTACAGAGAAAGCCTGCCTCTGAATTGCCACCAGGCACACCGGTGGTAGCTGGAAACGGACCTCCTCAGATGACCTTAACGTGCGGTGAGGATCATGCAGAAGAAGGGGCTCTCTACGGTTGCTGAATCACTTGGGATCACAGCCATTCAACACGTGAGTGGAAAATTGCCATGGATGTCCAACACAGCAAAATTTAATTTCTCAAGAGCTAATTATTCTCAAAAATGCTAAGTTAAAACATAATCTTTTAAAAAGGAAGAGTTGGGAAGGTTAAATTCCTTCACAGAGTGCTTAAAGTTCATTTAAAACTAACACAGCAGAGGCTGAGATGTGTACTTCAGATTAGAAAAGGTAATACCAAGTCCATGAAGATGCCAGCATAGTAAAACAGTGTCAAGGAAAAAGGAAAAAGGTTGTCATTGAAAAAAAATAACTCTTGCATCAAATGAGGAAAATAGTAACTAAAAAGGAGAGTGTGTGTGCACACACGCACACATACACACACGGAAAAAGAAATGCAAGTTGATAAGGTGAGAAAAGATTTTTGAGGAACAAATTGCTAAAGGTATCAACAACCAACAAATATATTTCTTTGAAAATATCAGAAGCAGGAAGCCACCCAGGGAGGAAGTAAGTCTACAATGCAACAAAGATGTCTAACGGATCACTAAAGAGGGAAGTAAGACCGTGGAGAAGTGAAATAAGTTATTTGCATTCATCTTCACTGCAGAGATACCCATATCTAAACCACTGTTTTCTGAGGAGCTATGTCAAACAGAGGTGGCAATGGATGCAGTGTTTGAGCTAACTGACAAAGAAGTTTCTGCAGCCAGATGGAAGTCACCTAAGAGTTCTTAAAAACTCAGAATGTGGCATTGCTGATCTAATTAAAAAACAAACAATTTGTCGCTAAAATCAGTCTCTTTACCAGAAGATTAGAGGGTAGTTATATTTATAAATTAGTATATTTATAAACTAACACATGAATCTTGAGGCAGTGTACAGTAATTTAAAGACAGTAGAACACCACACAATAGAAACAATTAAAATGCTTTTTTTTAATGGTTTTAATAAAAGGCCTGGGAAAACAGGTCCATCATAAGCAATTTTTTAAGGCAGTCAGACTTGGTGAAGCTCTTCTTATATTGGCAGGGAGCACATTCCAAACCCCTGGGGCAGCCATAGAAAAAACTCCATCTCACATCACCACCAAATATGCTGGTGGCAGCTATAACTGAACTTCCCCACATGATCTCAGTAACAATTATTTAATAATAATAATAATAATAATAATAATAATAATAAGAAGAAGAAGAAGAAGAAGAAGAAGAAGAAGAAGAAGAAGAAGAAGAAGAAGAAGAAGAAGAAGAAGAAGAAGAGAAGCATCCAGATACAGAAATAACAGAATAAAGGCTAGCAGACCAGAGAAGATTCATAATAAGAAATAAAGTATTCACAGGAGTTAAGCTGGAAGAACTGCAAAGAGCAACACAGGCTCAAGATATGGAAGAAGAATTATCACCAACTGAAGCAGTTGCTCAGGTGCAGGTGGAGGAGGTGTTGGAAATCGAGGATATGCCACTGTTGCTGAACTGTTTCAAAATCAAAACCAGGCAACCGCCCCTTTGCCTTCACCTCAAAAACCCAAATGCCGTTTAACAGAAAAGCAACAAGAACTAAAGCAAAAAATAACTGAGCACATGAACCAAACAACCACCAGGGTTCGACTTCCAGCTCTAAAAACAGTTGCCAAAAAACAACTTGCTCAGGTATTAAAAGATGTCAATGCTGCACTTGCAGAAATAACAACCAAGAAGTTGCAAGAAACAAACCAACTAATGTACAGTTTAGCAGCAACAACAACAAAAGAGCTTGGATATAAGATCAATGGACCTGTCAAAAAAGAAAGTAGTACATCACCTAAATGGAAGATTAGATTAGAAAATAAAATCTCCAGGTTTAGATCAGATGCTAGTAAATTGGAAGATATGAAAGACAAGAAGCTGAAGAATGAAAACACCAAACAGTATCTGATCCAAAAATACCACCTAGATTCAAAGAAAATTAGAGAAGTCCTGGAAATAATAAAGCAGCAAATAACAGCAGTGTCAAAGAAGATTAGCAGATATGAAGCCAGAACTACACAACACAGGCAGAATCTCCAATTCCAGTCGAATCAGAGACGTTTCTACCAAAGCATAGAAGGAGAAACTGCAAGAAACGTAGAAACACCAAATAAAGAAGAAACAGTGCAATTCTGGCGGAAATTATGGGACAATCCAATAGATTACAATAAAAAAGCAGGCTGGATGAAAGAGGTCAAAAAATTTAACCAACAAATGCAAGATCTAATAATAACACCAGAATTAATAAGTGAAAGAGCAAAGAAAATTAAAAATTGGACTGCTCCAGGCGACGATGAACTGCATGGCTTTTGGCTTAAACACCTAACAAGCCTTTCTGACTGTGTAAACAAGAAATAATAATAATTAATAATAAATGGGAAGGACTCGATGTCTGGATAAAACAAACCAGTCAATAACACCTGTCTGACTGTGTAAACAAGAAATAATAATAATGGATTTTTAAAATTGAAATTGGATTTTTAAATTATTTTTTAAAAATAGTTCATAAATAACCTAGGGCAAAGATATCATCATGAATATTAATCATAATTTCAAATCATGTTCTATTAACATGTTAACAACAGTATACGGTGGTGTTCCGTGGGTGGGGACTCCTGTCATCGATGGACTACCATCTCGTTGAGGTAGGACTTGCAGTTATAACCCACCTCTGCAGGGATGAAGGACCCATTAGGCTGGTCCACCCAAGAAGGTTATTGGATCAAATGGTATTCCAAGAAAACTTGGAAGGGTTTCAAGTTGGCTCTGCCTATGATTCTGTCGATGCTCTGGTGCAAACTTGAAATAACTCACTAGAGCAGTAGACAAAATTGATCCTAAGCATCCTCTCTGACTAGGGGTGTGTCCGAACCGGTCTGGAAGCCATTGTAAAGGCCTCCGGACTTTCCAGACCGGTTCGGATCTGGCTGGTCCGGGTCCGGGTGGGGGGGTTCCTTTAAGGGCGGGGAGGGTTTACTTACCCCCCCGCCACTTGCCCCCGTCCAGCGCGCGTATTTAATGTAATAATTGGGGCAGCAGGATACTTCCCTGCTGCCCCTTGTCCCTCTGCAATGCCCCAGCTTTGACTCACAGTTTTGAAAATAAATTACTGCTGCCCAGTGCCAATAATGAAGTCGAAGAAGAAGCCGGCCTCCACTTCGGCGCCTCTCCGCCCAGCGGCTCCCCCAGGAGCCGCCGCCGCCTCCCAGCAGCCACTGAGAGCGGCTCTGCCATGGAGGACGCGCCGCGGCAACCCTCACTTCCGGCTTCCATGCGACTTCCCCCGCATACAGAGTGGCAGAATGCAGCCACTCTGTATGTGGGGAAAGTCGCATGGTAGCCGGAAGTGAGGGTTGCCGCGGCGCGTCCTCCATGGCAGAGCCGCTCTCAGTGGCTGCTGGGAGGCGGCGGCGGCTCCTGGGGGAGCCGCTGGGCGGAGAGGCGCCGAAGTGGAGGCCGGCTTCTTCTTCGACTTCATTATTGGCACTGGGCAGCAGTAATTTATTTTCAAAACTGTGAGTCAAAGCTGGGGCATTGCAGAGGGACAAGGGGCAGCAGGGAAGTATCCTGCTGCCCCAATTATTACATTAAATACGCGCGCTGGACGGGGGCAAGTGGCGGGGGGGTAAGTAAACCCTCCCCGCCCTTAAAGGAACCCACCCCACAGTGCCGGACCGCAGCTCTGCGGTTCCGTGCACACCCCTATCTCTGACCTGCTTCAGAATTAGTCCCATGGTATTCAGAAGAATTACGGGAGCTGAAGTGGTGAGATAGATGACTAGAGCACAAATGGAAAAAGATTCAACTCGAATCTGACACGATACAACAGAGCACATCTGAAGATCAATGCTCTGGGAATATGTGCGGCAAAGCAGCAATTCTTTTCTGCCCACATTGCATCTGTAAAATTCACATCCAGTAGGGATGTGCCAAAGCGCAATTCAGCATCTGAATAGTGGGCACGTCCCTTTTAAAATGAGGGCTTACACAGCCCATTTAAAGCATAAGAACATAAGAACAGCCCTGCTGGATCAGGCCCAAGGCCCATCTAGTCCAGCATCCTGTTTCACACAGTGGCCTACCAGATGCCGCTGGAAGCCACAGACAAGAGTTGAGGGCATGCCCTCGCTCCTACTGTTACTCCCCTGCAACTGGTATTCAGAGGCATCCTGCCTTTGAGGCTGGAGGTGGCCTATAGCCCTCCAACTAGTAGCCATTGATAGACCTCTCCTCCATAAAGTTATCCAAATGCTTCTTAAAGCCATCCAGGTTGTTGGCTGTCACCACATCTTGTGGCAGAGAATTCCACAAGTTGATTATGTGTTGTGTGAAAAAGTACTTCCCTTTGTTGGTCCTAGATTTCCCGGCAATCAATTTCATGGGATGACCCCTGGTTCTAGTGTTATGTGAGAGGGAGAAGAATTTCTCTCTATCCACTTTCTCCACACCATGCATGATCTTATAGACCTCTATCATGTCTCCCCACATTCATCTTTTTTCTAAACTAAAAAGCCCCAGGTGTTGTAGCCTTGCCTCGTAAGGTGCTCTAGGCTCCTGATCATCTTGGTTGCCCTCTTCGGCACCTTTTCCAGTTCTACAATGTCCTTTTTTAGATGTGATGACCAGAATTGTATGCAGTACTCCAGGTGTGGCCGCACCATCATTTTGTATAAGGGCATTATAATATTAGCCGTTTTATTTTCAGTCCCCTTCCTAATGATCCTTAGCATGGAATTAGCTTTTTTCACAGCTGCCACACATTGAGTCGACACTTTCAATGAGCTGTCCACCATGACCCCAAGATCCCTCTCCTGGTCTGTCACCAACAGCTCAGATCCCATTAGCGTATACTTGAAGTTGGGGTTTTTCGTCCCGATGTGAATCACTTTGCACTTGCCAACATTGAACCACATTTGCCACTTTGTTGCCCACTCATCCAGTTTGGAGAGATCCTTTTGGAGCTCCTCACAATCCATTTTGGATTTCACTACCTAAAAGAGTTTGGTATCATCTGCAAATCTGGCCACCTCGCTGCTTACCCCTAGCAGAAAGCAGAAAAGAGCAGGTGCACATCTGCTCCTCCTCCAATCATCGGCATTGCTGTAATCCATCTTCCAGCTACCCCTGAACAGGGTTAGCATGCGCACGTATAGCAACCATTTGCATTGTCAGCAACAATGCTGGCCACGGCAATCAGAGGAGGAATAGACCTACTCTCCTCTGCTTTACAGGGACTATGTAAGCCCTCATTTTAAAAAGCGATTCAGACACTGCTACCAAGATGCCTTGCCAATGCTTGTGCATAGCAGGGGGGAGCACCGGGATTACAGCAATGGTGGCGATTGGAGGAGGAGCAGGTAAGGACCTTCTCTCCTTTAAAGGGGCTGTGTAACCCTCATGTTTAAAAGGGATGTGCCCACAATTTGGACACCAAATCGCATTTCAAGCATATCCCGAATATCATAGGAACATAGGAAAGTGCCATATACTGAGTCAGAGCGTTGGTCTATCTAGCTCAGTATTGTCTTCACAGACTGGCAGTGGCTTCTCCAAGGTTGCAGGCAGGAATCTCTCTCTCAGCCCTATCTTGGAGAAGCCAGGGAGGGAACTTGAAACCTTCTGCTCTTCGCAGAGCAGCTTCATCCCGAGGGGAATATCTTTCAGTGCTCATACATCAAGTCTCCCATTCATATGCAACCAGGGCAGACCCTGCTTAGCTATGGGGACAAGTCATGCTTGCTACCACAAGACCAGCTCTCCTCTCCAGCACAGACGTCTAGGGTTGTGAGAGAGCTAATACAAGCCCCCTCCCCCTTGATTCCAAATTTAGGACCATCGGTTACCTGCTGTGATGCTTTTAATGGTTTTTTCGTGGATGAAATCTCTCGTATTCTACAATTAGGGCAAAGCCAATTATGGAGGTATTCAGCAACTCATCTTATATGATCAGACTGGATCATTTTCAGTTTGTGACTCCTGAGGATGTGGACAAGCTGTTTCAGAATGTGCGTCCTACCACCTGCTCTCTTAACCCTTGTCCAACTTGGCTTATTTGATCTACCAATCAGATCGTCTGAGAGGGTCTGGTAAACATCATAAATGCTTACCTGAGGGAGGGTAGGATGCCTCCTTGTCTGAACGAGATTATCATTAGATCATATGGTGGGGGGAGCCTGCACTGGACCCCTCAGATCCCCTATAGGCCTATCTCTAATTCCCATGGTTGAGCAAGGTGATTGAGAGGGTGGTCGCCACTCAGCTCCAGACAGTCCTGGAGAAAACAGATTATTTAGACCCATCTCAAACTGGCTTTGGGATGGGTTATGGGGTTGAGACTGCCTTGGTCGACCTGATGGATGATCTCCAATTAGGTATTGTCAGAGGGAAATGAGTTTCTGCTGATCCTTTTGGATCTCTCAGCAGCTTACAATACCATCAACCATGGTATCGCCTGAGTCACCTGAGGAAGGTGGAATTAGGTGTCACTGTTCTACAGTAGTTCCTTCCTCTCAAGTAGATTCCAGATAGTGTCATTTGGAGACTGTTGCTCTGCAAAGCAAGAGTTACTGTAAGGAGTTCCACAAGGCTCCATACCAATTTTTCTCAACCAGGGTTCCTCAGATGTTGCTGAACTACAACTGCCATCATCCCCAACTACAATTTGGCTGAGGATGCTGGGAGTTGTAGTTCAGCAACATCTGGAGGAACCCTGGTTGGGAACCACTGCTCCATATTGTTTCCACTGCTCTTTAACATCTACATGAAACCACTGGGAGACATCATCAGGAGATTTAGCGCAGGGTGCTATCAATATGCTGATGACACCCAAATCTATTTCTTCCTATCAGCTTCATTAGGGAATGGCATAACCTCCCTAAATGCCTGGGCAGGATGAGGGATAATGGGCTGGATGAGAGATAAACTGAAGCTGAATCCAAATAAGATGGAGATACTGATGGTGGGGCGGGGTCAAGATCCAAGAGAGCGTTTAGATCTGCCTGTTCTGGATGGGGTTACACTCCCCTGAAATATCAGGTACATTGCTTGGAAGTGCTCCTGGATCCCAAACTCTTTCTGGTTTCTCAGGTTGAGGAAGTGGCCAGGAGCACTTTTTATCAGCTTCAGCTGATACAACAACTACACCCATTTCTGGAGATAAATTACCTTGAAATAGTATTGCATATGCTGGTGACCTGCAGGCTTGACTACTGTAATACATTCTACATAGGGCTGCTGTTGTATATAGTTCAGAAACCACAACTGGTACAGAATGTGGCAGCCAGGTTGGTATCTGGGACTACATCAAGGGAACATATAACACCAATTTGGAAAGAATTGCACTAGCTGCCGATAGGTTTCTGAGCAAAATACAGTGCTGGTCATTACCTATAAAGCCCTGAAAGGCTCAGGTCCAGAGTATTTGAGAGATCAACTTCTTTGTCATGAACCATGACACATATTAAGATCATCGGTGAGGTCCAGTTACGGTTGCCGCCAGCTTATCTTGAGGCGACTCGGGGTCGAACCTTCTCTGTGGCTGCCTCAGAGCTTTGGAATGTACTCCTTGTCGAAATAAGAGTTTCTCCATCTAATATTGCTTTTAAAAAGACCCTTAAGACCCTTAAGTTTCTTACCTAAGAAGAAAGAAGCTTTAGAGAACGGGCGGCGGGAGAACTCCCTGCCGTCCCCTTTGCCGGCTGGGCTGCAAATGGCTTCTAGGAAGCCTTTTGTGCACGTGCGCAAAAGGCTTCCTAGAAGCCATTTGCAGCCCAGCCGGCAAAGGGGACGGGGACGGCAGGGGAGTTCTCCTGCCGACCCCTTGCAATGGGAAGGGAAGGGGGGGCAGGGGTCTTGGGGGCTCGAAGGGGGCGGCCGCCAGTCGAGCGGGGGCATTGAAGAGGGCGGCAGGGACTGGGAGATACCCTGCCGCCCGATTCAGAATTCAAAAGGAGGGAGCCGCGCCACGCCGAGAGGGGGAATGAAGCGGGTGGCAGGGAGGTATGCCGCCCGCTTGCTCAATGAAATACGGTGCCATTCTTGGGAGAGATAAGTAAAGCCCCCCCGTCCTTATTTGGAACCCCCCACCCCAGTGCCGGACTGCAGCTCCGCGGTTCCGTGCACACCCCTAATCTGAACCATCTCTTGAGTCCCAAGCTTCCACAATCAGTACCTCCATCTTATCTGGATTCATCCTCAGTTTGTTATCCCTCATCCAGCTGATTAACGCCTCCAGGCAGGCATTTAGGGAAGTTCTGCCACTTCCTAATGAAGTTGATATGGAGAAATAGAATTGGTGTCATCAGCATATTGGCAACACCCTGCACCAAATCACCTAAATGATCTCTCCCAGTGGTTTCATGTTGATGTTGAAAAGCACTGGAGATAGTATGGAACCTTGCAGACCTCCATACAACAGTTCTCGCTTGAAGAGCAACAGTCTCCCAGGGACACCATCTGGAATCTGCCTGGTACAAGCAGAATCACTGAAAAACAGTGCCACCTAATCCCAACCCCCTGAGGTGACCCAGCAGGATACCACAGTAGATGGTACTGAAAGCTGCCACAAGATCCAAATCAATATACTTCCCTTCACATGGAAAATCCCACAAGTATGCATTAACCAGTTACTTTTGGGTGGCCACATTTCACCAAACTGATAGGCACAGAATCACCTAAGATCAGTATTAGAGGGAATGGAGGATGGATCGATTATTATTCAGGCCAAATATATCCCGTAAACAGTGTCTTTTCTTTTTCTTTTTTACGCAAAAGACAAAAAATAGAAAATGTTATGGAACTATATAACAAAATATTGTATTGAGGAAATAAAGGAGGCACTGTTTCACAGAACCACAACAGAAGGGAAAATTCATTCAACTGAAAGGTGAAGTATTTACACCTTATGAAGCCTCTCAGACAATATACAATTGGCATGTGGAATGCATTACTGCACAATAGCTGAAAACACTTTGGAAAGACTAGTCACTTATAGGACAAAGGTCAGAGTTTTAAATTGTGAAGAAAGATTTAGAAAACATGGGTCTGAGGCAAAGCCAAGTTGAATAATTGTCAGAGATGATGAACTCATGAAATTAGTTTTCCATATTTATCTAAGGATACATTTTGCCTTTCCTCCAGAGATTGGTGATCATCTGGGACCAAAAAAATTCAACATGCAAGACTGACTACACCACTCCCCACATCTGTTTATAAAAAACAAAGGTATATCATAATGCAAGCCTAGAGAAGGAACGGGCAGAATGCATTTCTCCATCTCTCGTGTGAAGAGGCAACACCACCTTGACAGCAGTAACAGACCCACTCAACATGACAACATGTTAATGCTGATGGAGTTGTCACATAACCTGCAGACATAAGTATACCCAGCAGCATCAAGCCATGTCTGGTGTACCAGATTTATATTGGGTGAGTGAAGCTACAGTCAAGACTATTTTCTCCTAAGGTGTCAGATATGCCTTTTGGGAACACCACTCCTTAATTATTAGGGCTTAAAAAGTTCTCACTATTAATGGGGCTCTTCCCCACCCGCAACTCTTGGCCAAGAAAAGTCAAAGAACTGGCAGTAAAATTAGATGAAAATAAAAACTATTGTCTATTATGAAATATATACTAGTAAACGAAGCCTGTTAAATTAAAAAACCTTTCAGCAAGCATATTCTGGTGTAAAAGGTAGTGTACATTCAGTTAATTTCAGTGGCAGGATTGTGTATGCAAAATTTGGTACCTGTAGCTCATCGGGAAGTATGACTATTTCGCACAAACCAAAACCAACCAAATTCTTCCAAATATATAACTTTTAAGCAAATAAATGTTTGCTAGTTGTAAACCCCGCCTGTATTCTACCAAAGGGCTCTGTGGGCACCAGGAGTCGAAATCGACTTGATGGCACACTTTACCTTTACACTTTACCTACACTTCAGTGTTCTAGATTAGACCGTTGTAATTGTTCTCTACATGGGACAGCCTTTGAAGACAGTTTAGAAGCCAGCTAATGAAGAATGTAGTGGCCCACCTGTTATAAAATGATGCTCTGTCTCACTTATCTGAAGCAACTGTTTTGGCAGTTGATTCTTTTCTAGGCATAATTCAAAATGCTGGTTCTTCCTATTATCTCCAGGAATGCCTCTGATATAAGCCCTATTAACACTTTAAGATCTTTTGAGGAACAGTAGCGTAACAAGCTCTGAAGGGGCCTGTGTGCAAGAAATGAACATAGGCCCCACTGGATAATTTCCACATAGGGAACAGTGGGAAACTCAAAAATATTAATACCTCTTGAATGGCTAGGCATAAAGCCCTGAAATTTCACATGGAGTTCCTACATGATGATAGCATTAAATGTACAGACATTCAAGGAGATCAGTACACTTGGTGGTGGTTGTTTTTTTAATTCATTAAAAATAAATGGGTGGATTGATCTCCTTCAACATCCACACATTTAATGCTAACATCATACATTCTTAGGAAGAGAAACAGGGAAGCCTAAATTCTGAAGACCAAACAAGGTCTTGAAACCAGCCCACTTTAAAGCAGCTTATGAAACTGGTTTATGAAACTGGCAGAGGGAAAAACTGAGCATCTTGCTTCACATTTTTATTTGTAACATTTTCAGTTATTACTATTTCAGTGTCACCACCAATTACTATTTCAGTGTCATACCAACTTATTTCAGTGTCACCACCAACTTAAATAATTGGTAACCCCAGAAAAGCTATTAAAAGCATGATGGTAGCCTACACTAGGGATGTGCACGGAACTGGTTCGGAAGCGCTTTATGGGCCTCCAAACCGGTTCAAAGGCGGGGGGGTGTCTAACTTTAAGAGTGGAGAAGGGTGCACTTACACACACACACACCACTTCCCCGCCATTGGCATCTGTTTTTTTCAAAGCCCATCAGGGCAGCAACATACCTCCCTGCCACCCTGTTGCCCAGATATGACCGCAAGTCTCCGACCCTATTGCTACAGATCCACAAACACAGTAAAGAAAAGTTATTCACTTCCTGCACACATGATCAATTCTCACAAGTGTTTAATAACTATAATTAAAAGAAAATATGTTGATGTCATAAAACCATTATGTGCAAATAAGTAATTTGGGGTAGATGTATCCTGGAAAACAGGCAGCATTTTGCCCAAGCCATAGGAAAGTCTCTACCCAACAGTGAATTATTCACATCAGCAATAGTCAAGCTATAAAGTTAGCACAATACACATACCTTTAGAATGTTGGATATGCGAAATATTTTAGCCCTAATGGTGGACAACAGGAATGTTAGTGGAGGAGAAGATGAAGTGGGCCAGCTAGCCACTAACTGAATCCAGGGGCAGGCAACTTTAGCTCTCCAGCTGTAGTTTAATTACAATTTCCATCATCCCCAGCCACAATTTATTGTGGCTGGAGAGTATGGGAGTTGCAGTTCAACAACTAGAGAGCCAAGGTTGCTTTCCCCTGTTCTAGTCCAATCTTGTACTGCAGATAGGATCCAGCAGAGTCTACTACACCTAGAATCCTATAAAGGTGGCCCTTACTATCCACCATTTTGTGTATCTGTGGACATTTCTTAGAGACCAGGTTTCTTTTAAAATAGGCTAAGTTTCACCAATTTGCTGTTTTGAGTGGCTGGAAACGACCCAGAAAAGACTTCCGATGTCATTTCTGGCTGCTATTTTACAGTGCAGAGCCATTTTGTGGCTCATAAGAACATAGGAAGCTGTCATATACGAAGTCAGACCATTGGTTCATCTAGCTCAGCATTGTCCACTCAGACTGGCAGTGGCTTCTCCAAGCTTACAGACAGGAGTCTCTGTCAGCCCTATCTTAGAGATGCCAGAGAAGGAACTTGGAACCTTCTGCATGCAAATGCTCTTCCCAGAGTGGGCCCATCTCCTAAGGGGAGTATGTTACAGTGCTCACATGTGTAGCCTCCAATTCAAAGGCAAACCACAGTGGACCTTGCTTAGCAAAGGGGACTATTCATGCTTGCTACCACAAGACCAGCAGTCCTTAAAAAAAAAAATCCCACAATGTTTGGTGAAAAGTAAGAGGAACTGGGGGTTTGGGGGAACATTGCTGGAAACCTGGAGAACAAGGTATAATGCTTTCTTTTATTTCTGCATTTCCCCCACTTTTTAATGTATAGGAACCTAACCTCTAGATTCCTATAGGGGTAAGGTTTCTTTATTCGTGATTTCCATATTTGCACTTATAGGCAAGAAAAGAAGCCCCGTGAATAATGATGGCTAACAGGATGTAATGGAAGCAAGCTCTAATATTCTGGAGAAACACACTTTTAAGTTCCAAAAGCATACAAGGAAGAATACATTCAGTCCTTGATAAACTGAAGAGCTTGGGAATGGGGCCATAGCTCAGTGGTAAAGCATCTTCTTTGCATTCAGAAGGTCCCAGTTTCAATCTCTGGCATCTACAGGTAAAGCTGGGAAAGACTCTTGCCTGAAACCTTTGAGAAGCCACTGCCAGTCTGTGTAAGAAAATATAAGCTAAATGGATCAGAGATGTCTTTTTCAAGAAGTTTGAATTGGAAAATCTTATGGGGAAATGTCCAATGCAAGTTTTAACAAATTTATATACCACCCAAAACTTATGTCTCTGGGTGGCTTGCAATAAAAACAATAAAAAGCAGAACAGAACTAAAACATTAAAACATCAACAGAATTTAACAACTGTAAATCTAATTAAAAGCCTGGGTGAACAAATGTGTCTTAACTGCCTTTTTAAAAGTTGTTGGAGATGGGGAGGCTCTTATTTCAAAAGGGAAAGCATTCCAAAGCCTCGGGGCAGCAACAGAGAAGGCCCATCCCTGCGTAGCCACCAGACGAGCCAGTGGCAACTGAAGATGAACCTCTCTAGGTTATTTCAAAGGGCAGTAGGGGTCATGGTGAAGAATACGTTTTCTTAAATACCCATAGCCTAAGCCATTTAGGGCTTTATAAGTTATAACCAGTACCTTGTAGTGTGCTTGGAAACTTACCGGTAGTCAGTGTACCTCTTTCAACACAGGAGTAATATGATCTTTCAGAGATGACTCAAAGACCAACCTGGCTGCCGCATTCTCCCTGAGTAACTCAGCTGTTACTTGGGTCACCTGCTCAGTTTTGGACTATAGGAAAGCTCCTTGTGGTGGCAGTCCCGCCACTGAAGGGGCGTCCACAAAGGGGGTTGCCACTTTGGGGGAGAACAAGGGTGAGGGCGAGAGGGTTTCTGTTTAATCAGTTTTAAGCTGTTTTGGACTTGGGTTGAACTTGTTGTAATGTGTTTGGGTTCATCTGGAGAGGGAGGACAGGGGGTGCCTTTGTTGACTATGGGGCAGCTATCCCGGTGGTGGTGGGATAGAGAAGAAGTAATGCTGGCAGGTCAGCAGGCCGTTCCAGGGGAAGGGTAGTCAGAAATGTAATAGCTGTCTCCCTTTCCAGCTGTCCTGCCAGCTCTTTGACCTCGGGGAGCACTGCCAACAACCCACATAGCCTTACCCTGCACCTCTGTAATGCCAGGCCAGTCCAAAATAAACCTGAACTCATCCATGATTTGATCATGAATGAACAGGCCGACCTAGTATGTATTACTTGAGTTTGGGGACCAGGGATAGATTGGGATTTCTGTTGGTGTACCAATCGCCCCGCTGCCCAGTGGACAGCTCACGGACTTGGTCACGGAACTCGCATTGGAGTCTCCCAGACTCTTGGTGCTGAGGGACTTCAACGTTCATTTCGGGACCAATCTGTCCAGGGTAGCTCAGGAGTTCATAGCGGCCATGACAACTATGGGCCTATCCCAAGTGGTCTCTGGATTAACACATATTGCAGATCACATGCTTGATTTGGTCTTTTACTCTGACCAGGGTAATGTTCCGTGGGTGTGGACCCCTGTGATTTCCCTTTGTCATGGATGGACCACCATCTGGTTAAGGCTGGAATTACAACTACTTCCCACCTCTGCAGGGGCGAGGGGCCTATTAGAATTGTCCGCCCGAAGAGGTTATTGGATCCAGTAAGATTCCAAGAAACCTTGGAGCGATTCAATGTTGGCTTTGCCAGTGATCCTGTTGATGCCCTGACTGAGAATTGTAACAACTTGCTCATCAGGGCAGTAGACACGATTGCTCCCAAGCGTCCCATCCAACTCGCTTCAAAATTGGCCCCTTGGTATACAGAAGATCTACGGGGGCTGAAGCAGCAAGGTAAGCGACTGGAGTGCAAATGGAGAAAGACTCGACTCGAATCCAACAGATTGCGACATAGAGCACATCTAAAGATCTATGCTCAGGCAATACATGTGGCAAAGAGGTGGTTCTTTTCTGCCCGTATGGCCTCTGCGAAATCACGTCCAGCGGAGTTGTTCAGGGACTAGTATCTGCTCCCCCTCTCTTGATGACTCCAGAATTTGGAGCCATCAGTTAACCGCTGTGATGTGTTTAAAGAGTTTTTCGCAGATAAAATCTCTCTGATTCAGGCCAATATAGATGAAGACCCCACAATTAATTTGATGTCTGAACTGGAGGTGCCCAACAACTCCTCTTATGTGATTCAATGGGATCGGTTTCCATTTATGACTCCTGAGGATGTGGACAAGTTGCTTGTAGAGGTGAAGCCTACCACTTGTTCTCTTGACACTTGTCCAAAGTGGTTTGTTCAATCTAGCAGGCTTGGTGGAAATCATAAATGCCTCTCTGAGGGAGGGCAGGATGCCTCCTTGTCTCAAGGAGGCAATCATTAGACATCTTCTAAAGAAGCCTGCATTAGATCCCTCAGAGTTGAGCAATTATAGGCCTGTTTCCAACCTCCAATGGCTGGTCAAGGTAATTGAGAGGGTGGTGGCCTCTCAGCTCCAGGTGGTCTTGGAGGAAACTGATTATCTAGACCCATTTCAAACTGGCTTTCAGGCGGGCAGTGAGGTGGAGACTTCCTTGGTCGGCTTGATGGATGATTTCCAATTGGCAATTGACAGAGGAAGTGTGACTCTGTTGGTCCTTTTGGATCTCTCGACAGCTTTCGATACTATCGACAATAGTATCCTTCTGGAACGTCTAAGGGTGTTGGGGGAGGGAGGCACTGTTTTACAGTGGTACCGCTCCTACCTCTCGGATAGATCCCAGATGGTGTTGATTGGAGATTGTTGCTCTTTAAAATCTGAGCTTAAGTATGGTGTCCTCAAGGCTCCGTACTTTCTCCATTGCTTTTTAACATCTACATGAAACTGCTGGGAGAGATCAGGTGATATGGAACTGGATGTTACTAGTACACTGATGACACCCAGATCTACTTCTCCATGTCAGCTTCTTCAGGAGTTGGCATATCCTCCCTAATTGCCTGCCTGGAAGCAGTAATGGGCTGGATGAGGAAAAATAAACTGAAGCTGAATCCAGGTAAGATGGAGGTACTTATTGTGCGGGGTCAGAACCCTAGGGACTATTTTGATCTCCCTGTTCTAGATGGGGTCCCACTTCCCCAAAAGGAACAGGTTCACAGTCTGGGAGTACTTCTGGATCCACACCTCTCCCTCGTTTCTCAGGTTGAGGCAGTGGCCAGGGGTGCTTTCTATCAGCTCTGACTGATATGCCAACTGCGCCCGTTTCTCGAGATCAATAACCTCAAAACAGTGGTACATCTGTTGGTAACTTCTAGACTTGACTTCTGTAATGCGCTCTATGTGGGGCTGCCTTTGTACATAGTCCGGAAACTTCAGTTGGTTCAGAATGCGGCAGCCAGGTGGGTCTCTGGGTCATCTCGGAGAGACCACATTACTCCTTTACTGATGGAGTTACACTGGCTGCCAATAGGTTTCCAGACAAAATACAAAGTGCTAGTTATAACTTATAAAGCCCTAAACGGCTTAGGCCTTGGGTATTTAAGAGAGTGTCTTCTCTACTATGAGCCCCACCGCCCATTGAGGTCATTTAAGGAGGTCCATCTCCAATTACCGCCAACTCGTCTGGTGGCTACACAGAGACGGGCCTTCTCGGTTGCTGCCCCAAGACTGTGGAATGCACTCCGTACTAAAATACGATCCGCCCCATCTCTGGCAGTTTTCAAAAAAACACCCGAAAACCCATCTCTTCGCCCAAGCTTTCTCAGCTTCCTAAATTTCTCAGGTTTTAATCTCTGGTTTATTTTTAAATTGTTAAGTTGTTTTATGTTTTTTGTATATGTTTTTATCTTTTTTTATGCTGTTGTTAACCGCCCAGAGATGAAAGCTTGGGGCGGTGTACAAATTTGATTGATTGATTGATAGATTGATAGATAGATAGATAGATAGATAAATAAATATTCTGTACCAACTGCATTTTCCAGACTACATACAAAGGGAGCCCCCTCATAGAGCATACTGCAGTAGTCAAATCTGCAAGTTACCAGCATATGTATCACTGTTCTGAGATAGTTTATCTCGAGAAATGGACGCAGCTTGTGGGAGGGGTCACATTCCTGACGAGAGTTTGTTAGTCTGCTGAGGAAGCAACATTCCTGAGGAGAGTTAGTTGCCTGCTGGTCTTGGAGCAAGAGGAAGCAACAAGCTTGTATTTCTCTCCTAAAAAAGATATCAAGCAAGGGAACACAGCAAGGAAACCAACCAACCAACCAAGAAAACAAGAGGAAAAGGAGAGACTAAGTTTGTTAGGGCTGGTGATTTTCTAGGGTTTGATTTCTGGCTGGGTGGAAGTGATTGTGTTTTTGACAGAAGAGTAGGCTTAGTGGGGGATTAATTCCAGCTGAGTGCCTCAGCTTGTGGTTGCGGGGGGCGGGGGATCACATTCCTGAGAACAGTCAGTCGCCTGCTGGTCTTAAATACAAGGGTGAAGGCCCCAGAGCTTTGCCAACAGAAATTAGCCAACAAGGACAGCAAACAGGGCACTGGAGTTTTGTATGGAGTTTAGCGCAGAAGTGTGCAGGGGAGCCAGAAACAAGTCCCCTTGATCACAAGGGAGCCTAGTTGGAAGAAAAAGCAAGTACCACTACCGCCTTCATATTCTTGATAAAGGAATAGGGATGTGCACGGAACCGCGGCAGGGCGGTTCGGCACGGGGGGGTGTAGCTTTAAGGGGGGGTAGTACTTACCCCCACCTGCCGCTCTTCCTCCTCCGGCGCTGGCGCTTTTCCAAACGTTCTTGGGGCGGCAGAGTTCCTCCCTGCCGCCCCTGCCCCGTCGTTGTCCTTGCTAGCTTAAAAGCAGGAAGAGCTGGTGGCGCGCATGCGCCCTTTGCATGTTTTAGCTGCTGGCGCGCGCACGCACAACGTGACATACAACGTTTGGAAAAGCGCCAGCGCCGGAGGGGGGAGAGCGGCGGGGGTGGTGGTAAGTACTACCCCCCCCCTTAAAGACACACACTCTCCCCCCCCCCGGGCCGAACCGAACCCCCGGAATTCTGGACTGGTTCGGAAGCCTTGACAATGGCCTCCGAACCGAACCATGCACACCACTATAAAGGAAGTTTGAACAGTTAAAAAGCTGTCAAATATAGCTAAGACCTAACTTTCTAATAAACTATCTTTAAGTACTGTAAACAGCAAACAAAACCAGTATGAAGATAGAAAGCCAGCAGGGGAGGGGGGCACTTCCCTGTGCAAAAAGAGAGTTTGAAGAACATTTAGCTAAAAGCATCAAGGGGAATAACAAAAACTTCTTTAAATACATCAGAAGCAGGAAACCTGCCAGGGAGGTGGTTGGACCGTTAGACAATGAGGGAGTAAAAGGGATTATTAAGAAGGATATGGAGGTTGCAGAGAAGCTAAATGAGTTCTTTGCGTCCGTCTTCACAGCAGAGGATACTGTTCATATACCTGTTCCTGAACCAGGCTTTTTGGGGACGGAGGCTAAAGAACTGAGTCAAACAGAAGTGACAAGAGATTATGTTCTAAACTGTCTGGAAAAAATAAAAACCAGCAAGTTGCCAGGGCCAGACGGTATCCATCCAAGAGTCCTTAAAGAACTCAAATGTGAAATTGCTGACCTCCTTGAAAAAATACATAACTTATCCCTGCAATCAGGCTCTGTACAGGAGGACTAGAAAGTCGCAAATGTAGCACCTTTTTTCAAAAAGGGATCCAGGGGGCAATCCGAGAAATTACAGGCCAGTTAGCTTATCGTCTGTTCCAGACAAACTGATGGAAAGCACCCTCAAGGATAAAATTGTAAAGCACATTAAAAAACAGGCCCTGCTGGGAGAGAACCAGCATGGTTTCTGCCAAGTCATAAATCTTGCATCACGAACCTTTTGGAGTTCTTTGAGAGTGTCAACAGGTGTGTGGATAAAGGTGATCCAGTTGACATAATATACCCGGACTTCCAAAAAGGTTTTGACAAATTTCCTCCTGAGAAACTTAGCAGTAATGGGATAAGGGGACAAATACATGGTTGAAGGACAGGAAACAAGAGGCTAGGTATAAATGGAAAGTTTTCACAATGGAGGGAACTAAGAAGTGGGGGCCCCCAGGGATCTGTACTGGGACCGGTGCTTTTTAATTTATTCATAAATGTTCTAGAAGTTGGAGTAAGCAGTGAGGTGGACAAATGTGCAGATGACACCAAACTATTTAGGATAATGAAATCCAAAAGATTGTGAGGAGCTCCAAAAGGATCTCTCCAAACTGGGTAAGTGGGCAACAAAATGGCAAATGCGGTTCAGTGTTGGCAAGTGCAAAGTTATGCACATCGGGACGAAAAACCCCAACTTCAAGTATATGCTGATGGGATCTGAGCTGCCAGTGGCTGACCAGGAGAGGGATCTTGGGGTCATGGTGGACAGCTCATTGAAAGTGTCGACTCAATGTGTGGCAGCTGTGAAAAAGGACAATTCCATGCTAGGGATCATTAGGAAGGGGACTGAAAATAAAACGGCTAATATTATAATGCCCTTAAATAAATCTATGGTGTGGCCACACTTGAGAGTACTGTGTAAAATTCTGGTCACCACATCTAAAAAGGACATTGTAGAACTGGAAAAGGTGCCGAAGAGGGCAAACAAGATGATCAGGAGCATAGAGCACCTTCCTTATGAAGCAAGTCTACTAGACCTGGGGCTTTTTAGTTTAGAAAAAAGATGACTGCAGGGAGACATGATAGAGGTCTATAAAATTATGCATGGTGGGAAGAAAGTGGATAAAATTCATCCCATAAAATTGATTGCCAGGAAAATTAGGACCAACACATGGAATTACTTTTTCACACAATGCAAAATTGTGGAATTCTCTGTCACAAAATGTAGTGACAGCCAACAACCTGGATGGCTTTAAGAGGTGTTTGGATAACTTCATGGAGGAGAGGCCTATCAACAGGTACTAGTCTGAGGGCTACAGGCCACCTCCAGTCTCAGAAGCAGGATGCCTCTGAATACCAGTTGCAGGGCAGAAACAGCAGGAGAGAGGGTATACCCTCAACTCCTGCCTATAGGCTTCCAGTGGCATCTGGTAAGCCACTGTGTGAAACAGGATGCTGGACTTTATGGGCCTGGGCCTGATCCAGCAGGGCTGTTCTTATGTTCTTAGCTGGGGTATCAGCCAAAGTTGATAAAAAGCACCTCCCTGGGACACCAGAGAGAAATTTGGATCCAGAAGTACTCCCTGACTGTGTACTTGTTGCTTCTAGGTAAGTGTGACCCCATCCAGAACAGGCAGATCAAAATAGTTTCCCAAGTTCGGAACCTGCACAATAAGTACTTCCGTTGTGTTTGGATTCTGTCTCCATTTGTTATTCCTCATCCAGTCCACCACCTTCAGGCAGGCATTTAGGGAGGTTATGCCTTCTCCCAATGATGCTGACATGGAGAAATAGATTTGTGTGTCATCAACATACTGAGAACACCCCGCACCAAATCTCCTGATGAACTCACCCATCAGTTTCATGTAGATGTTAAACAACACTGGAGACAAGATGGAGCCCTGAGGAATACCATACAAGTTAAGATTTTGAAGAGCAACAGGCTCCAAGGGACACCATCTGGAATCTGCCCTAGAGAAAGGAACAGAACCACGGCAGAGCAGTGCCTCCCACCCACACCCTCTCAGACACTCCAGAAGGAAACTATGGCCAATAGCATTAAAAGCCGTCAAGAGATCCGAAAGGACCATCAGAGTCACAATCCCTCTATCAATTCCCAATTGGAGATCATCCATCAGACCTACCAAGGCAGTCTCCACCCCATAGCCCACACAAAAGCCAGTTTGAAACAGGTCTAGATAATGTTTACTCCAAGACTGCTGAGTGTTGGGAAGCCATCACCATCTCAATCACCTCGCCTAGCCATAGAAGGTTGGAGACAGGCCTATAGTTGCTTAACTCCCAAGGGATCCAACATAGGCTTCTTCAAAAGAGGTCTAATAATTGCCTCCTTGAGACAAGGAGGCATCCTGCCCTCCCTCAGAGAAGCATTTATAATCTGTATCAGGCTTTCTGTCACCTTAAGTGGCACAGCAGGGAAATGCTTGACTAACAAGCAGAAAGTTGCCTGTATGAATCCCCACTGGTACCCACTGGTACTATATCGGGCAACAGCAATATAGGAAGATGCTGAAAGGCATCATCTTATACTGCGCAGGAGGAGGCAATGGTAAACCCCTCCTGTATTCTAGCAAAGACAACCACAAAGCTCTGTGGGTAACAGGAGTCGAAAGAGACTTGACGGCACACTTTACCTTTACTTTATCAAGCCTTCTACGACAACCCCCCAACCAATAGTATATGCCAAGTCAGACAAGGGTCAAGAGAACAGGTGGTAGTCCGCACCTCTCCAATCCGCTTGTCTACATCCTCAGGAATCACAAACTGAAACTGATCCAGCCTAACCACATAAGAGGAGTTGCTGGACAACTCAGCATCAGACTCTGCAGTAATTGTGGGGTCTGAGTCCAAGTTGGCCTGAATACAAGATAACCACAAAGAACTCATAAGTGTCACAGCAGTTAATTGATGTTTCTAAATTCTGATTCAAGGGAGGATGGACATGTACTACAGGTGAAACTCGAAAAATTAGAATATCGTGCAAAAGTTCATTAATTTCAGTAATGCAAATTAAAAGGTGAAACTGATATATGAGATAGACGCATTACATGCAAAGCGAGATAAGTCAAGCCTTAATTTGTTAGAATTGTGATGATCATGGTGTACAGCTCATGAGAACCCCAAATCCACAATCCCAGAAAATTAGAATATTATGAAAAGGTTCAACAGTCTAGGCTCCAGGTGTCCCACTCCAATCAGCTAATCAATCCATAACACCTGCAAAGGGTTCCTGAGCCTTTAAATGGTCTCTCAGTCTGGTTCATTAGGAATCACAATCATGGGAAAGACTGCTGACTTGACAGTTGTGCAGAAAACCATCATTGACACCCTCCATAAGGAGGGAAAGCCTCAAAAGGTAATTGCAAAAGAAGTTGGATGTTCCCAAAGTGCTGTATCAAAGCACATTAATAGAAAGTTATGTGGAAGGGGAAAGTGTGGAAGAAAAAGGTGCACAAGCAGCAGGGATGACCGCAGCCTGGAGAGGATAGTCAGGAAAAGGCCATTCAAAAGTGTTGGGGACTTTCACAAGGAGTGGACTGAGGCTGGAGTTAGTGCATCAAGAGCCACCACACACAGACGGATCCTGGACATGGGCTTCAAATGTCGTATTCCTCTTGTCAAGCTGCTCCTGAACAACAAACAACGTCAGAAGCGTCTTACCTGGGCTCAAGAAAAAAAGAACTGGTCTGTTGCTCAGTGGTCCAAAGTCCTCTTTTCTGATGAGAGCAACTTTTGCATCTCATTTGGAAACCAAGGACCCAGAGTCTGGAGGAAGAATGGAGAGGCACACAATGCAAGATGCTTGAAGTCCAGTGTGAAGTTTCCACAGTCTGTGCTGATTTGGGGAGCCATGTCATCTGCTGGTGTTGGTCCACTGTGCTTCATTAAGTCCAGGGTCAACGCAGCCGTCTATCAGGAGATTTTGGAGCACTTCATGCTTCCTTCCGCAGATGAGCTGTATGGGGATGCTGACTTCATTTTCCAGCAGGACTTGGCACCTGCCCACACTGCCAAAAGTACCCAAACCTGGTTCAATGACCATGGGATTACTGTGCTTGATTGGCCAGCAAACTCGCCTGACCTGAACCCCATAGAGAATCTATGGGGCATTGCCAAGAGAAGGATGAGAGACATGAGACCAAACAATGCAGAAGAGCTGAAGGCAGCTATTGAAGCATCCTGGTCTTCCATAACACCTCAGCAGTGCCACAGGCTGATAGCATCCATGCCACGCCACATTGAGGCAGTAATTGCTGCAAAAGGGGCCCAAACCAAGTACTGAATACATATGCATGCTTATACTTTTCAGAGGTCCGATATTGTTCTATTTACAATCCTTGTTTTATTGGTTTCATGTAATATTCTAATTTTCTGGGATTGTAGATTTGGGGTTCTCATGAGCCGTACGCCATGATAATCACAATTATAACAAATTAAGGCTTGACTTATCTCGCTTTGCATGTAATGCGTCTATCTCATATATCAGTTTCACCTTTAAATTTGCATTACTGAAATTAATGAACTTTTGCACGATATTCTAATTTTTCGAGTTTCACCTGTAGACCTCTCACAACCCTGAACTCCTCAGCTGGAAGTGAGCTTACAAATGCAATACGGGCAGAAGAGAATCGCTTCTTTGGTGCACATATCGCCTGAGAACAGATCTTCAAATGTGCTCTATGTTGTAATCTGTTGGATTTGAATCGAGTCTTTCTCCACTTGTGCTCCAGTTGTCTACCTTGCGGCTTCAGCCCCCGTAGATCATGAGTCCAACCTTAACCAGATGGTGGTCTGTCCATGACAATGGTGAAATCATTGGAGTCCCTACCCATGGAACATCACCCTGATCAGAGTGATAGACCAGATCAAGCATGTTACCAGCAACATGCGCTGGTCCTGAGACCACTTGGGATAGGCCCATAGTTGTAATGGCTGCTATGAACTCCTGAGCCACCCCAGACAAATTAGTTCCAAAGTAAACATTGAAGTCCTACACCAACACAAGCCTAGGAGACTCCAATGCCAAACCTGAGACCAAGTACACACGTGGACAAATGTGTTTTTACCCCTCCACGAAAAAAGAAGAACTCACAATTGTCTCTGAAATAACCTGAAACTGATAAAACTAATTGGCATGCATCATTTTTTATTCTGCATTTAACAAAAATCAGACTTTGCTTTAGAGTTTTGATGCAATAGAATATTTCAAATAATAACACAAATGAAAATGACATGGACAAAGAAGATGGGACCCTTAACCTAATATTTTGTTGCACAACCTTTAGAGGCAATCACTACAAACAAGCGATTCCTATAGCTCTCAATGAGATTTCTACACCTGTCAACAGATAGTTTGGCTCACTCTTCCTGAGCAAACCGCTTCAACTGTGTCAGGTTTGAAGGGTGCCTTCTCCAGACTGCATGTTTCAGTTCTTTCCATAGATGTTCGATAGGATTCAAATCAGGGCTCATAGAAGGCCACGTCAGAAGAATCTAATGTTTTCTTCTTAACCATTCTTGGGTGCTTTTAGCTGTGTGTTTGGGGTCATTATCCTGTTGGAGGATCCATGACCTGTGACTGAGACAGAGCTTTCTGACACTGGGCAGTACATTTAGCTCCAGAATGTCTTGATATTCGTCCTGAGATTTCATAGTTCCCTGCACAGACTCAAGGCACCCCGTGCCAGACACAGCAAAGCAGCCCAAAAAATTAACCCAGCCTCCTCCATGTTTCATAGTAGGTATGGTGTTCTGTTCTTTGAAAGCCTCATTTTTTCATCTGTGGAAATAGAGCTGATGTGACTTGCCCAAAAGCTCCAGTTTTGTCTCATCTGTCCAAAGGATATTTTCTCAGAAGCACTGTGGCTTGTAAATATGCATTTTAGCAAAGACCAGTCTGGCTTTTTTACGTTTTTCTTTCAACAGTGGAGTCCTCCTGGGTTTTCTTCCTTTGAGCCCACTGTCACTCAAAAAGTAACAGATGGTGTGACAAGACACTGATGGACCTTGACCTTGGAGTTCAGCTTGTATCTCTTTGAAAGTTGTCCTTGGGTTTCTCTCTACCATTCTCACTATCCTTCTGCCCATTCTGGGGTCTATTTTCCTCTTGCGGCCGCGTCCAGGGAGGTTGGCTACAGTCCCATGGACTTTGAACTTCTTAATATTTGCAACTGTTGTCACAGGAACATCTAACTGCTTGGAGATGGTCTTATAGCCTTTGCCTTTAACATGCTTGTCTATAATTTTCTTTCTGATCTCCTCAGACAACTCTCTCCTTTGCTTTCTCTGGTCCATGTTCATTGTGGGACACACGATGATACCAAACAGCAGAGTCACTACTTTTCTCCATTTCAATAGGCTGAATGACTGATTGCATGATTGGAAACATGTGTGATACTAATGAAAGAAAACAGTTAATTTGGAAAATCACTCTAATCCAATTATTTATTATCTTTTCTAGGGGTACCAACAAATGTGTCCAGGCCACTTTAGAGTATCTTTGTAAAATAAGCTATACTTTATCTCTTTTCACACTTGCTTTGCTTTACTCGATGACATATCAAAGGCATGCGGGTATACATGGGACAATTGCTTTTCATTTAATCACTTTTCAGGAGGCACAAAACACTTCTTCAACGAGCTGTAAGCATACCAACAAATTTGTCCACGTGTTTATGTCAGCTCAGTTAGGGACTCTGTTGGGCAGCATATACCAACATGTCACAGTTTATCCCTGGTCCCCCAAATTAAGTACACACATTCAATATGGCCAGACACTTCAACAGGGATCCTAACAAGGGAGATCTTGTTCTTATAGTCCACAGCCACTCCGCCTCCCTGACCACATCCTCATACCTGCTCCTCAACAGAGTGCCCTAGAGTGAGAAGCTGGGACCAGCTTGGGCCACTAGCTTCCCCCAACCATTTTTCTTTTACTATACATTTTTTCCTGACACCCTAAATATATATATATATATTATTTAAAATATGTCTATACCGCCCAAAACTTGTATCTCTGGGCAGTTTACAATTAAAATCATTCAAAACTTCAAATCAATTAACTATTAAAATCATTTTAAAGATTCAAAACATTCAAAACCCAGCATTAAAATTATTTAAAACTATAAATCTAATTAAAAGCCTGGGTGAATAAATGTGTCTTCAGTGCCTTTTTAAAAGTTGCCAGAGATGGAGAGGCTCTTATTTCAACAGCGCATTCAAAAGTCCAGGGGCTGCAATGGAGAAGGCCCGTTCCCGAGTAGCCACCAGAGGAGCTGGTGGCAGCCACAGGTTAACCTCTCCAGATGATCTTAGCAGGTGGTGGGGCTCATGGTGAAGATGATGTTCTTTTAAATACCCAGGGCCTAAGCTGTTTAGGGCTTTATAGGTAATAACCAGCACCTTGTATTTTGCCTGGAAACGTATCGGTAGCCAGTGCAATTCCTTCTACACAGGAGTAATATGGACTCTCCTAGATGACCGCCTCAAACTGGGATACAGGTAGAGGTTCGGATACAGAAACACCCCCAGACTGCATACCTGTTCCTTCTGGGGGAGCGTGACCCCATCCAGAATTGGCAGATCAAAATCATCTTCTGAGTTTCAATCCTGCACAGTAAGTACAGTCTTCCCTGGATTCAGCTTCAGTTTATCCCTCATCCAGCACATTCTGTCTCCAGGCAGGCATTTAGGGAGGATATGCCTTCTCCTGATGGTGTTGACATGGAGAAACAGATTTGGATGTCATCAGCATATTGATAACACCCTACACCAAATCCCCGGACGATCTCTCCCAGCAGTTTCATGTAGATGTTAAGCAACATTGGAGACAATACGGAGCCCTGAGGGACACCATAGGAAAGTTCAGATTTTGAAGAAAAACAGTCTCCAAGGGACACCATCTGGAACCTGCCCATGAGGTAGGAGTGGAACCACTGCAAAGCAGTGCCTCCCACCACCAATCCCCTCAGACGTTCCACAAGGATACTATGGTATCAAAAGCTGCCAAGAGATCCAAAAGGACCAACAAAGTCACACTCCCTCTGTCAATTCCTAATTGGAGATCATCCATCAGTTCAACCAAGGCAGTCTCCACCCCATAAGCTGCCTGAAAGCCAGTTTGAAAAGGGTCTAGATGATCAGTTTCGTCCAAGACCGCCTGGAGCTGGAAGGCTACTGCCTTCTCAATCACCTTACCCAATTACAGAAGGTTAGAGACAGGCCTGTAATTATTTAACTCTGAGGGATCCAAGGCAAGCTTCTTCAGAAGCGGTCTAATGATTGCCTCCTTTAAGACAAGAAGGCATCCTGCCTTCCCTCAGAGAAGCATTTATAATCTCTACCAGGCCCTCTACAACAGCCTCCCTGCCAGATAGTATAAGCCAGGTCAGGCAAGGATCAAGAGGGCAGGTGGTAGGCCACACCATTCCAAGCAACTTGTCCACATCCAGGGTCATCACAGAAGAGGAGCTGCTGGACACCTCAGCATCAGACTCTGTAACAATTATGTTCTGATCTGGCATTTCATTTGACCTATTTATACAGTAAAAGATCCTCCATATTAATTTCTGCTCACTGTCTCTCAAAAGTTTTTAAGATAGCCAAGTAGAAGTTTTAGAAATTGATATTTTTAAATGGGGAAAGTATGGGGGGGAAAGCCATCCCACATCTCTGAGATCTACCAAGGGTCTGACTCAGAAGATGGCAGGTTGGTATGTTCTTCCTATACCACTAAAGACAGTAGTAGGATCCCAACCACCTTGGAATTGTTTTAATGAAAGTCAGTATATAAATTTAGCAATAAAATAAATATCAAGATAGATTCAATATACAAAGATGAATTCAGAATTAGAAAACCTTCCCAATGGCCAAAAAGGCTCTTAAGGAGGTTCTAGTACCTTTTCCTTATCTTCTAAGAGCCAGGTCCACAAATTATAGTATTGGGACCATCACAGGTGACTAATGCTCATAGCGATTTTTGGCAAAATCTATCCCTTCAGAAATGGAAAAAGGGGTTATAGCACTGTTGCATTTACAGCTTTTTGTGTGTTATCAACCCTTCTTTATCCCTACCCAAACTATTAGGGTAAAACTGCAATTCATGTTTACACAAAGGAAAGGTTAGGGTAACAATGAACAAATTGTACTCTCTCCATGGAGTAAGAGCTGAAGGACACTATTTTCAATTTTCAATTTCATTCCTCTGAAAACACTGATGAAATTTTATAGCAGTTTTTGTGATTTGAAAAGAGTTTAATACCATTGCTGCACATCTGGACACTGCAGGCCTAATGGTCAAGACAATAAAAGCATGACAATACACTGAAAGCATTGCAATGTTATCACCCATTTTCCATCTCTAGGGAGGTAGACCTTGTCAAATATCATAATGAGCATTTGTCATGATACTGACCACCTCAGCTGGCTCATGTATTATTTAGCAGTTTAAGAAAAAGCTGAACAGATGTTTGTTATAGATTCCCAAGATATAAAGAGAAAGCTATCTAGCCTCAAAGCAGCAAATGATATCTTGTCCTGTCCAACTCTGCAATTCTACCAGTTTTTGCTCCTACTACCTATGAAGACTATCCCATATCCTTCTCAATAGTTAAATCATTGTTTTTAATATTGTGTTTAATTCCATGCATCCTTTAACCTAGGTAATTAGCCTACTCATATGTTTCTACACACATAAATGTTAATTATTCAGGGCATTCTTACTCCCCCTCTAGCCTCCATGTGCTACATTAATTAGAATCAGTACTTTAATCTCTTATTTTACATCCCATGCAGAGTCTGCAGAAAAGAATTGTCCTGAACAGGATCATGAGATTCTATTAATCCTCTTTAGCAAGGGTCTCAGTAGTGCATTCTACATGTTTGCTTTAACACCACATGTACAATGAAGGCACACCTGACAGAAACATTCTAAAAAACATTTGAACTCTTCCAAATCTTATGGAAATGTGATTATTTAACTGGGCTTCTGACCAAAGTGATTGAAAATAAATGTAACTACCTTCAGTTTCTAAACCAAGTGATATAAGCAGTAGAACCACTATAACCCAGGTGTACACTCAAAAGGGACCTATGACCAGTCACAACTCCCTGGCGGATGAACTTTTATGCTACATGTGTTTACATTCACATGCTATACTTTCTTTATATACAGATGGACTTGGTCATCCACGGGAGTTCCAGTCCCTACCAATTTCCGCAGATAACGAGTCATTGAGTGAATGGGAATTGGGGCACTAGATTCCTGGAGGGCAAAAAACTCAGACAGTGGAAATAATTGAAATAAAGTGCTGCACAGTGCTCCGTAGATCTCCAGCTGTCCAGCAATCCCCCCACCAATTTGGACAATTATCCACACACAAAAATCACATGGGGGGATTTTAACGAAAGAGCCACAAAATCGCTCCTTCAAGCAAAATGGTGGCTGGAAATGACATCCAGCCACCTAGGAATTGTGGATTTTAACCTTTTAACGACGAATATTAAGATGAGGTGCATATTCTTCTACAAGAAACCGCGAATAATGAGGTCCACCTGTACCTAAGAGTTTTGAAGAGCACTTTAATGTGTGAAGTGGCCCTGGCTAAAGTGTATTATTTATATGCCACTCTTGTTACTTTTAAAGAAAGATGAGACAAAACAAACAGGGATTTTTTTTTAAATTTTGATCCATAGTTATTTCTGTGCAACTGTGCAGCTGAGATGGTTTGAGGGTATCACAACTTATTTGATGTTTGATGTCAAAGCCACATAGCAGGAGAGAAGAGTAATTGCCACGCTGGCACCCACTAGAGGTTTTTAGGCCTTGTTTGTGCAGTAGTGCTACATTCCTGGGTCTGATCTAATGGTTGAGGAGCAGCTGCTCAGTTTCTGAGGTGCTGTCCCTTCTGGCAACACATGCCAAGGAAACCCAAGTAGTACGGCTTGAAAATATGATGATGCTGTTATACAGAAACATCCTACCCACTGATAGGAGATGTTTACCTTGGGAAGCAAGCTGTAGAGCTACAACAAAGACAAATAGGCCTGCATATGATGCAGCAATGTATACAGCCATGGAAACTTGTGGCCTCTTCAGATGAACACAGCCCTGCATATGCAATAACAGCAGAGCCACAGCAAGTATGTGCCCACCCTGATGTCACCGGTGGACATGCCAATGTGCTCTCAGCCCTGTTGGAGCACATGCACAGGGGCAATCCAATCAATACCCCTCTCACATGATTAATGGATATGCCAAGATCATGTCAGCATGTTCACCAGTGACATCAGGAGAGGTGTGTTCTTGCCATGGCCCTGATGTTATCATGTGTACAAGGATGTGTTCATCTGTTTTAATACTTCATTCTAACTCTCTGGCTAGGTAAACAGAACTATGCACTCTCTCTTCAAAGCCTTACTTGTTTTCCAAAATGAGGAATAGTGGTGGTGGAGGGGAGAAGAGGTTGCTTCAGCTTAAAAAGCAGCCAACAATTCCCTATTCCAACAGGCAGCTATCAGCACATAGTACAGGTACCAACAAGAACATAGCAACATCAGCAAAATCACTCATTTTTATGTATTTCCAGCAACAAGAGTAAGAGAGGTTGCATATGACAATATTTTTTATTCATCTAAGTAAGTTCAGGTACCTCCTGCAGGTCCAAACAACTCCAAGCACTGAGAACAAGCTTAACAGGATAGGTTGAACGGAATGAGTACTCAATTTATCACTGTGATCAGTTTCGCATGCTTAGCATAACTATCAAGTAGAGTCTTGTATAAACTGCATAATAGCATAAGAAGTTTTTGGTCATCACCATCTGCTCTGAAGTCATTAAAATTTGACAAACATAGGTGAAGACTACCTCCATATCCCTTCTCCCTTTTCCTAACTGATTCTTATGTTTGTGCTGAATCCACAGCCACTCCAATTCTCAAGATCTTTTCGTTTGAATACTTGGAGACTGATGTCCATGGCTACACCTGCACCAGAGGATTTCCTTTATATGCTAATAAGTTCAAACTTTTAGGCACCAGGCAATTGCAAGTACCAGCCAACTGCAATAGTGACAGATTAAATTAGGGATGGCAAATTATTAATCCATGAGCTCAATCTGGCCCACATCATTTTATGTGTCCTTCCTCATTTTCCCACACTCTCAGCTGAGATGTGTGGGAAAATCCAGGGAATCACTGTTAGCCCTCTGAGTATTCATTGACCAGATGAGGAGAAAGGTAGGGCTTGAAAAGGTAAAATTGTACTCTCAATAGTTGTTGCGAGAACACCTGTACACCAGATCGGCTCCCATCAGGACTTCTCTTGATGAGCCACTGTCATTCACAACTTTGCCTGAGGAGGGAAAGGAGATGAAGGGAGCAGAAACAGCAACAGAAGCATTCATTCCTGTTAAGTTTCTACCAAGAGTAAAAGGGGAAGATTGTGCAAGAAGCAGAGAGAAAAAGTCTTATATTTTATTCTATTAGTAGTATGTACTGTAAAGCCACCTTAAAAGTAGGTTAGGCTTTTGCTTTCCCCTGATCTTCGGTCCCATACCTCCTCTCACATCACTACACTAGAGTTGGGAGAGGTGTTTTTTGCTGCGGGGAATGGGGTTGGTGGGGGAGGACAAAAGGATATCTTCAATAATTCACTGACAGGTGCCAGATATCGTGCAATTTGTGTCTAATAGATCAAGCGAGAACTTTAACACCTGCATAATTATTATTTGCATAAATTATTATGCTTGCAGTGAACTTGAAGCATTTCACTTATTGAGTTGTTAACAATGACTTGGTTCAGATACAACACAGAGCAGGATTGAATCCTGGCATCATACAACGTCCCCTAGGCTCTGGTGCATGCATGAGAGAAGGTAGGAGTCTACTTTTGATCCTGTCTGAGAGCAAGATTATATCTGTTAGGGGTGTGCATGGAACCAGTTCAGTTTGAGTTTGAACCAAATTCAAACTGAACCGCCAGTCCAATCAAACTGGCCGGTGGTCCAGTCCATTCGGTCAAACCGGTTTGAGGGCTATGTTTGTAAAGGAGAACCCAGTAAGGATTCTCCTTTGTAAGCAAAGGGGTGGGGGAATCCTTTAAAAGTATTCTAAGGGTGGTCGGGGGTGGGGCAGGATGGCAAGAGGGCACCATGTCGGCTTAATTGTCATTGGTGGGGCAGCAGTGGCTCCTCTATGCCCCACCGGCTCTCTCCCTGAGCAGCGTGGGCTGGTGGCAGTCTGGTTCCGGCCTTTCTGGATATGTGGAAGTCACACAATGGCTTCCAGACTCTGTGGAACTGGGCTGCCGCAGGCTGTGCTACTGGAGGGGAGGACTGACAAGGCTTAGAGGGGTTGCTGCCACCCCGCTGACAATGACGAAGCTGGTAAAGTGCCCTCTTGCCATTCTCCCCCCAGCCACCCTTAGAACACTTTTAAAGCCATCGAACCAGTCCAGATCGGACCAGGACTGGTTCAAACTCGGACTGGCCACATTTTTTTGAGACTGGTCCAGTTCATGTATGAACTGGCTGAACTGGGTCATTTCAATCTGAACTGATTCTGCACACCCTAGTATCTATCTGAACCAAGTGAGCCTTGGTTATCTTAGCTAGAGTTTCCAAAGAAGCCAAGATCTGAAGCTGGACTTGTTCTAAACCAGGACAGAAAGTAGAATTCCTTCCTCCTCTTGCATGCAAAGGAGAGGAGGGGGAGCAAGCATGCCCAAGGCCAAGGGACACAGCATAAGGCCAGTACCAATTTAACCCAATTCTAGATGGAATTGTATGGTAGGTGCAGCAAGGAAATGACTTGACTAGCAAGCCAGAGGTTGCCAGTTCGAATCCCCACTGGTATGTTTCCCAGACTATGGGAAACACCTATATCGGGCAGCAGCAATATAGGAAGATGCTGAAAGCCATCATTCCATACTGCGCGTAAAACGGCAATGGTAAATCCCTCCTGTATTCTACCAAAGACAACCACAGGGCTCTGTGTTCACCAGAGTTGACACTGACTCAACAGCACATTTTACCTTTAAAAATGACCTAATATATTTGCTTAGAATCCTTCACAAAAATGAATACACACTTGCCAGGCCAAGTATTATCATGAAAGCTTCCTGTCAATTCACCGGCTGCATATCTGTTACCTCCATAACTATCTTTCTATTCAAATCTGTGGGGGATTGTGTGCCTGAAAGATATATTACTCCATTACACCAGCATATGTGTGTATGAATGGGCTCTAACAGTTCCAAGCTACTTTGAATTATCTTTCCTATATGAAAGGACCATCTTTAATAATGTTGCTTTCAGTAAAGCAAGACTGAGTTTCAAAATACCAAGTTTGTATGACAGAGAGCTGTCAGAAGTACCAGAATTTTGATTATTTATTTTTTTTGAGGGGGGGGGGTGTTAGGAAAACTTAACACATTAAAAACTTATTTGTTAAATATTTATTTTCTCATGTGTCCAGCATCTTCTCCCAAATAATCAAAGGCATCATCACACCTTTTCAAAACTTCTGAGATGTCCAAATAATGCACCACAAATATGATTCTTCTTTTCAAGGTGCATGTTCATACACCTACTGACAAAGATTAAATATTGCTTGTATTCTATTCCCCACTTTAACTTCACCATCACTTGCTTTCCTAGTAAGTTTGCTTAGGAAGAGCAAAAACATAGTAATACAAGCAAAAAGAGGGCAGCTGCAGCGTAAGTTCCCTGGGCAGCATGCATGTCCTCAAAACATATTGGAGACCTTTTTATAAGCCCCAAGTATTCTACACATTTTTAAAAGCAATCGTCTAAGAGTGAATTTACAAGAAAATCTTTTAAAGAAATCCTATAGACCTATTCCATTCAATGGGAGGATTAGGCATGGGTTTTTATTTTGTTTTTGTTTTTGCTACTGGCATTTGGAGATGCATCATTAGGTTAAACAAAGTCTATTTAAGCATATCCAATGTAGACAACCCTACTGGGATAGAGTATAGATTACCTGAAGGCTCTTTCAAGATATATATTACTGTATCTTAGAGAAGGTATCTATGCCATTTTCAAATCCAATGTAGTCCCCTGCACCACATCTCACACTGTTACAGAAGATGTCTCAACTCTCTGCAATGGTCTTCTGTGATACTCAGGGACTGTAGCGGCAGGAGAGAATGGCATGCACTAATGTCACTCTTGATACTGCCCAACCAGTTCATTTTGCAGAGGAAATATACTGCACAAGTTCAGATGATAATCAAAACCATGGTTTAGATCAGGGATTCTCAAACTTGGGTCCTCAGGTGTTATTGGACTTCAACTCCCATAATCCCCAGCCTCAGTGGCCTTTGGTTGGGGATTATGGGAGTTGAAGTCCAATAACACCTGAGGACCCAAGTTTGAGAATCACTGGTTTAGATTGTGAATGAGCTTACAAGTCTCATGGTTCTGCACTCCCCCACCGCCTCTTCCGTACTCAAGAAGAGGAGATGGAAAGCTTCCACTTTCAGCTTTGAAATCACTGCCATTTCCCATTATGTCCCAACTCAGGAAACTATAGTTTATTCTAACAGTAGTTCATTCAAACAATCAGAATCAAACCAGGGTTTTGATTCGTTTGTTTGAACTAGTCTCAGAATAAATCAGTTTCCCAACTTCAGATGCAATGCAAAACTGCATTTTATTCAAAACTGGAAGTAGCAGCTTTCAATCTTCTCTCTTTGTGCGGCAGGAGAGGACAGGGGAGGCACACAAGCTCAAGATTGCCACAATCATTTGAACCATCATGACTGTCCGACACCACTACAGTCAACAAAATTCTAGGTGGTGGTCCAAAAAGTGTGCATTTTCCCTAGAAGAAATGCATGTTACATTTGTATATCTCTTTACACCTAAAGATATATGCATCTGTGACTTGAATAACAAGTTTCAAAAGTAGTCCTATATATATTTATCACCAGACGCATGAACGTTTATGATTAGATTATGTTACTGTTGAAACCGAGGCCTGGGCTTTGATGGAGAAAGTTTAAAAACCTCAATCCCACAAAAAGAAAACAAATGGCACCTATCACTAGAAATGCTGAGGAAAATCAAAACTATGAGAATATTTGCATTAGCTAGACAGGTCTCTCTGTTGTGTTGCTACTACAACAATGATCTTGGGAAAATAAACCAGTTTGTTCTTCATTTATTTCCCCATATGCAACATGCAAATAAGATGTTAAGCTGCAAAAGGATGCAACATAAGACTAGCAATTAGCAGGCCTCCAAGTACTTATGCTTATTTAGGGCTATAAAAACCTTGACATCTAATTTCATCTACAGAATATACTAAATTCTGTAGTAAAAACTGAATTTACAGCAAGAGGAAGAATAAATCAATCATGGTTTTTATTTTGTCCTTTCCATTTCTGTTTTTCAATTGTTCTACACAATGCAAATGCAAGTGGGAGATAGAGAAATACCTAAAGTTGTTTCCAATTGCATTATTTTTACAGGATCTGCTAACCAAGGATGTTTTGGCCTTGGGCAAGCATCTTTTCAAGAGTTTAATGCACAAATTCCAACTTTGCAGCAAAGACAAGTCCACACAATTACTTCTGCAATAAGAAAGATATACTAATCTCAGTTACAATGAAGACATAGTCAACAAAAGTCAGTCAAATTAAAGTGCCAGAATCTTAATAGCTTAACTTGAGACCTGTGAATCAGTGAAAAGGAGAGTAGCAGAGGACATACCTTGGAACTGCTCCCAAAACAATCAAGTTGGCTTTTTGTTTGTTGTTTCCAATTACAGCATTTTTCATATCTCTGTAAATCCAGAAAGAGAAAAACCCTAGTAAATTATGCTGAGGTACTAAGGGCTCAATTTTGCAGAATTTAGTTCCACTGAGATCAAGTAGTATGTCACACTATATCTAACCACTGAACAGGACCCAAGCAACAGTCCCCATGACTCTAACAACAACTTAAACCTCTAGTATTTCTCTACGCCCCAGTCATTCAAACAGCAGATAGTCATTCTCACATACTAGGGGAGAAATTAAGAAACAATTGAGAAAGTTAGATGGTTCTTGGTCATTCATAGCAAAGCCATCCAACATCTGTGTCGGACATCAAGATTACAAGATTTTGGGAAAGGACCTTGAGCAACCAACACGGAAGAGAAGAAAATTGGAAAGGAAAGGAAAGATAAAAATCCCAACTTGTCTTATATTTATGATCACACAGTTGCAGTGCTCTTTACATTGTAATATTCTCCTCTTTGGAAATAACGTATCATCTTCAATTTTTATGCTGAAGACATTTGCTGTCTGTCCCTTTCAGCCATATTTGTGATCTAAGCTGATCTAAGATCGTAAATAAACAACTAAACTAAACTGATGCAATGACAAATGTAGTACCCAAAGCTGCCCCAACCTCAGGCAACTCCTTCAGCACTCCCCCTATTTAAATATAGTCAAGAAAAACCTAAACACCTAAATGGCACAGTGGGGAAGTAATTTGCCTAGGGAGCAAAAGGTTGCTGGTTCGAATCCCTGCTGGTATGTTTTGCAGTCTATAGGAAACACCTATACTGGGCAGCAGCAATATAGGAAGATGCTGAAAGGCATCATCTCATACTGCATGGAAGATGGTAATGATAAACCCCTCCTGTATTCTACCAAAGAAAACCACAGGGCTCTATGGTCGCCAGGAGTCGATACCGACTCAATGGCACAACTTTACTTACAGCACCACACTAGCCTCTCTGTTCTTAAATGCACAGAAAGTATTTGATGGGGCGTGGGGGGGGGGGAGATCATTTGTTACCAGTTAATGAAAGCCTTTTTTGCAGAAAATAAATAGAGGAAATTGGCTGCAATGTTTTATGATCTCTAACAGCCGAATTAATTGTTGATGGTGATACAAAGATTTTTTGCTACACATGTCCCATGTCTGCTATTTGGCTTGGCAACTAAAGACAGCTTTGAACACTATGCAGAAACAACTCTTATATTCTTTCCATGCTTTCAGGCATAGAAAATTGGCAATATCTAAAGCAGCAACTTCCACATCTTCTCTATGGAAAGATGCATATAGCATCATATACACCTCTCCAAGGAGAAAAAGTGTCACTGCTTTAAATATTGTCCAAACGCATAATAACAGTACAAGTCACCTTTTCACATCTTTTTAGCACTTGCACAACACTTTAAGTTCCTATGAGTCACCAACAATCACAATTTGAGATAATAAAGATGCATACTAAATTGAGAGAGGTAGCATATATTTATATATGCATATTTTGTAGAATTAACACTTTAAAAACCCATAGTAATCTTCAAAAGCAACAAAACACACTTTTAGGTAAGTGTTTGTATACAAGAAAAATAAACTGAGTCTACTATTAAGGATAACACACAAGTATGTGCTGTGCATACAGAAAGAGTACTGTAACTGTTTAGGTACATATATTTCTATGGATTAGAGAGACCTGCTTAAAATTAACTTCCAGCTGACAGAACTACTGATAAAGAAGGATTTAGATAAGTTGATTTTGAAAGTGAGAACAAGTAAGCTTATTATCATAGATAATAAAAGACCTACCCAACTCTGTGTCCAGAAAAATTACCTGAATAGTCAATTTTAGATTTGGGCAAAGATTAAGCAGCAAACTTAATGTTTCCAATAAATAGGAATCTAAGTTTTCCTACTTTACCACCACTGCAGTTTCCACAAGAGTTGTGTGTTAGCAGATTAACTCTTGGGATAACCACAAATTCATCATTATACACAATTTTTAACCTGTATTCTCAGACACAGGGGAACTGTTTCAACAAGAAACGCATGTTTTTTAATTAAAGTACTAGAGTTTTTGCTTACACACAGTTACCACTGAGTATACAGAAGAGACTCAGTTCTCCATATTTGGCACTTTCTCATACATACTAAACAAAAGTGGGTAGCATCCTGAATAAGACCAGCACAAGTAATACTTCTGCGTGTGCATAGGGGTGGGGGAGAAGCTATTTTTGCTATGACTCCAAGGCTCACACAACCATCATGGACATAATTTCAATGGGTACAAGACTGCAGGATTAGCAAAAGGGGCTACATGATTAGAAAAAGTCATTTCTCCCTCAATGAAGAAGTATTCTACCTATTCATCTCTCACTCTGCTAGAACAGAATCTCTTATAGATCTTGGAAAGTCATATGTTGACAGTGACCAAAAGGGAAATTGCAGTGTTTTCAAGATGATGAATGAGAGTTGTTTTAGTTGGATGATAAGTTGACTCAGAGGAAGTACACTTCAAGATAACAGCTAGCAATCAAACAGCACTTTAAGCATTCAACGCCATTCATGTGCATTATCTTAGCTATCTTTATAGTTACTCTGCAGGCTAGAACATTAGTAGTACTGCTACCACCAACATAATGTAGATGGAGGTTTACGCAATTCACTGGTTTTCAGACTTAAGGTGACCTGTTGATTTCATGACTGAAGCAAGGCTTGAACTGGAAACCTAGGTAAATTAAAAAAATGTATGGCTTGTTCTACGGAAGTGTTGGAAGAAGTGTGGCCTAAAGGAGGGTTTTGAGGATTTTTAACCCTATATGGTGGAACTGCCAAGAATCAAATTATACTAAATATGGTAAAATATTAGAGAAGGATGCCATTTTCTAAAGAACAAAAATAGTTATACCTGCAGCTTTAAGATCTGGTGAGTATGCTAGGGAAGTACTATATTCTATGTACTGATAGCAGCCAGAAAGCTAGTTGAAAAAGTACAGATGTGAAGTAGTGCTTAAGAAAAAAATGATAATTAGCTGCTCTGGCAAAACTAACAAGCAATCAGAAATAAATGCACACATGTGTGCTCTAGGCTAGATTACAGCAATGCGCTCTATGTGGGGCTGCCTTTGTACCCTGTCTGGAAACAGCAGTTGGTCCAGACTGCGACAGCCAGGTTGGTCTCTGGGTAATCTAGGAGAGACCATATTACTCCTGTGTTGAAAGAACTACACTGGCTGCCAAAACGTTTCCAGGCAAAATAAAAGGTGCTGGTTATTACCTATAAAGCCCTAAACAGTTAGGCCCTGGGTATTTAAGAGAATGTCTTCTTCACCATGAGCCCCATAGCCTGTTAAGATCTTCTGGAGAGGTTCGTCTGCAGTTGCCGCCAACTCATTTGGTGACTACTTGGGGATGGGCCTTCTCCATTGCAGCCCCTGGATTTTGAAATGTGCTCCCTGTTGAAATAAGAGCCTCCCCATCTCTGGCAACTTTTAAAAAGGCACTGAAGACACACATATTCACCCAGACTTTTAATTAGATTTATGGTTTTAATTTTTAATGTTGGTTTTAAAGGATTTTAATGTTAATGATTTTAATGTTTAAATGATTTTAATTATTTAATTGAGTTAATTGTTTTAATTATTTTAATTGTAAACTGCCCAGAATTGCAAGTTTTGGGCGGCAGAAAAATATGTTAAATAAATAAATAAAATGAAGAAATATGATGTGTTAAGATATAGTTTACTGCATATTACTGCATTTACTATGTATTAGAAAGATTATTAATCTGTGAGCATATTTAAGATAAAAAAATTAATATTGCAACCATCATTTCATATTAAGTTAAAAAGTTAACAAGCACCACAAAAAGGAATGATCTAACAGAATCCAATCCTTACTTTCCAGTTCAATAATATAGCTAATACAGTCAATGTTTTAGGCATCTTTGATATGCAATTCTTTAGATACGATCTAGGCATTTTTAAAACTCTAGGTTGAATCCAAAGATGCCTCACCACATGCAGAACGTGTCCTCTGCTCATTGAAAGGCTACATTCTACCTTATACTAGAATGCTGCAATAAAAAAGTGACACTAAATTGAAAACTACTCTTGCACAAGCAGAATCATGAAACTTGCTATAGAACTTGCCTATTACAGCACTGTGTGAACTCTTGTGCAAGCATTTGTGATACAACACTAGCAGCTATTTTCCTTCACAGTTCTTCAGATTCAACCCATTAACCACCCTTCCACATCAGTAAGGTTTAACCTTGGACAATCCTTAGATAATTTCAGTGGCACAAAGCAATCAAGAACAGAAGGCATTATTATGCAAGGACACATACTTAACTAGAGCAAACACATGCACTTGCTCACATCACTATGGAAAATATATGCTGAAGCACTATATAAGTTAGGCAGGGAACCACAAATTGCCAGTAGCAACCCTAGACTTTTTTTGTCTATTGGTTAACTGTGACCCAGCACACAGAGTCATGCCTCCCCCCAACCCCAAAGTTCTCCATACGTAAGAGAAAATGAGAAGATCTGCCATTTCATAGCAGATGGAAGAGTTATCTGAAAACATAAAGAATTGAAGTGAAATCCATTTTACTTTATACCAGGTCTTGGAAAAACTAAGCAGCAGCAGCAAATTTCTCTCACTACTGTCTAGCACATCCAAAGCCTGGAGCAAAATGGATGAAGGGCCTTTCCATAAATTTTCTGCATGTACTAGGGACAAGTAGCAGCACCAGAGGTCCCTTTAAATAGCTGGCTATGGCCAGCTCAAATTTGTGATCTGTAACGTAGCTAAGTGCTGTTTATGAGTATTTGGAGAAGAGACAAAATCTGGACCTGGATCCACAGTGCAGCTTGCATTATTATAAACACCTATTTGCAATATATTCTTCCCAATGTACTGCCATCCTTTCTATCTCTCCCTCAGGTTTTGCCAAAGTAGCTTGACAATTTTCCTTCCTGTAAGACTGGCTACAGTCATTCCAACGACCCATAGCTTAGTATTCAACCAAAGTGATATCCCTCAAAAACATAGCATTTTGCAGTCTTACAAAATGTGGACCAAATTAAGTTGACAGCCTTAAAAAACAATTGTTGTAATGTGGTGGGGAGAAAAGTACATAGATATGGCTTCTGGATTGCATGTGAGAACTGTAACAAACCTAATGTGTAAAGAACTCTGGCTAAAAGCTTCTAGACAAATAATAAAAATATTTCTTTCTGAACACAGATATACAAATATAGGAGAACAGCAGTATAAAGTAAGATGTGATCCTAAACATGACAGCAGTAAACACAAAGCTATTCTAGTTAGTTTCAAAAAGGTAAGATTTTAAAATCACCTGTTCAGAGGGGCTACTTTCATTTTCACCCACCCACAAGAATCAGCATATTGGACATGTTAGCAACTGAAGTGAGAGTATTGTAATATTTTGCTATACAATATAACTGGAATATAAACAAATGCAACAGATCAAAGGCCAACTTGGTTGTCTCCTTGTTCTTTTTGTTGTACTTGTACTACTTGTTCTTCCGGAACCAAAAATGGGAATATTTCCCCTATCATTGCATGGAGAGATTGTTTCCTACTACAGACAACTCCTTATGCAGATAAATTCCATGTTGCTAATGTAAGAATCTAATAAGTATCACAAGTCATTGAAACTTGCAGAAGGCTAGTCTTCATACACACACACACTCCTCTACCATCACAAAACTAAAAGACGACAGAGAAAATTGTTTAAGAAACAGACTCCTAAAGAGCCTAAGTTTCTGAATACCAAATACACCATGTTTGGACTAAACACACTTTTGTCTTAGCATATACTACTTAGTAGACATATTACAGAAAAATATTACATGTAAAAAGCAACTCTATAAAAAAACAGTGGGCAACAATCATGCTAAGTTAGTCACAACTAAGCAAAACTGAACTCAATGAAAGCTATCACCAACTACTCTGGAAGATGCCCAATATACAGATCTCCTTTCACTTTTGGATATCTACAGTCAGTCCTGATGGATTAGTAAATATTCACTATAGAAACTTACCCAATCACACAGAAACTTCTGCTCTCCAAAGAGGTTTTTTGTAACTAAACTATACCAAACTTTGTACAACAATAGCTAACACAGATATACAACTTTCCCCACTTCTCAAGTTCTCAGCATACTTACCATAATACTAGTTACACTCTCAGTTTTCTAGAGGTTTGTGTTTTGATGTTTGTGTAGCAAGTTCTTTACTCAGTAAAGAAGTGCCTGAAGCAACTAGTCAACATATTATTGGTTCCTCATTGCCAACTATGTACTAGGACACCACAGTTAGCCCCAGCCAGAGCCCAACACAAGCTGTGGGAAGGAAAGCATAGCCTGAGCAAGTTCCTATGCTGAATTATGTCGAGAGCTGCATAGGCACCTGGAACTGTTGAGAGATCCTTGAAGAGCATGCCTCACTTGAAAATTATGGGTCAAGTTCTTTAGGGTACAGAATCCTTGGTCACATGTTCCTCATACAACAAAGTCATGTTCTCAAAGGAGAGAACTAGTTTCTCAAGTCCTAATAATGAAAACTACCTTCTTAAGTTACTGTTCATTCCAAATTAGATTTCTGGAGAACAAGGAAGTAAAGGCATTTGGAGAGAAATTAATGACAACTAGGTGTTTAAATTAAACAAGGGTGTTCAATTTGAAAATTTAAGTGGCAAAATGTTATACTCTATGGTTTGGTCTTCACTCATGCCAGCAATAAGGTGAATTTTCCAGTTTGAAAACTGTTGTAAACACTTTACTTTGCTGATAGGTTTTCATGATAGTGAACTAACCAGCTACATGCAGGCAGCTTGTCTTCAAAATATAGTTTCTTTTCCAGTACATTTATTCCATGTGGAAATTTGAAAGAGCTTGAGTAAATCTATATCATTGTAAAGCTACCACAACTATTATAAATACAATTTATACAAAACACAAGGGCACAAACATGAGTTTTCCTTCATCCACCCAAGATACAAACAGGTGTGTGCTGGCTGAATTGTTTTGACAATTTAGACCATTATTCTGTTTACATGTGTGACTCCAGACTACATTTGCAGCTTTGAGTACACACAGAATTCTGCTTTTTTCTTTTTACACTTGCAAAATCATTCCACATTCTTTTTTGCATCCACAAAATGTTTTGGTATATAACTATACAGAATAGTTATGAGCAAAGTTTGCAGTACTACACTCCATTTCACAGACCCTCAGGTATGAATCCTAGAACATCTTTTTATTACCTTCAATAGCTTAGAGGTTGGAGATAAACAGATTGTTTACCTGTAACAAGTTATCTTTCTGGTGAACCATGTTCACTCACAATTTGAGTTCTGCACCTGTACAGTAACACCTGCGGAAGAATTCCAAGATCCGTGAGGCGCTCTTCAGCATCACAAAGTGCACATGGTGCAACCGTTATTTTCAGCGGGAGACCATCTTTCTTCTCAGTTCCTGATCGGCCACTGCGATGAGCAAAGAATGTGGATTGACAGACTCAAGTAAGTCTTTATTACTGTGGAAGTATCCTAGCAGCGGGGTAGGCCAGGTGGGTGTTGTGAGTGAACATAGGACACCAAAAAGATTACTTGTTACAGGTAAGCAATCGTTGAGGTGAGCCACGTTCCCTCACATCTTGGGTGATTAGCGAACTTACCTAGAAGGTGGAGGGTGCTGGGTTATGTTTAGAGCAGTTTTTAAAGAACTACCGAACCAAAGTTGGCCTCTACCATTGAGCAGATGTCCACAGCATAATGTCTGACAAACAGAAGATCTGAAGGCCACGTGGCCACTTTACAGATGTCTTTCATGATGATACCCTACATGTGGGCTGCTGACGTGTCCATGGCTCTAGTCTAGTAGAATGTGCCTTGATAACCTTGAAGGAGGCTTTACCTGTTGCTTCTTATAGCACATGAAGATGAGTTCTATGAGCCAGTGGGATTGTCTTTGTCTTGAAAAAGGTTGTCCTTTGTTTCTTAGTTTGCTGGTTTGTCTAAATGATTTTGTCCTATCCATGTAGTGTAATAGAGACCTCCTGACATCCAACAAATGCATGGATTTCTCCAGAAGAAATAAGATAGGTAGGTGGTAGAATGTCCTGATTTAGATGAAATCTGGAAACTATTTTTGGACTAAAGGAAGGGTCTGTTCTCAGAATTACGTTGTCCAGATAGAATTTAGTGTGAGGGGAATCAGCATGAAGTCTGTTAGCTTGCTGACTCTCCTTGCTGATGTTATGGCAACTAGGAAGGCAACTTTTAAGGAAAAAGATCTGAGGGAATCAGAGACAAGAGGTTTGAACAGTGCTTCGATAAGTGAAGACAAGACAAAAGAGAGACTCCATGGTTCAATAGGTGGGAAGAGGTTATTTATATATTTGAAGAATCTCTTAGAGTCAGAATGGAGAAACACTGTGCTTCCATCCCAGCCCAGGTGTCTTGCAGAGGGTGCTGCTAAGTGAACTTTGAGAAAAGGGTTTGAAAGTCCAGGTTGTTATAGATTAGTAAGGTACAGAAGGATCTGATGGACTGACACATTTTAAGGGTCAACGCCCTTGGAAGCAACAAGTAATGTAAAACATTTCCAATTACACAGGTAATTCTTCTGTGTTGACTCCTCTCTTTCATTCAGGAAGACAGTATCTAATTATTGAGCTTCCAAGCCATTGGGACGAGTTCAATACCTGGAGGCTGGGATAGAAGACAGCCTGCTCCCTGTGAAAGAAAGTTTTGGAAAAGAGGGAATCGATGTTGATGACCCTGAGATAAACACAGAAAGATGGGGAACCACGGCTGTCGGGGCCACCACAGGGGGGCGGGGGGGAGTAGGATGCACCGAGTCCTTTCTGCAGAATTTTGCTCGTGATCTTGGAGAGCAAGCGGGAAAGGAAGGAAATGGTAGAAGTAGTGTTTTGTCCATGGCATCTAGAAGGCATCTCAAATGGAGTTCTTTCCTACACCCATCCTGGAGCAGTATAGTTTGCATGTTGTTGTACTTCATTGCAAAAAGGTCCATCAATAGGGTTCCCCAGATCGGAAAAATAACAGGTTTATCTTCCACTCGTGTTGTTGGAAAGGGTTGAAGTCTCTGCTTAGTGCATCTGCCAGGGTTCTGTCTATACTATCGATGTGCAGGGCAAGCGGTGTGTAGGGTAATGGCTTATGCTCCACTCCCACAACTGCAGCACTAGGTTGCAAAGGGACCAAGAGACTGTGCCCCTCCCCTTGACAGTTGAGAAAAAGGCAAATTCCATGCTCGGGATTATTAGGAAGGGGATGGAAAATAGAAATGCTAATATTATTATGCCTATATAGAAATCTATGGTGTGGTCACATTTAGAGTACTGCATACTGTTATGGTCACCATATCTTAAAAAGGGTCTTGTAGAACTGGAAAAAGTGCTGAAGAGAGCAACCAAGATCGGGGCCTGGAACATCTTCATTATGAGGCGAGGCAAGGCTACAGCATCCGGGGCTCTTTAGTTTAGCAAATAGGTGACTAAAGGGACACAAGATAGGAGGTGCATAAAATGATACATCAAGCAGAGACAGTGGACAAAGAGAAATTTTTTCTCCCTCTCACAATACTAGAACCAGGGATCATCCCATGAAACTGAAGGTTGGGAAATTTAAGACCAACAAAAGCAAGTACTTTTTCATACAGCACATAGTTAATCTATGGAATTCTCTGCCACCAGATGTAGTGACAGCCACCAGCCTGGATGGCTTTAAAAAGGTCTTAGACAAATTCATAGAGGGCAAGTCTATCAATGGCTACTAATCTGGTGTCTATGGGCTACCTCCAGTCTCAGAGGCAGGATGCCTCTGAATACCAGTTGCAGGGAAACAACAGCAAGAGAGAAGGCATGCCCTTGCCTCTTGCCTGTGGGCTTCAGAGTCACCTGGTGAGCCACTGTGTAAAACAGGATGCTGGACTAGATCGGCCTTGTGTCTGATCCAGATGGGCTGTTCTTATGTTGTAGGTATTTGCCATTACATTGTCTATCAGGATCTGGACTACTCAATTCTTTAAAAGGAATAGGAAGGACTTTAGGGCATGGAATATAGCTAGTAATTCCAGGAAGTTTATGTGAAGGGATTCTTGTTCTAATGTCCATTTACCTTGGGCACAAAACCCTCCATAGTGGGCTTCCCAAACTTTCACCGTGAGAGACAAAGTTGGAAGCTTGAGAGGGAGTCTGTCCTGGTCCACCACTGTAGGGATTTTAGTACAGGTGATGGAAGTGACAGACACATGTTCTGACTGTCCAAGTTTGGTGTGAACAGCAACAGAAACCAATTTTGGGGTCAATGCATTCAAAGTCTTGCATGGAACACAGTAGCTGTGCATGAGGCCCTGAAAGACTAGCGTATCCTTATCTTCTGGACATCAATAACCATTCATTCAGGTAAGGGTAAACTGAGATGACCGGTGTCCTCAGGTGTGCTATGATGGAGCTGACACATACATCATAACAGCACAGGGTGCTGTTGAGTGTCCAAATGGCAGGGCCACATACTGGTAAATTTGTAGACCCAGTGTGAATCTTAAGTACTTCCTGCATTCTGGCCATATTCTCACATGGAAATAGGCATCCTTCAGGTCTAGCATCATAAACCATTCTTCCCTCATTAGCAAGTGAAGAAAGCATTGCAAGGAGATCATTCTGAATTTCCTGGCTTTTAATATTTGTTTAGGTTGCATAGGTCCATAACAGGACCGAGACCTCCATCCCATTTGGGCACCTGGAAATATGTTGAATACGCCCTTCTCCCATCCTACAAGGGGACAGATTCTATCGCCCCCTTCTCTAGTAAGGACAGCACTTCTTCCACTAAAGCAGGAATTGAGTGTGTGTATTTTATCCCTGAATACAGGGCAGCTCAAAAACCCAATGGCATATCATGATTCAGTCTCTGAAAGGTGTTTTACCGTGCTTAAATGCTGCATAGTGATAGCGGCAGATTTAACTAGTGCTCTTTCAAATTTCTCACATAACTCTTCCAGGTCCTTTAATTCCTCCTTCAGATTGTCCCAGATAGAGTAATGGTACTTTGTCATACAAACCATGTAGCTGGATATTTTAATGACCAAGCATGATGTCGAGTGAAATCTGCACCCCGTTGCATCCAATTTTTTCCCTTCCTTATCTATCAGGGTCAAGTGCGTTCTGTCTGATTTACTGCTAACAGCATGATCAACCACCAGCAAATTGGGCTCAGTGTGCTTAGGGAGGAAAGGGCAGGACTCCCACTGTATCCTATAAAAACGTATTATGATATATTATGATGTAGAGGCTGATGCGAGCGTTCCAGCACACTTTTGCAAAATTGACGAGGACATACAGCACTGGAAGAGATGCTGGCTGGGTGCTGTGTTCCCTCTAAGGCATGCATGTGTGTGCACGCTCACATGGTTTTTATTTATTGATTGATTGTTCAGTTTCCATACCACTTTTAATTAAAATAATCTCTGAGCAGTTTACAGTATAATCAAAACAATGCACAATTAAAATACAAAGGAGTACTTTTGTATGTGGTTCGGAAACATCAGTTGGTCCAAAATGGTCTCCGTGGTTTCTCTGAGATACCATATTATGCCTGTTTTAAAGCAATTGCATTGGCTACCAATAGGTTTCTAGGCAAAATTCAGAGTTCTGGTAATTACCTTTAAAGCCCTAAACAGATTATTATAAATATCTCTATTTAAATGTTTTAAATAACCTATATAAAACAGTAATATACAACACACAAAGCAGAAATAGTAAAACATACTATTTTCATTTTAAAGCCTAGATGAAGAGCCATGTCTCTACTTGTTTCCTAAAAACTGTCATAGAGGCCAAGGAGCAGATGCCAGCCAGGAGAACATTCCAAAGCCTCGGGGCAGTAACTAAGAAGGCCTTGCCCGCATGCTCAACAGCTGAGCCTGTCACACTGTCAGCACACAGAGCAGAGCCTCCTCCAATGAACTTGTCAAGCCAGCAGAAACCTTTGGGAGCAGGTGATCACCAGGTATCCAGGGCCCAAACTCTTAAGAGCTTTAAAAGGTCAAAACCAGCACCTTGAATTGGACCTGGAAACAAATTGGTAGCCAGTGCAGCTCTTTCAGAATGGGTGTAATATTACTGCAGAAGGCAGTTCCAGCGTGGTGTAGTGGTTAGAGTGCTGGACTAGGACCAGGGAGACCCGAGTTCAAAACCCCATTCAGCCATGAAACTAGCTGGGTGACTCTGGGCCAGTCACTTCTCTCTCAGCCTAACCTACTTCACAAGGTTGTTGTGAGGAGAAACTTAAGTATGTAGTACACCACTCTGGGCTCCTTGGAGGAAGAGCAGGATATAAAATGTTAAAGAAAGAAAGAAAGTGCTGGCTGCCAGGTTTTGCACTAGCTGCAGTTTCCGAATATTCTTCAAGGGCAGCCCCACATAAAGCATCTTACAGGAATCCAGCCATGACGTGACTAGGGCATTGGTAACTGTGGCCAGATCTGTCTTCTCAAGAAAGGGATGCACCTGGCGCATTAGCTGAAGCTGTACAAAAGAACCTCTGGCCACCGCCTCCACCTGAACTTCCAAAAGCAGAACAGGGCCCAGCAGTACTCCCAAGCTGCACACGTGCTCTTTCAAGGCAAGTGCAAACCCATCCAGAACCAGTCAAATCCCTTCATCCCGATTGGCTCTCCTACTGACCAACAGCACCTCCATCTTGTCTGGATTCCATCTCAGTTTACTAGCCCACATCCAACCCATCAAAGCCCCCAAGCCCCGATTCAGATCATCCACTGCTGCCCTACGATCAGGTGAAAAGGAGAGAGCTGACTGTCATCTGCTTATTGCTGACAATTCTGTCCAAGTCCCCAGATGACTTCTCCCAGTGGTTTCATGTAGACATTGAACACTATGGGGGAGAAGACTGAACCCTCTGAGACCCTACAAGCCAATGGCCAAGGAGCTGAGCAGCAGTCCCGCAGCAACTTCAGAGTGCTCTTCTTCTCTTTCAGGTGATGTGTGTGGAACCAAAGAGTGGTGAATGAGCTCCAGATCTGGTTCAGTTAGGCAAGTATGAGCTGGAGATATTACTTTCTACTTTTCAGTGGGACACTAGGAGCTTTTGGCCTCTTGAAAGGAGATAGTGGGTGATATAGAGATCTGTACTATCTCCTTCACCTGTGTTACCATATGATTTTGATGAATACAGGCTATGGAAATCTATGAAACTCAAAAGTGAACTAGAAGAAGCCACTGTAAAAACATAAGTTTACTCAGACAGCATCTTCTGCACTGTCTTCACAGGCCTGTAGGGTCTCTTGCTTAGCTCTCTGGGAATTTGTCTTAAAGGAACATTATTGTGAAGACAAAAAACCTCCTTACACTATATGATCTATCACCTAGCTTCTGGTATTGCAAGGTGATTTCCCAATAGGAGATAGTCTTTATTATCCAATAGTGCATGCTGGCATAAGAAGTGACAAAACCATGGGGTATCAAGTTTGACAACTTAGATTTTCAAATTCAATTCACTAAGAAGCATCTAGTTGCCACTACATTCCCCAAAATGCCACCAAGTTTGCTGGAGGCTTTTCTGGATTTCTAACCCACCTATTTCCTGTTCTGATAAGAATCTCTCAGAGAAAGACCAGGAACAGGCAAGAGAGTGCTGCATGGGAAGGTTATGGGGCAAGGTCAGGATATAATGAGCAGGTTCCAAACCAGAAAGCTCTAAAAAGACTGAACCACCGATACTGGATGTTCCTTCTCCTTCAAGTATCATCAAATTATATTCTATTAATTTTTTGACTCAGATGCTAAAAATAAGCATGTTTGAAACTGAGCAAGTCTTTACTCATCCGCTGCTTCAACTTCATAAAGGCCACTGAAGTAATCTGATGCTTATACAGCAGGGGTGAGCAAACCTGGCCCTCCAGCTGTTGTTGAACTACAACTCCCATCATTCCCAGCCGCAATAAATCGTGGCTGAGAATGATGGGAGTTAAAGTCGAACAACAGCTGGATGGCCAAGTTTGTCGCCCCTGCTGTATAGGATGGTTGATTTACAGCAACATTCATATATTTCCTGAACAATATGCATACTACCTGGCTGCTGTAACAGTTGTTTTTTTTTAATTAGTTTGCAGCTAACAGAAGTCTTTACACAACCCAAAACTGTTCATCATGGAAGTTATGAGCACTACAAAATTATACCAGCTTAGAAGGTATAATTTATTAAAAGATGAATGTGGGTCTGTCTGTATACATGCAAAGATATTAAGCAAGGTCACTTTCCTGAGGGTCAAGTGTCCAGAACTTACCAGAAGTAAGGACTGGTTGTTGAAAAGTAGTACTTAATCAGGAGAAAGAAGTCCCTATACAGTCATAAATGCTCATAATGCAAGAACTCAACATATAATGCTGAGCTCAGAAAACTGGAGGGCATAAAAACATAAATACAAGGTCATCTGTATGGGGTCTGTGGATGACCCTGGTGAGAAAAAGAGGGTGGTATTTCCTGGATCCTAGTGCCTGAAGTATCTGAGCCTTTTTGGAACAGGGCAATTTTTTCATAGTTTTTGCTAAGTAAATCACTTTGAGACCTTCTGCCACAACCAAAGAACTACTAATTTTATGTGTATTTACATAGTGCTTTTCAACAAAAGAGAATGGAGAAGAGACAAGAAGGAAGTTAGCAGAGGAGGGCATAGAGAGGACACAGGAATGAGAAAGCCTTGAAAAGTAGTGGTGGCAGCAGCAAGCAGGCACACACTAGTGATGTGCACGGACCAGTCCAGAGGCCATTCTACAGGCCGCCAGACCGATCTGATCATGGCGGTTCAGCCGTTTGAATGCCGGGGTGGGGGTTCCTTTACGGGCAGGGGGAGGGTGTACTTACCACTCTCACCACTTTTCCCCCAGCGACACACATTTTTTTTGTAAGCATTTGGGGCAGTAGGATACCTCCCTGCCGCCCTTTCCCCCTCTCGGCAGCAAAAGGCTTCAGAAAGCCTTTTGCGCGTGCACACGTCGCACGCGCACATCACGTCTCTGCAACATGCCAAATGCTTTCTGAAGCCTTTTGCTGCCAAGAGGGGGAAGGGGTGGCAAGGAAGTATCCTGCCGCCCCAAATACTTACCAAAAAAAGCACGCCAGCAGGGGGAAAGCAGCAGGATGGGTAAGTACACCCTCCCCCCCCACCCTTAAAGGAACCCCCACCCCAGTGCTGGACCGCAGCTCCGCAGCTCCATGCACATCCCTAGCACACACAAATGTGCAGGAGAAAAGGGACGGAGGCTGGAAGGGGATGACATAGAAACAAAGAAGAGCAAGAAGCCTTGAAGAGAAGCAACAATGGCAAACATACACACAAGCATACATGGCACGCTTCAGGCTGCTCTGCCCCAGAGTCAGGCAGCCTGCCAATGAGAGCAAGCTGGCCGCGTGCAGCACTGACAGAGCTTGCAGTTGGCCGGGTTCTGTCAGGAGGGCTCAGGAGCAGTCATGGAAACAGAGGACAGCTCCAGAGGAGAAGCAATGGCAGCGGATGACTCTGGAGGAAGCATGGGGAAATGGACAGGAGCAGGAAGCTCAATTCGGCATATAGCTGAGCCGCTGTCAAGTACCACCTAGGAATAATTGCAATGTTCTACCACTTGACCTCAGAAGGCACTTTTTCAACCTAGGAAAACGGTCTCTCAGTGTTTTATATTCATGGTTCAATTTAAAAGATAAGGGAATGTTTTAACATGTTTATATTAAATTAATCCTTCATTTTAAAATAAAGTTGTTTTTAGAACACTGGATCCAGACTAAGTCCCATCAAAATTAATGAGAGTTAAGTCATTACCAACTTGTTTCATTAATTTCAATGTTGCTTAATTATGACTTAGATTAGATCCTGCCACTTACTATAAACATACACTTTTTTAAAATGTAATTTTAATCCATCCAGGCACTCCCATCCCAGATATAGGTGAGAACTAGTATGTGCAATAGACCAAGGAGAAGGTTTCCATCATGCTTAAAAGATAAAGCAGTGGGTGTATATTAGGTAGTAACCTACAGTTCTTTAAACTGCCAAAGGCAGAAATGTTAGTTAGGATGAGATTTACTACAAAAAGATATGGCTGCATTCAGCCACAAAATGGCTTATTGTTACAAGAACAAGCCACAGTGACCCTCACATTCACATGTCTCCCTGCTCCCTCCAGAAGTAATCAGAGGTTTCTGGTTCTAGTTAGCTACAAACCAGTTTGACACTATATCCAAATGTGGTAAAGTGAGGTTTGTGCAAGCCATGATTTGTCCACAAGCCAGAACTGGATATTAAATAATGGTTTGTTGCTGCATCTGAATAATTAGTGGCCAAATAAATTAAATCAGTAACACCTACTACTACTTAAATACTGATTTTCAACAAAAGTTCTCAAAGTGGTTTACATATAAAATAAGGTGGTTCCCTGTTTACAGGAAAGGGTTCACTATCTAAAAAGAAACACAAGGTCGATACTAGTAACAGCTATTGGTGGGATGCTGTGCTGGCTGTTGGACAGGGACAGTTGCTTTGCCCCTGCTAAATATAGCTGCCACCTCAGAAAAATCAACTAATACGCTGTTACACAATGCATTACTAAAAGAAAGCTTTTATTTTTACACACACACACACACACACACACACACACACACACACACAGGCAAGAGAGCAGAAAAGTGTATAGTACTTACATGACACCTTGCAGAACCTTCTGAGGATCCGGATCAAATAGTCTGTCAACATAATGGCGACTGCTAGCTGTGACTTCCTGTAGGCAAAAATATTTATAGTCCATCAATTTGTTATAACAAGTTTTAAACATCCAATGAAGAAGAATCCCATAAGCTTGCAACACTAACAACAACTGCTAGGACATTTCCCACAACAACACACAAAGGTTGCTCCAATGTCAAATTGCCGACCTCCTTGCTAAAATATATGACTTATCCCTGCAATCAGGCTCTGAACCGGAGGACTGGAAAGTAGCAAATGTAACACTGATTTTCAAAAAGGGATCCAGAGGCGATCCAGGAAATTACAGGCGAGGAAACAAAGGATAGGGATAAACGGGGAGTTTTCACAGTGGAGGGAAGTAAGATGTGGGGTCCCCCAGGGATCTGTACAGGGACCGGTGCTTTTTAATTTATTCATAAATAATCTAGAAGTAGGGGTAAGCAGCGAGGTGGCCAAATTTGCAGATGATACCAAACTCTTTCGGGTAGTGAAATCCAAAATGAGTTGTGAGGAGCTCCAGAAGGATCTCTCCAAACTAGGGGAGTGGACGACAAAATGGAAAATGCGCTTCAGTGTTGGCAAGTGTAACATGATGCACATTGGGACGAAAAACCCCAACTTCAAGTATATGCTGATGGGATCTGAGCTGTCGGTCACTGATCAAGAGAGGGATCTTGGGGTCATGGTGGACAGCTCGTTGAAAGTGTTGACTCAATGTGTGGCAGCTGTGAAAAAGACCAATTCCATGCTAGGGATCATTAGGAAGGGGATTGAAAATAAAACAGCTAATATTATAATGCCCTTATACAAAACTATGGTGCAACCACACTTTGAGTACTAAGTACAATTCTGGTCACCACATCTAAAAAAAGGACATTGTAGAACTGGAAAAGGTGCAGAAGAGGGCAACCAAGATGATCAGGGGTCTAGAGCAGCTTTCTTATGAGGCAAGACTACAACACCTGGGGCTATTTAGTTTAGAAAAAATACGACTGCGGGGAGACAAGATAGAGGTCTATAAAATCATGCATGGTGTGGAGAAAGGGGATAGAGAGCAATTCTTCTCCCTCTCACATAACACTAGAATCAGGGGTCATCCCATGAAATTGCCAGGAAATTTAGCACCAGCAAACAGAAGTATTTTTTCACACAACACATAATCAACTTGTGGAATTCTCTGCCACAAGGTGTGGTGACAGCCAACAACCTGGATGGCTTTAAGAAGCGTTTGGATAACTTCATGGAGGAGAGGTCTATCAACGGCTACTAGTCGGAGGGCTATAGGCCACCTCCAGCCTCAAAGGCAGGATGCCTCTGAGTACCAGTTGCAGAGGAGTAACAGCAGGAGAGAGAGTATGCCCTCAACTCCTTCCTGTAGGCTTCCAGTGGCATCTGGTGGGCCACTGTGTGAAACAGAATTCTGGACTAGGTGGGCCTTGGGCCTGATCCAGCAGGGCTGTTCTTATGTTCTTAAGACTGAATTCACTGTTGATTTCTAGGTAAAGAAATCAAAATTACCTTTAGCAGTGACAAAGTGAAAGTACTACCGATTGTACTCAATTTCTGTAGGAAATATAAACCTACACCAGATTTTAACACAAACCTTTTTATTTGTTTATTTTATTTATATACAACCTAGTACAAAAATCTCAAGGTGGTATACAGAATTAAAACAAAATATAATATAACACATTAAAATTCATAAAAATATACAATAAACATTAAAATTTAAAAGTTTAGTCTCAGTTGAAGTCTTGGGAAAATAGGTATGTCTTCAGGGTCTTCCTAAAAACAAACAGAGAAGGAGATGCTCTTATTTCAACAGGGAGCATGTTCCAAAGCCCTGGGGCAGCCACAGAGAAGGCCCGGTCCCGCGTTGGCGACAACCGAGTTGGTGACAACCACAGCTGGACCTCTCCAGATGATCTTAGTAGGTGACAGGGTTCACAACAGTGAAGGTGCTCTCTTAAGTACCCTAGACCTAAGCCATTTTCTTTTTACACATATCCTGGAATACCTAGTCAAATACAGCAGAAATATATTTATTATCTGAATCCAAGGCTGGGTTTTTCCCCCAAGTTATTTTGTGTTATAAATGGGTGGAGGGCATCTTAAGTTCAGGTATCTCTTCCGTTTGGGTAAATATAAAGCCCTAAACAACTTAGGCGACTAGCTATTTAAGAGAAAGTCTTCTTCGCACATGAGCCCCACTGCCTGCTAAGATCATCTGGAGAGCTTCGCCTGTGGCGGTTGCCAACTCATCTGGCGGCTATTTGGGAATTGGCCTCCTCCGTTGCAGCCCCTGGACTTTGGAATGCGCTCCCTGTTGAAATCAGAGCCCCCCTAACTTTTAAAAAGGCACTGAAGACACACTTATTCACACAGGCTTTTAATTAGATTTATAGTTTTAAATAATTTTAATGCTGTGTGTTAAATGTTTTAATCTCTTACGTGATGTAAACCGCCCAGAGACGCAGGTCTTGGGCAGTACAGAAATAAATAAAATAAATACAGGTATTATCTATATTTAACCTCTTTTTTTTTTAAGGCGCCTGTCTTTAATTCAGAGTCATTTTCTATTCAGGTAAATACAGCAACAATTATTATACTGTTTTCAAAGTTCTTAGATTAACAAAACCTAGTGCAATTCAAGTATTAAAAACTCTCCCGTATGCATATTTTCTGCTTCAAATAATAGATATGGGATTATATTCTAAGGAGCACAAGCAGAAGGAAACTCAAACAAGCAAGTTTTCTGGATTCTCTTCAGCCCAACAGCCCCTTGCAACCCACAAATATCCACTCCTGAGGGTCAGAGGATCCTCTAGAACAGGGATTCTCAACGTTGGGTCCCCAGATGTTACTGGACCAACTCCCATAATCCGCAGGCCCAGAGGCCTTTAGTTGAGAATTATGCGAGTTAAAATCCAATAACATCTGGGGACCCAACGTTGAGAATCCCTGATCTAGAACAAGACTGTATGGAGAACAGAAGGAAGGAAATCTCTATACACACACACACTTTATTCATGCATGAACCACTTAGAACACAACCCATGAAGAACTAATTCAAGAGCTATTTATGTATAAACATTTTCAAAATTCATTTATTTAGAGGCATATTGTATTGCAAAGAAAGTAGTAACTTAATTATTGTTGCTTTTCCACAAGATTTTAAACGTCTCAAATGTTATTTTTAAATTCCCTCGACATTTTCACTTATCTGTTTTCTTTCAGAAGCAAGGTCCATTGATTCAATGGAACTAACTCCCATGCAGTTCCAGGGCATTGGAGATAAGAGGCGGCATATTTCTCCAAATCTTTGCTCCAATAGCTCTTCTTTGTGGTTGTGTTTAATAAGGTTACATTAAGAAACAAATCTAACCAGTTCTCCCAATTATGGACCAATAGGCACAATCTTGAAATGTAAATATAAAGTTCCAAAAGAAGAAACCTATTTAACAAATACGAATTACACAGAAAATTCATTTTCTTACCAAAAAAGCACCATTAGAATGATAAACCTTGGGGTGGGGGATTACAATTTGTAGTTTTAAAATGTGATTTTAGTCTGGACTTTTAACTGGTTTAACTTTATTAATCTTTTATTCTACATTGTACCCATTTTATTAATGTTGTGGAGGGATGGGGTAAAAATATTTTAAATAAATAAAATAATAAACCCTGATAAATATTGCCCACAATTCAAGTTTAGCTTTTCTTCCTCTTTCGACATTCAATGTTGACAGAAGCCCTATTCAGACAGTACGCCGTGTGTGTGTACAGGTGTCTGTACACATACACATATATGTCTGCGTGACTGACTGCACGCACACTCATTTTAACTAACTTGGGTACAGACTCCTCAAATGCAGATAAGAAATCTACAGCTGTGCATGCATTGAACATAAAGTATGTGTACAATCTGTACAGGCATGCATTGTACACAGATCATACATGCACTGAACATATCTTGTTATTAGGGCAAAACTTATCCATAGAACTTGCTAAGTGAAAGCATGTATAGCAACCCAATGGTGCAGCAGGGAAGTAGCTTGCCTAGCAAGCAAGAAGTTGCCGGTTCACATTCCCTCTGGTTTGTTTCCCAGACTATGGAAAACACCTATATTGAGCAGTAGCGATATAGGAAGATGCTGAAAGGCATCGTCTCATACTGCACGGGAAATGGCAATGGTAAACCACCACCACCCCGCGCCCGTATTCTACCAAAAGAAAACCACATGGTTCTGTCGTTGCCAGGAATCGACACTGACTCGACGGCACACCTTTACTTTATGATACCTATCTGCAACTTCTATAAGGCTCTGACTGTTCAAGGTAGAAAATTCACAATGATGGCTCAAGACTGCTGAACGAGCAGGTAACTAACAAGATTGCCAGTAGAGTTGAGAGCAAAGAATAGGTAAGAGTAGTTGAAGCAACAAGTTATACAGTATCTTAGAGAATAACTGACTCTGTGTTTAGCACTTTGGAGAGTACACCACCAGCCTCTGCAATCCTAACACACGCTTACTAAGAAATAAGCTCCCTTGAGCTTAAACAAAATTACTACCAAGTAAATATGCATATAACTGAACACTGTGACTTCTTAGCGGAAATATGGGATGTTCCTAGAATGCTCTTGTGCCAAGATTTTGTCAGACAACTAGACAGTATATGTAAAAGCTTTACCCCCCCCCAAAAAAATTACTCAGCTTGATTACTCAGTTTTAAATTATTGATCATGGCTTTACACATCTATTTATCAGCAATTGGTATGAAACTTTTGATGCACAAGAACTATTTTTCCTCTTTGTCCTCCCTCAACTAAAATCCAAAGGGGGTGGGGGATCCAACATGGTTTGAGAGCATCTAAGATTTCAAGAGATAGTGTTTACCCTTACTGACAAAAAGGGTAAAAGTTGAGTGCCTAAGACCTACTTTTGCACCCTAGCCCATCAATCAGAGAACAGGATAAGCATGGATTCAGTTGTGATGCAAGTGACAGACAGCAAGGCAGAGTGAAGCAGCATGACAGGGCAGCAGAACAAGATAACACAAGCTCAGACAAATAAGAAGTTTGCACTAAGACATATCAAGATGATATCTGAGAAGCAAGTCACTAGAAATGGCATTCAGTTGTTAATTACATTAAAAGCCAGAGATTGGCCATAGGCAAAGCACAGCTGCAAAATGACATAAAATGCAAGATGGAGGCAATATTTCAGAGGAATAATTCTTCATACGCTTCTTCGGTGAGAAAGACTTAGAACATATATACAAATTAGGCAGGACTTTGGAGGAACTAAAAAGATTGAGAACTAATAAAAGAAAAGGAGAGGCCTCCAGATGAAATACAGTGAACTAGAAGCTTTTCAACCCAACTTGCCCTAAGTAAGTTGGTAGAAAACATTAATAAGTTAGTTTAACTTAATTCCCATTTATTTCAATAGGTTTTAAGCACAACTCACTTCCTCTGAATTATGACCAATACTATTCAATATGCGAGTTAACACAGTCAGGTAGACAAGATCAATTTGGTGAACATACTATATCTGGATTTTTCAAGAGGTCTACTGCGCAGGAGATAACAATTGTAAACACCAAAGAAAACCATATGGCTCTGTGGTTGCCAGGAGTTGACACTGACTCAACCAGCAAAACTTTATGACAACAGCTCCTGAAGAATATTAACAATCACTGAGTGAAAGGACTACCTCTCAAAGATCCAGAATGTATCCAAATCTAGGAGTTGACAGTTTTTGCAATAGAGAGGCACAGAGTGGCCATCAAATGCATACAAGTCCAGCATTCAAACCTATTCTTCTGTAATCTAGATGAAAAGACCAAGTTTACAGGTGAAATCAGTGTATGAGAGTACAATCCAAAGAAACTGAAGAGCTACAAGAGGATCTTTATTATTATTATTATTATTAATTCGATTTCTATACCACCCTTCCAAAAATGGCTCAGGGCGGTTTACACAGAGAAATAATAAATAAATAAGATGGCTCCCTGTCCCCAAAGGGCTCACATTCTAACAATTTTATCAATCTCTAACAACTTGATAAACTGACTAGTGGGCAGAAATCAAGATGCAGTGTTAATATGTGCAGCATCACACACATGGGTATGGACAGATCAGCTAAGATTACTTAATAATGGACAGCTCATGAAAAACATCCATTCTGCTGCAGCCTTGAAAAAGGCAAACACATAATGATCAAGCTAATTAGGAAGAGCGCAAACATTAAGAAGCAAACGATGGACTCCACGTTTAGTTAACAGTGCACAATTCCAGTCACTCCACTAAAGAAGCACAGATAGCATTGCTCTCCTTGGAACTTTTCTTGCATGTATTTATAACCATGTTTCTCTTGAAGCCACAAGTCGGGCAGAAAGAGAACACAAGGGAGAGACGCATTTATCCCCCCTACAAGCCCAGGAATCCCGGATCATCAAGAGAGCAGGCTATGGCCATCACCCCGTCCTGTGGCATCTGTGGCTGGACAAGATGCGAAGAGCACGGAATTAAAGGCACCGGTGGTCTGAGCCTACACGACATTTGCGGCTTTCTCCCCTGCCCTGCTCAAAACCGTCTGCCAAGGAGGCCTCCGGGTCACCCCCACCGGGAGAGGAGGTTGCTGCTGCTAGTGCCGGAGCTGAAGGAGAGAGTGGCGACCAGCGAGGGCGGTACGGCAGGCTGTCCCCGCAAGGCGCCGCAGCTCCACTCCGAGGCAAGTGAGCCGCCCAACGGAAACCCTGCCGACCGACTTCCTTCAGCAGGACTCGGAGCTGCTGCTGGTGCCGCCGCCGCCGCCCCAGGCCTCCACTCACCGACAGGACACTCATGCGGAGCGGTGTCTCCAGTACACACGCCATCTTGGTGCGCGCCACTGCTAGCCGTTCAACCCCACGCAACAGCCGGTGCCACGACTGTTACTGCTGTTGCTGCTGCTGCTTGAGCCGCCGCCGCCAAGCGCGGCCACATCGCCGGGAGAGGAGCGGGGGGGGGGTAGGAAGGGAATACGCCCGTTCGGCTCGAATCGGCTAACGAAAAAAACAAACTGCTTCGCCGTGAGACGAATAGAGCGCATGCGTCAGGAGAACTCGTTCAACGGAAGGAGGGATTATTGCCGGAAGTAGGTGGGTTTAAGCATCACCTGCTTACGGAGCTCAGGGTCAGAGGCGTAGCGCGCGAGCTCTACTTTTGGACCTTTGGGCGTTAAGCCAATAAGCGCGGGGAGAGTAGGCTTGTGTTTTGCTTGCGCGCATGCGCGGCATCGAAACCACCTGTCTGAAACCGTCCTTGACAGTGAGGGAAAGAAATGAGGGAATACCAGCTTGCCTATGTACTTTACACCTAGTCTTAGCGCGCCATCTGCTGGGGAAATATGTCTTAAAAATAAAAGCTTGGAAATTCTAATTTTTTAATACGTACAGCCCCCTAATAGCGCAGCGGGGAAATGACATGACACTGGCAAGCCATAGGTTGCCCGTTCGAATCCCCGATGGTATTGTTTCCTGAAACACCTATATCGGGCAGCAGTGATATAGGAAGATACTGAAAGGCATCATCTCATAATGCGCCGGAAGATGGCATATGTTGCATTCTAAATAATTCTGGACCAGAAGACATAGGTTCCCACATATGTTGCATTCTAAATAATTCAGATTTTTTAGGGAAGCTTCTTTTGACTTTAGTTAAATGTTCCTTGGATTTCGTTATGCATATCATTTATCTCTCAGCCTAAATGACCTCACAGGGTTGTTGGGAGAATAAATATAACCATGTATTCTGATCTCCTTGCAGCAAAAGTAGGATATAAATATAATAAACAAATACTATTTGCATAGCATCTTCTATTACGTGTGGTACTGGAGGTGATGTGGTTTGAGGACTCACACTCAGCATTTGATGGGCAAGACAAGGATGAGGGAGGAGTCATCAGGAGGGGTACATTCTGCTATCCACCCACATGGTGAGGTGGGGGAGACAGAAGAAGAGGTAATCAGCACCAGAGTATCTACAGACATATTTTTAACTATGAGTAGGCATCCCATTCTAATTAAGCAGCACCGGATTTAAGCACATGCTAAGTAAGCTATAGCTTAGGGCCTCATATTGTGAGGAGCCTCTGAATGCCCACCCCTCAAAAAAAGATGATTAAATTTCCAGTTTTTAATAATTGGTTTAAAAATAAAGGCAAAACAACAAAGACTCTAAAACAGACGTTATCCTTCTAATAAGACAGAAGTAAATGTATATGGCTACACAATTATTTCTTATATTGAGTTTATAAAACTGCAAAAATAACTGTTAATTCAAAATTTCATTAGACCAGAGCCTGGTTTATCAAAAGTCTGATTCTGGATCACAGATTTGATCCAGGATCAGTTTTTCTGGGATCCCATCATCCTGAGATGAATTTTGAGCTGATCTCAGTTTTTTCAACACACGTTTCTAACAGGATCCTGTGATCAGAGGGAAGGGTAAAGTGTGCTATCAAGTCGATTTCGACTCCTGGCGCCCACAGAGCCCTGTGGTTTTCTTTTGGTAGAATACAGGAAGGGTTTACCATTGCCTCCTCCCACGCAGTATGAGATGATGCCTTTCTGCATCTTCCTATATCTCTGCTGCCTAATATAAAACCAGCGGGGATTTGAACCGGCAACCTTCTGCTTGTTAGTCAAGTATTTCCTCGCTGCACCATTAGGTGGCATTGTGATCAGAGGTACACCTAGGTAATTTTGAAGCCTGGACCTAAAGGCCTTTGGAGCCACACACACACATTAAGCATCATCATGCCTGGCTGGGCAACCACACCACCCAAGATAGACTAAAGAGGGGCCCAGGGGCTGTGGAGGCCATGGACTTCGGCCCCGAAGTCCAGAGATAAGAGCGCCTCTGCCTGTGACGTTACGGGGTCTTTTAAGCTTGACATAGCTCAGGGCCTCAGCATCCAGCCCTGCAATGAAAACATATGTTACAAGACTCCTGTCTGTTGTCACATTTACTATGTGACAACAGAACATACAAAACTATGATATAAAATACTTGCAAGATTCATAAGAGTCACCATTGTGGGGCACGCCATATTCTCTTTCAAGCAGCAGCCAGACATGATCTAAACAAGAATGTGCACTGAAAAATTGACTGCTTGTATAACCTGCTAGGAATATACCAGCTGTGCTTCATATTTATAACATCTTGGGAAGGCTAAGTATGCAATAAGGGTGGAACTTGTTATTTAATTCACTGACACCAACAATACATTAAAGTCACTTATTCCTGGGATTTAGAACAGAAATGTTGATATCTCATTTTGTGTGTGCAGCAATTGTTTTGCATGATAGAAGCATTCAGACATGCAGTTCCTCACCTGTAATATTAAATGGTACAGTCCAGGAACATTATACCAAGAGGACTTTGATGTTTGCATAGATTTGGCCACAGAGAATCTAGACTAGATATTATGTATGTTACCAGCATACAGGAAGGGTGAGGCTTTCACAAATGCTGCATTAGAAGGCTTCCTTAATTTAGAAAAGGCAACTGTTCCATACTTTCCCCTTGAAACTACACTACTTAGAAAAGATAGATGGTTCACCAGATAGGAACTGTTCAGAGACAAACACAGAGTCATGGGCCCATTATGTGATTTAGGAAACCTGGGAGGAAAGCAAAAACTTCCAAAACTATATGAAGATACTCCATTATTGAAAAGCATTGATAATCAGATAGCGGATCACAAAACCTACTGTTTTGCAGTGACAGGAAGATGTGTGCACTAGACATTCTAGTGGGATCCAGATTAAATTCCACTGGATGGGAAGGATCTAAATTAAAACCCTAGTCACCCAGTCATTTCTCTGCAGGTAATGATGTCTTACCAGTTTAACTTGCCTCATAGAGTGGTTGTACATTATTAAGTGTTTTTTTAAAGTTACAAATGACAATAATTTTGTTTGTTTGTTTATTACATTTTTATACCACCCCATCCAAAGGCTCTGGGTGGTATAAGATTAATAATACTTCAATCAGAAGGAGAAAGGAAAGAAAAAGAGGGAGGAGAAGGTGAGAGTTACACCAATGTAATTCTATCAATTTTGAAACTCGTCTATTGCCTTTGCAGAACACTGTATCTTTTACATTCACTTCACACAGCTGATTAAGCAGATTGCAAACTGCACAATTTTACATGATAATAAGCTAGCTAGTCCCTAAAACACTTACCCTCTTCCTGCTGCTGAGATTAACACAGATTGTCTTCTGGGATGTTTGTATCATCAGAGGCTCCAACAACTTCTCCAGAGCAACAGCACATAGCTAGGAAATCTACAGGAATGTTTTCATAAAGGAACACTACCAGGAAGCCAGGTTTTCATCTGACACCAGAAGGCCGTATGATGATGAGGTAAAGTGATGAGGCCATATGGACAACCCTGCTCCTCATGCCCACCCACTGAACTTCTGGCAAGAGAGCCAGAGCAAAACCTTAGATACAAGGGCGTAACTATAATAGGGCAAGGGGAGACAGTTGTCTGGGGGCCCACAACCTTGCCCCCCCCAGGCAAGTCACATGACTGATTCCCCAGTCGCGCACTCGCCCGGGCTTCCTTCAGTTGTATTCATCCTCTGAAACTGATCTGGGTGTTAAGACCTGGAGCTACCAGAACAGCATGTCTTTCTCTAGTACCATTAAATGACTTGCACCGGCCACAATTTACAAAACCTTTTAAAAAAATAATTTAGGATGATGCAGTATTAGATTTCTTTACTTCATGAGCTGAGCTTCAGTTGGGGGGGGGGATTTTAAAATCTTGTCTCTGGGCCCACTCCAACCTTGCTACGCCCCTGCTTAGATACCAGACACAGGGATCAAGTGCACTCTGTGTCATGTTGGGATCTTTCAGACTGAGAACTAGCTTCTGACATATAGATCTTGTCATGTAGATTAAGATCTACAAGTCATATGGCTGGCATAAGCATACCCTACATGGCTTTGTTATGCCTGAAGTGGAGAGTAAGGTAATATACAGTAGGAAATTGGAAATAATAGAAACTTCTAAACAAACAAAAAACCAGCTATTACAGTTTGCTTCACAAGGACTAAGAGGCAGTTAGTATTCCAGGATATCCTAAGATTGTGCAAGTCCTGACTATAGAACTAGCACAGCCAATCTTGTTTTGCTACCTCTGAACTGGAGAAGTAAGCAAGTGTCCAGAAAAAAGCTGGATAAGCCAAGTGGCTTGAAATCCACTATCATATTTTGCTACACCTGGACTGGAGAGGCAGACAGAGATGAGCCTGGAAAATGAACTAGTCATCAGTGAAACCAAAACAACAAAGGAGCTACATACTCTGACTTCAGTCAGAACTCTCACTGCAGCATTTGGTACCACATAAGTTTCTAAACACTTTTCAAAGGCAGTCCTACACAGAGCACATAACAGCAGCCCAGTTACGAGGTAACTAAGGTAGGCAATCTTGGCCACATTTGCCTTGTGTAGAAATTCAGTTGGTGAACCAGCTAAGCTGCACAAAGATACTCCTGATCACAACTATTCCTTGAGAATTTAGGAATGAAAGCTGTGTCTAGGAGCACCCCCAAACTGTGAACCTGAGTCTTCAAGGGGTGTAGAAGCCCATCCAGAATGGGTTGAACACTGGTTCAGAATCCCACAGCCTCTCTTTCATAAAATGGAAAAGAGGGACAAAACTGATAATAATCCACATACTGTTGTTATCGAACGTCAGTCTCCATATGACCCTAACAGTTTAATGTATATGTTAAATAGCTTAGGGGACAAGATAGAATCTTGTTGATAGCCATGACATCAAGCAGAGTCCTTTGGCACCATCTTCTTGGAAGGATTGGAAATGATGGTGAATTGTGCCTTTTTTAAAAGCCAAATTTTGGGTTACAGCCAATTTGACTCACAAGTATACCCCTTAGGTTCTGGCCACCCACTGCCCATCCTTCCTAGGTGGTCCTGAAGGATACCATAGATTACAGTACCAAAAGCCACTTAAAGGTCAAGCAGAATCAATAGAGATGCACTCCACCTATCTAGTTACTGGCATAGACAAAGGCAGTTCCAGCGGGGAAGCAAGCCCCCCCCCCCCCCGCAAAAAAGTGGCTCTCCCCCCCATTTCTGTTTCAGAAATCTAATATGTAGGACACAGCTTGCCTGCCCATTAATGCACTTTGACCCTTCTGTGCCCTCCCCGCAATTTGTTCATGGTGTCACACTGAGCATCGATCATCTACCAGGGAAACCAAGGCCATTTTAGTTTCATATCCAGAGTGGAAGTCAGATAGAAAATGACCTAGATTATCACATTCATCCAGAAAATCCAGGAGATGGTCACCAACATGCACTTGAGCACTGCCCAAGAACGATCAATTAGAGCCTGGCTGTTAGTTATTTAATACAGTAGGGTTTAACAAAGGTGGGGTTTTTTTCAATACAGGTCTCACTACAGCTTCCTTTAAAATAGTTGGTACAACACCTTCTCACTGTATGGTTTTGTTTGAAGTGTCACCTGATGGAAGTCAGGCACTTGACCAAATAATTTTGATGTTTCTTAATTACTGGAAACATTTTTTTCAATATGGCCTGGAATTCAGCCTTCTGAAGTTAATATAAGTCAGAGCAAGAAGGAGGGGGCAGAGACAGCATCACAGTTTTAACAGAGATACAGAGCTGAAGAGAGCTGTGAACTGGTTGAAGCTGGACCATATTTGGGGTGTGTTGTTCTCTGGAGATGTCCTGCCTGTTGGAGGAGTGCTTGTTTTACTTCTCTCATCTAAAGGAAGCTAAACCTTGCAGCACTGACCTTAGAACTTCTTACCAAATGAGAAAGTGGGGAGCAGGCAAGAATATTTGACTGTGTTATGACCAGAGATAAATAGTGCTTTAGGCAAGAAATCCTGTCCATCACCAACTTCTAAGAACCTATGAGACAAGTACTCAGCTTTCTAACTGGATTTACTCCTGAACTTGGAAACCACCAGTTAGTGTAATTTTTAAAAATCTCAAAACTCATTTTAATTTATATTTATTATAAAATATAGTATTAATTATAAAATGTAGCATTTCAGCTTCGGCTGAAAGTTGATATATTTTGAGTCAAACCAGATGTGAACTACAAACTTAGGAAGCTGCCTTAGACCATTGGTCCATTTAGCTCAGTACTGTCTCTACACTAACTGACAACAGCTCAGATAGGAGTCCTATCTCAAGATGCCAGGGATTGAACCTGGGAGACTGGGACCTTCTGCATGTGAAACAGATGTTCTATCACTGAATTCAGAGGCGCTCTTACCCCTGGGCTTCCGAGCCGAAGTCCAGGGCCTCCACACCCCCTGGGGGCATCTGAATCCTTTTCAGTTTGTCCCAGGTGGTATGGTTGCATTAAAATGTGTTAAAAATACTGCAGGGTGGGGGCTCCAGAGGCCTTTAGGTCCAGGCTCCAAAATTACCTAGGTGCACCTCTGACTGAGTTATAGCCCCATCCTCATAAGTGACCTCTTTTTTACCTGGTCTCCACCTTCCCAGAATGTAGTCTTCATTATCAATTGTTTTTATCTGGAGCTCCCAGGGCTAGAATTGGGAATCCACAGCTGTGTACACAGCTGCCTTGTGTGGTGAGCTCCCTGGGGCTACAAATTAAACAGTAGAGCATACACCCACAAGTAAAATAGTGGTGGGGTAGGTGGAGGACTGTGGCACATTGGGAGAGGAGTATTTAACCTATTTTCTCTGTTCTGTAACCTGCAAGCAAAGGCGGTCTTACTCCTGGACTTAGGGGCCAAAGTCCAGGGCCTCCACAGCCCCTGCCCCAAATCCTCTTTAGTCCATCCCAGATGGGGTGGTCACCCAGCTGAGCATAAAGATGCTCAATTTGCAGAGAATGGGGGTCTCCAAAGGCATTTAGGTCTAGGCTCCAAATTGTATTTACACTTATATCCCGCTCTTCCTCCAAGGAGCTAAGAGTGGTGTACATGGTTATTGTTATCCTCACAATAACCCTGTGAGTAGGTTAGGCTGAAAGATACATGACTGGCCCAGAGTCACCCAGTGAGTTTCATAGTTGAATGGGAATTCGAACTCGGGTCTTCCGGTTCCTAGTCCAACACTCTAACCACTATGCTATGCTGGCTCTAGAAATTACCTAGATGCACCTCTGTCTACAAATCCACTCCATCAATTATCCTACTACCAGCTCCAAGAAGGAAGCCATAGGTGCCTATTCAAGTAAGTAAATCTATGCAAACACAGCATTATTGGTTAAGAGGTGTTTGGGGCTTGACATGCTGCTAGGGACAGCCTCCTAGCAGCATGAACTTCAGGTGGACCAAAATCTTATTTTGGGGGTACAGAATTGTTCTAATTCCAGTTATTTGTTCACAGGCGACGAGTAATTAGATTATTGGAGACAGAATCCTTTGTGGGAAAACAAGCTTTGACTCGGCACACAGTAAGGGGCACCTCACAAACGCCGCCAGTCTCCTAGTAGCGTGGGTGTATGTTTTGGCGTGCAGAGCTGTTCACGCAAGTTTCTTATTGCGACTGCAGAATATCCATGGCAGAATTGAATAAAAAAACTAGCAGCCAACTTCAGCCCAGTGGGGAAGGAGCTGATGAGTGAGCAAAATGGGTGCGGTGAGAACAAGTATGAGCCAAATACCGTGGGGCGGGTGCACTTCGTATGGGAAGAGAACTGGAATAGCCCCTGGAGTCAAACGAGACAGGAAACTGCAGTTGGCATTTCGGAGATGCCAGACCAAAAGGTTCTATATAGCCTTGAATCAAAGCTCCCCAGTCATGTGGTTTGGTCAGAATGAACAATAAAACGTGGAGTTGTTTGTTCTTTCCTTTCTCGTTCCTGAGTCTTTCAGAAGCTGCCATAACTTTTCAACAAAAAACTTTCCTCTGCAACGGAGCACGCTTCAAGCAGAATTCCACATTTCTGCTCTCGAGGGCGTTGGCTTTTTGTCTTAAACGCCCACCTAACAGCCTGAACTCCAAAAGAACTGCCTGATTCCCAGGGCTCAGAGAGGGTGGTTGCTCTCGGCCGTTCCCTTGGCCGGGGCAGGCGTAGGAGACAAGGGCTCGGTGGTTGTCCTTGGCAAGGTCTTGACACCCTCCTGCGTCCAGCCGCCGCCTGGGGCTTAAGGCACCGGCAGTCACGGGACGGCGGCTGAACCGAGTTCCAGGCGGGAGCCGCGAAGGCTGGCCCTGAAATGAAAGGCTCCCGCCTGTGTATTGCTGCACCCGCGGCCCGGCCCTCTCTTGGCAGGGAACCGCCGCCGCCGCCGCCTTTGCCTTGCTCTCCTCCCCTCCCTCCCCATTCCCACTTCAGCAGCGCGCTCTGTGGGCGCCCCCTTCGTTGTGCGGAAGGGACAGGAAAAGAGGCAGCGCCTCCTTCAGCTTAGAGGGTGGAGGAGGAGGAGGAGGAGGAGGAGAGTCGGCTCTGAAGAGCGCCCCAGGATGGGAGAGGGAGTCCCCTCGGCGGCGGGTAGGTGTTGTTGCGCTCCTGCCCCGGGCCACTGCCTCAGGCACTGCCGGCCACTCCGGATGGCTCCCAACGAGTTGAGGAAGCGGTAGCTCCCCTTTCCCCGAGCCCTGCCCGGGTGGCTTGACTGGAACCACGCTGCTTCTTGGTTGGGACAGGGGGCGGAGAGAGCGAGAGGGGGAAGAGGGAGCGGCCGGGGGCGAAGGAATGGGCGCCCCGCAAGAATGTCGCCTAACGCCCTCGGTGGCGCTAGGGCGCCTCTCAGCTGTCCCTCCCTCCCCACCAGTTCTTCTTCTTCTTCTGTCCAGGGCGCGAGAGGCGCGGGTGACAACCAGGGCTCAGCAGCAAGGGAAGCAGCAGCAGGACGTCTGCTTCTCTTTCTCGCAAGGAAGGAGCGGAGTGGGGGTGGGTGGCGCTTTACCCCTCGGCCAGGTCTCTTTATTTTAGGCTCCAACCACCAAAGATGACCCATCTGCGCCTGCAGTTTCACCTCCGTTCTCCTGCCCGACACATCGCAGGCAGTTGTTGTAGTTGGCGAAGTTAGGATGCGGACGAGCTCACGTCGTGGTTCCCCGGAACACCCCCCCCCCCAAATAGAAAATGGAACAGGAGTGTGGGTGCCACCTTCCTGACATACGACGTATCCCCTCTCCTGATACGTCCCTGGAGCATGTATGGTTGCGTGCTATAGTCGCTAGCAATTCTTTGATTGGAATAAACAATGCAGACCGTCCTGTCAGAGTCCACGTTGAATCTCTTGCTAGAGTAGTGCTGCGCATAAGCAGGCCATGGGCTTCTCTTCGTTTCCAGGCCTTAGGTATACGGGGTGCAACTTTTACTAATGACGGAAGGGTGCTGCTAGGTGCTGTACGGGACACGGAGCCTGCAGCGTTTGCAATCTATATTACTGTAGCCTGCTAAGATGAACTTGACAGATGCCTAGTGGGAAATGATCGTGGACTGTCAGGCACATACAAGTAGGAGCTGTTCCAGAGGGGTAGTTGAGAGCAAACACAACAGAAGATTCTGTGACATCTTTAAGACATATTGTGGGGCAGAGAGTTGGATTTGGATCCAAGAGACTGGGTTCAAGTTGTAGCTCTTTCGCTCACTTGAGAGCTTTGGGTAACTATTTCACAGCTTCAATATCCCATCTATAAAGTGTGTATTACAAGGGCGGCTCCAGAGAAGGGGCCCCACCCCTACAGTGCTGCCACTGGTGAATAATAAGGACCTATCTGATCAGGTTATTGTGAGGGCACTGTAATAAAAGCTGTAACTTAAAGATTGCAAATTAAAAGTGTTCTATTAATAAATACTACTGCTGCAGTAGTAGTAAAGAATGTAAGAGCTGTCATCCTAGGACTAGAGGGGTTCAACTATTTGGTGGGGAGCTAAAACTGCAACATATGTTTACAGACAGAGTATCAAGGAGTGGGAAGCATTAATACTTCACACTCATTTCATTTTAAAGCATGTTCATTCCCAGGTCTGTTATGCAGTTACCAGCAGAAGAACTTCTGTGGGGCATGGCTACTTTAAAAGTGAATGTCTTGTGGCTGTAATGACCTCCTGTCTCCAGAGTCAGATATTTAGTAAACAAACAGACTTCACTGTAGAACTTACCATTTTCTGCTACCAACTGTTATGTTTGTGTATTTTTAAACTTTGGATGTGGATTGAAATATTGTCTCCTGCTAACTGAGCAAAGAAGCACCTTTTTAAAGTGGTGATCCTCTTTATTTAGCAGGGGAAGTGCAACTGTCCCTATCCAACCCCAGCACAGCATCCCTCCAGTGGCTGTTGCTGGTGTCGTATCTCTTAATTTCCCTTTTTAGATTATGAGCCCTTTGGAGACAAGGAGCCATTATTTATTTATTTATTTATATCTTTGTAAACTGCTTTGGGGACTATTGTTGAAAAGCAGTATGACCAATATAAATACTGGTCATATTTGTACTGAGATTCCATGGTGGAAAACAAGTGGTCTGTGTAGCAGCATGATGCACATGCTGTATGGGGTGAGGTTTTTAGGCATGTGTTGTGTTTTGCATGAGCAAACTTTGTAAATTATTATTTAGCTAAATCACTGTAATCCTGTAAAAAGATAAGTTTGGCTATTTTTCTATAAGCCATGAAAATGTTAAACCCAGTATGGCTTAAAAATGTAATATAAGATTCTGGGGGGAGAGAATGGTAGCATCACAGAATTGCAAATATCCTAGACAGGTGTATAACAGCTGTTTCCTGTCTGTCTTGTTTGAATACTTAGGTGACTTATAGGGAGTTCGCTCAGATTAACTCAATTAAATATGCTCAAACTAAATCGCTTGATTAAACTGAACTGCCTATCATTTCTTATTATTTATTATCTTCATAGCCCACACTATTTCTGTCCATACCTCGCATAGAGAATTGTGGAACTGCATGCATTGAGAATTAGTCTGTGGCCCTCCCAATAAGTTGCTTGACTGGAGATCATTAGGTAGTGTACTTTTCAACATGTCTAAAATTGTATGTGAGACAAATGCATACATCTTATAAAACAGGAAATGGATTGTTTGAATTATTCTCCTCCTATTTTGTTACAGGATAGATAAACTGAGAGAACGGAATAGAATTTCCTAAAATATTTTCCTCAAAAACTATAGTAGCCCATTGCACGATGGGATCTATGGCACTGGAAATGATCTATATGTTAATAGTATACCTAATGTGTGTACTTTCGTTATAAATAACCTGATGATACTCACAGATGTATTCTGTCATCTTCATGTGACTGTCCTTTTGTTAAAAGTAACAACTGAATCAACAAATCCAGCTGAGCAAGGAGTTTTTCTAAATAATTATCATGTTGCTTTTGTTCACCTTAAGTGGCGCAGCAGGGAACTGCTTGACAAGCAGAAGGTTGCTGGTTTGAATCCCCGCTGGTACTATATCAGCCAGCAGCGATATAGGAAGATGCTGAAAGGCATCATCTCATACTGCACGGGAGGAGGCAATGGTAAACCCCTCCTGTATTCTACCAAAGAAAACCACAGGGCTCTATGGGTGCCAGGAGTTGAAATCGACTGGATGGCACACTTTACTTTACTAGCTTTTGTATTCAATAATTTCTGCTTCCAAATGAGAACCACTTTTTATTAGATACAAAATATAACATTAGGATATTTTTATATGAAACAAAGTGCTGGAAAATTTTTTAAAATAGAATTAAAGTCACCCATATAATTTGAATTCAGCTGCCTTGCCCTAGTGAATTATAATAGGGTTTTTATCCTCTCCTCTTGGATTCATGCCTCATCCTATTTTAACTGAAGAAAGCGGGCTGATGTTAGGCACTGCACTGAGTTTAGCTGCTCTGTTGTGAATTTGTGCTTTATGTGTTATGGAAACAGGAAGTCATGAAACAACGCAGGCATAAAGAAAAATAGAATTATAGAATGTTAGAGTTGAAGACACCTTGGAGGTTTTCTTCTTCAGGGGTTTTCAGCCTTTTAAAACCTGTACCCTTCATATCTCAAAGCTCAGGTACCCCATATAAGCAGCCAAGAATCCCAGAAGTAAATGTTGCCAAAATTGGTGGGAAATAAAATATAAGCTAGGCGAATCTACCCTGAAGTCAGGCAAAAAACAAACAAACAAAAAACCCCACCCTAGATGAGGGCCAGACTCAGGGCACTGAGAGAGCGGTGGAAAGTATGTGGGGAGGGTTCCAGCTTTTGAGCAGAATGGGTAATTAAGGGTGGGAGTATTCACTGCTGCTGAGTGCAGCGGGGCACAGGGGTGCCCCACTGGATGGAGCGCACCGGGAATATGCCCTGTTGCCCTGTGGGCCCAGACCCCTAACTCTACGCTCTGGCTTTCTTCCTCCTCCCATTCTTTGGAGCCTCATGGACAGGGATCCACAGGATACCCTTGACTGCCCACCACCACCTATCCCTCTTCTCCATGTGACTGACAGGTTTAGGTGCTCAGGCTCCGCCCACCACTCCCTCAGGCTGATTGATAGGCTCAGCAGCAAGTGCAATGCTGATACTAAGCACCAGTCAGCATTTTCTTGGCTGCCAAGCCTGTCAGTGAGGACGAGGGAGGGATGGGCTGAGCCTGAGCACAGAGCCAACCAGTCACATGGAGGGACAGACGCTGCCTTACACTCCTCCCCTAAAGAGGGCACCAACTGTAAAGCATGCAAACGAGTCAGGAAAGCAGGAGGCTTCTGTGTAACTCCATGTTATCCTACAAGGCTTCAAATTACTCCCATGGGTTCAAGCAGGGGTGTAACTATAACTGAGAGGACGGGTTCAAAGAACCTGGACTCCCCCCAGCCCCTGAGGGCCCCCCCCAGCTCCACCCCTCCCTATTTTCTTCATTATCTCCCTCACTCCGAGGGGCCGCCAGGGAGAGAGGCAGACATGGGCCCCCTCTCCCCAAACTACACCCCTGGGTTCAAGTACTTTTTGTTTAAAAATAATTATTATTATTATTCTGTTCCGGACCTGCTTAAGCTTGCGTCACATGAAAAATGGGCCCTCTTAAAAGTAAATAAATTGGATAAATGATCTTAAATTTGGGATAACTTTCTTAATCTTTTCTTAGAATAAGAATCCTTCTGACCCATCCACATCTTCTAGTTCAATGGTGATTCTCTCTTCTTCTCTTCCTTTTTTCCTCTTCTGTTTTTCTTTCTCTCTTTCTTTCCCCTTCCTCTTCTTTCTTGGGGTGGGGGTATGGGGGCGGGGTGGGGAGCAATTTGGGTATGTTGTTGCAAAATATAAATCATCGTAAAATGTTTAAAAACATTAAATAAAAAATATTATTCTGTTCCAACCCTCTGCTCAGTGCAGGAATCTGCTACAGCATCTCTGACATCCAGCCTCTGTTTGAAAACCTGTAGTGCAGGAGGGTCCACCACTGTGCGACTGCAGACGGTTCCACTGTCAAACAGCTTTTGCTGTTACAAGCGGATGATATCTGGGTTTAGGTCAGGAAGAATAGGTCATTTGTTCTGAGCTTGGAAAGAAGTTTTTGAGTCAGACTTGAGAAACTGGTAGTTGTGTCACAGCTAGGAAACAAGCCAAGGCCCTAGTGGTTTTCAAACTGTGCTTCTGGAAACTAGAATCCCTTTGAAGCTTATTGGAGTTTTTTGATGAGAAGATTTTGATGAGAATGGTGGAGAAGTTGCCTGAAATGCAGTATGTCCTCCATCACCAGCCTTCCTCTGCAGTGTGCAGTTGCAGGGGCATTTCAGTACATACACAAATTTGTGTAGGGCCTCAGCTGGCTGAACCACGATTTCTGGCCAGTGATCACTTGTGCTTGTGGTCCCAACAGGACAGGACTGGCCAGTGCCCTGTGCAAATGGAGTGTACCCTAGCATACAGAAGTACATTCCGTGTGCAAGGCACAGAGATTCTGGGTCATATGTCAGGATTTCCTGAAGGTAGAACTTTTGAAATCCACTCAGATAGCAGATTGAACTACATTGAGGCAGCTATTCCTACTGAATTCTCATGAAGCCTACAGCTGTCCCTCAACTGTGGCTAGAGTTCATGTGTGCATGTATGTTTTCCATAATAACTTTCTACAATTCTTAATTTAGAGCATATTTATTGATTGGTTTTTAAAATGTGTATCCCACTCTTCTCTAAAAAGATTCAGGGTGCCTAACAATACCGTTTATTTATTTAATTTATTTGATTTGATTTGTATACCGCCCTTCCAAATGGCTCAGGGCGGTTTACAATTAAAAACAAACCACTAAAACAATAAAGAGCTAAAACAAAAATTAAAAACAATATGACAACAGTTAACAATTTTAAAATATTTTAAAACAAGAATTAAACAATTGCAGTAATTAAACCCCCCGAAACCGGGTTAAAATATTAAAACTGATTTAACAATATAAAATTAAATCAATACAACAATAAATATAATAACAATACAAAATCAGTATTTAAAAGCATCAACAATTTTAAAAAGTCAGAATATTCACAGCAGCAATAAAAATATAGAGAATAAAAGCAACCTCTGGGGTAATCTGAGAATACCAACCAGGATAAAAAGAACTTCAGCCAATTTTCAAAAACTGGCAGGGAGAATGCCAGTTGAATTTAACATGGCAGGGAGTTCTACAGGGCAGGGGAAATCATGAAGAAGACCTGCTTGCATATCACTGCCAGCCAAGCCTGTGAAGTTGATGAGATACATAAAAGGATCTCCCTAAAAGATCTTATGAGACTGGCAGATTCATACAGAGGGTGGCTGTCCTTAAGGTATTTTGGCACAAAGCTGTTTAGGATATTAAAAGTGACAACCAGGTTCTTGAATCATGCCCAGCAACATAATAGGAACCAATGCAGCTGATGTAACAAAGGTGTAATATGTTCTGTCAGAATGTAGAATTGCAGCTGCATTCTACATCAGTTAAAATTTCCAAAGAGTCTTCAGAAGCAGCCCGAAGTAGAACATGTGGCAGTAGCCCAAATGAGAAGTGACAAGGGTGTGGAATATGGAAGAGTAATCTATAGAAGTGTGTGGCCTCCTTGAATAAATATGACTCTTCTGTCCTGGTAGTCAAGTATGGTTTGGTTCTGTATTTTAAAAAGGGGGTGGTGGTGGTGGTGGAGGAGGCAGCAAAGATCTAGGAATGTCTTTTTTGTGCATTCTGTGGCAGTTTAGAAGTTTGGCTGCTCACAGTATTCCCGACACCAGCTGTATTGTGGATTCATGTCAGATAATTACTTTCTTAGTGCAGTTGTGAGAGGAGTATTTCCAGATCCAACAGAACAGCAGCCATGGAAGTGTTCCATCCTTGTTCTTGGAAGAGTGGTCTGGTGGTTAATTTCAGTATTTTCAAGTTACTGAAACAGCATATCATGATCTCCAGAGTCATTCACAGGCGGAGTTAATATATGTGTAATCTTCTGGACTGAGTACAGTCTCATTCTACTTATCCTCTGTTCCAGCCCTAGACATGCCCCCTTGCAACATCTTTTTCCTACACCCTACTCACTCTACCCTGTCCTCAGCAGACACAAACCACATTTCCCTGACCTTTCTCTTTACCTGCTTCTCTCCTGCCTCATCTGCTTTCTGTGCTGCCACCCCCTGCACTTTCTGTTGGCTTCTTTCATCCAAAATAAAGTCGTCTTGCATTGCTGCTGCATCCAATTGTTGGCAATTTTGCTGAGCCAGGAGAGGAGAGCTGGTCTTGTAGTAGCAAACTTGAATTGTTGGCTTTGCTAAATAGGGTCTGCCCTGATTTGCATTTGAGTAGGAGACTACATTTGAATGGGAGTGAGAATTGTAAGAAATTCCCCTCAGGGGATGGAGCCGCTCTGGGAAGAGCACCTGCATGTTTGCATGCAGAAGGTTCCAAGTTCCCTCCCTGTGTCTCCAAGGTAGGGTTGTGAGAGATTCCTGCCTGCAACCTTGGAGAAGCGGTTGCCAGTCTGTGTAGACAATACTGAGCTAGATGGATCAATGGTCTGATTCAGTATAAGACAGCTTTCTATGTTTCTATGAGGGAAATGAGGGGAACATGAATGGGGAGAGGGTAAGATCTTAAGCAATCAGCTGCTAAGCGTTCCTATAGTATTATGCACTTCATGGTCTGAGAGAAATAATGCAGGCAGCCATCTTGCTCCATTAGAAAAACAATCAAAGAGGGAAAGTACCATAATATCTTTATTTAATACTGACTAAAACCGAATCATAATACTGACCAAAATTCGCAAATCAGTGAGCTATGAATTTTACAGAATTTTTCCTCAAGCTAGGCAGTAAACAAAGGAAAAGGGGAGGGGAAGAGAAAAATATATTGTTAATAAAAGTCATGGTGTAATTTGCTGCAGTTTTAAGCTGATGATTTAGGAAACTCTTTGTAGAGTAATAGATGGTGACCACCCAGTGCAAAAGATCATAGATTGCGCCAAAGTATATTGGGACCAATAAGCAATGGCTTCTAGGACAATTGTTCCACACATTAAGCCAGCCTTATTCTCAAGAATGGAAAGAAGATTTCCAGGCCTTCTAAATTCTCTTAAGGAGATAGAGAAAATATTAATTAGACATAGAGGAAAATGCTAATATATAACATAGGAGTAGGTTGAATAATTCCCAATTTAGGTACTCTTTCACATCCTGTCCAATGGTCTCTGCATATTAATTTATATAGACTACATTTGACAACCAACCAGTATTAGAATGGGCTGCACATTTAAATAGTGAGTGCACATCTGTGCAGCTGCTCACTTTGGGCAGAGGGAAGAGTAGAAAGATCTGGAGATCCTTGGAGACTAGTTGTAACAGTCTGCTTAATATTTATTTACTACACTTGGGGTGCAAGTAGGCTGAATTGTGGCCGATGGCTGTTACACAGAAAATCGGAACCAGCAATCTTTCAATTACTTTGCTTTGAAGTATAGCCATTAAGTAGATGGAGCTCATTGCATGGCTTACAAACAACCTTTCATGTAATTACATTCTGGAACAGTTTTCTTCCTTCAAACATGATTCATGGTTTCTGACAAATGGAAAAGATATGCAGTATTACAGGGTAATCATACAAAAGAACCCTTTTCATTTGCTGCTCATTCTGTTAAACCGTCCTCAAGGTTGTAGTTTGTTTCATGGCAACAGAAAACAAAGTCCATATAAAGTACATTAATAATAGTGCATGCTACCAGAGACTCAACTGAAAAACAACTGCAGGCTTAAAGAAATAAGTTTCCTTTTAGGTGATCTTTTATTTCTATTTATAATTGTGGGAGTTACAAATATCTGGTTTCTAAGAAAAGCTGATTTAAGCTGGAATCAGATTACCATATCTAATAAAAACAAATTTTGGTGAAACTGAAATACATATTTTAGAGTGATTTTTGTGTGTGTTAGCAGTATGCTAAATTACCTAACTGCTGCACAGAATCAGTTATAGGGGTGCAGTTAATAAATGCACTGGCTGACATGTTGTGCATGTTATGTCAATATAATGCTCCACCCCAAGTCTGCTGCTGACATTTAAGCAGCCCTGACATTGTTCAGAACCAGACGTTGTACAAGTGATGCTACTGTGGCTTTCCCCATTGTAGCAAATAGGGGAAAGTACTGCTTGCACAAAGTTCTGAGCAGCACTGAGGCTGCTTACAAGTCCACAGCAGCCCTGGGCTGGTTCTGTTGACATAACACTGCATATCATGTCAGCCAGTGTATTTATTAACTGCTTTCTTACAGAATGCTGCATGTCATGTTGGCAACTGTTCAGAACATCTGAATCTGTAAATATAGTGGACACAATGCTTCCAATGTACTGGTGGCCCTCATTATCTGCAGGGGTTCTGTTCTTGCCTACAACCACAGATAACAAAATTGTGGATAATGAGACCTGAAGTCAATGGAAATTGGGGGGGTTAGGTTTCAATAAAAAAACAGAAATAAGTGAAATAAAGTACCATGCCATGCTCTCCAGGTGTCCACGTGTCTAGCAATGCCCCCCACAAACCCCCAAATACATCAATTTTCTGTGAAAAATGAGGAATTTTTTAAAACAACCACAAAATGGCTTTTTTCAGCAAAATGATGTCTAGAAATGACCTCAGAGGTCATTTCTGGCCGCCCGGGAACCATGGATAGGTGGATTGTAACTCTTTTTGTATACACGAATAACAAGGTCAGGTCTCCATTGCCTGACTGTGGATACGTGAAATCGCGTGTGCTGGAACTGCAGATAATGGGGGCCAACCTGTAATCTAAGTGTATATGTGCTGTGATGGTTGCTCGGTAAAGAGATGCAAAGAAATGACATATTGAAGGTAGACCTGGCATGTGCTAATGCAGGGATCCTCAACGTTGGGCCCCCAGATGTTCTTGGACTTCAACTCCCGTAATCCCCAGGCCCAGTGGCCTTTGGCTGGGGATTATGGGAGTTGAAGTCCAAGAACATCTGGGGGCCCAACGCTGAGGATCCCTGTAAATGCACCCTCTACTGTTTTTTCACAAATTACAGGCCACACTGCCAGACTGTTGTATAGCCTAGGATGAACCTTGTGTCATGTAAGACTGAACAGAATCAGTCAGATGGAGAGCTGATATGGCTGGTGGTGAAAAGTATTCTTTGTGTCTTTGTCATACTCTTCTTTAAATGGATACTAGGATGCCACTGCTTTGGATATAAGGGACTCAGTTCAAGTGAGACACTCCTGGTGGCTGAAGTGCCTGAAGGTGATCTAAGGCACTGCAATTGATAACCAGCATATAAATAAATAGGGCTGGTTATGAGACAAGCCAAATAAAATGTCAATTGACCTTACATTATTTATTTTACCTTACATAGTTATTTTATGTCTGAGGCTAAAAATGTACTGACACATAGTATGGAAAATTTACATTTCAAATGTGTCATCCTAGTGTCATCTGTTAGCAATCTCAGGAGGGTGGGATCAGCATTAATAATTCTATAGCAGTCAGAATTATCCACCAGTCAATTCCCTACATTCACACACCTGATTCTTTTGCATAGCCTTAGCCATGGTTTAGACTCTATAGCAGTGTACAGGAAGCCTGCACTGGCTGCTGGGCCTACTTGCTTCGTTTTGGGCCTGCAGGGTAATAATAACATGCTGCAGAGGGAAGAAGTGTCTTTGTGCTGTGATGGATAGTTTTGCCCTCTACTGGTTATGTGCAGGAACTACCCCTCAGTTCTGCCTTGTAGTACTATCTGTAGTAAAGTAAAGTGTGCTGTCAAGTCGATTTCAACTCCTGGCGCCCACAGAGCCCTGTGGTTTTCTTTGGTAGAATACAGGAGGGGTTTACTATTGCCTCCTCCCACGCAGTATGAGATGATGCCTTTCAACATCTTCCTATATTGCTGCTGCCCAATATAGTACCAGCGGGGATTTGAGTACCTATCAGAAATATTAATCATTTTAAAAATGAAGCCCCTGCTGGAACCAGTGTTGCATATGTCCAGGACTATTTCATCAGTTCATTGTCGCACAACTGATGAAAATGCTAAAGAAATATTGCTTTATATTTATTTATTTAATTATTTAAAAGGTTCATTGCTTCTTGGCTTTCTGAGCGAAAAATAGCTCTATAAAATGATTTGTAAGTAGGAATAATTGCCATATGGACCTAAGATTTATTTTTTCATTGTTAGTGTTATTACTGCTCTGTGATGTTAATTAGATACTTTAACATTTGGTTAATAATTAACCAGGATTCAAAGAACAATGCAGCTAGTTGTGCATGCCAAAGAGGGTACTGGGCTTGAACTTTTCAAGCATCATGACACACACAAAACCAATTCTGAGGTGACTTTCAAAGCGATGTGTGATATTGCATGAGGATCTGTTGTTCAAAGAAGAAAAAAAGAGTAAACAAATCCACTTGGTTTGCCCCAAAATATCTCTCTGAGTCCTGACCAATATTTCATTAATGAACAGCTTCAGCATGTGAAGTGGTGCGAATATGACCATTTCATTGAATCAAGATGCATCATTACTGAAGTGAAGTGGGTGCAAACCTGATAAGTCCTTTGGATAGGAAATAACTAGGAGCTCTATGGAAGAACAGGATATAAGTAAATATACTAGCTGATCCGGTGCAGAGCATCTGCGCCCCTAGTTCGCCACCGCCGCCTTCTTCCCCCACATAACCCCACCGCTACTTTTTGCCTGCCCACCCCCACCCATCTTCTCTCCCCGCCTGCTTTCTTCTTCTTCTTCTTCTTGTTCCCCATCCACTGCCCATCCCCCTCTCCTTCTTTTGCAGCACCCACCCACCTGCCCCCATTTTCTGGGCTGCCCACCAGCTGGCCAGCCAGCCAACTGCCAGTTGCAGCCACTCAGGTCCCACCCACCTGCCGTCCGCCGCCATTTTCTTCAGCCGGCTGGCCACCACCACCGCCGCCATATTCATTCTCTGGACTGTCCCATGGCAGTCTGGCAGCTCTCCGAACTCTTGTGAGAGCTGCCATACATGGTATTAGCCATGGGTACATCTTAGATAATTATATATAATGAGATGTTTTAGGCGAAAAATTGATTTATCTCAGTGACATTATCATTTTTATTTTTGTCATAAAAGAAAAGTGGTATATGTGCCACTTAAAATTATGTGCCCATCAAATTTATATTCTTGTTAAATGTAGGGAACACTGGATTGAACAGGAAGCTTGGCTCTGTGTAAAAAAGGAAAATATAAATATTCATATGTATTAGCTCTTAATATATCAGCACAAGTCACTGTATTGATTAATGCATACAAGTGATTTAACTGGATTCAAAAATAGTTCTGTGAACTCTGTAACCTAGCCCACACGATCTCAGAAGATGTTTTTTAAAGCTCTCGGCTCACAATTTCACTTACAGTTATATGGACTGCACAGTCCTTTCTTTAAATTTGTTTGTTTGTTTGTTTGTTTGTTTGTTTAATATATTTCTATACCGCCCAAAATGCAAGTTTATATATCTGTGACCAATGCCATGCCATTGTGTCCCACTGGATCCCAATCTCCATGAAGGGATTTATGTTAGGACTCTTCTGTAGCATGCAAATGATTACTAATTAGGAATCAGATCCACAGTATTCAAACAAATAGCTAGAATCTCCATTTAACGATATGAAAGTTCAAATATGGATTAAATGTATAGCAATAGCAATACATTTGTAAAGAAAGTCCAAGAAAGCTGTGCATTATCTTAGACCAAATTGCAAGCTGACTGTAAATCAGCTGCAGCCACTTTTGTCTTCATACTTTACTTTTATAAGCATTTAAATTACCTTTAAGGAATTTAAAGGTCCAACTACTGATGTTGGAGCTTTTCTTGATCAGTTTCAACTCCAGATACTGCCATATAAAGCTCTATTCTCCATAGATATATTTTGTAGACCTGTAATCTAAGCTGTGTATTTAAATACACACAGATCATTCTTTAATTGTGAAAGGGGTTAAATCATGTATTTGTTTTGCAGCGTCATCAGATGTAGCAAAATATTGACATGATTTAACTATTTTATGTAATATGTGAATAGTCAGAATAAAAACTGTAGAGATTACCTATGGGGTTATAAAAATGACTGATATTATCCACATAAAAGATAGAATAATACTTGAAGTTAAAGCTTCACATTATGTTTACTGACAGTATTTATAATTGCAGGTATCTTCCTCATCAATGGCACAACTGGGTCATCCAATTATCCTACAAACGTTTTGCTTCTACATAACATCTGAAACTCAAAGCAGCAAATCAAGACAAAGTATTCAAGAGAGAACTATTCCTTCCTTTTTCTTCAAGTGGACAGAAATTCTACAATTCTACCTCCAACATTTATTTAGATTGAAAGAAGGGGGCAATATTTCATCTATATGGTATTCTTGATGCAGAATACAACAATTCAGTATTTCAATGAATAAATCAAACGTAACCAGTGTACCTTAACTAAGCCATGCACATTGCACTGGTCATGTTAACTTTCTCACAGATACTTGCCCTAGTCCTGTTGACTGTGGAATTTTGACAATGGATTGCTTTCCCTACATTGTGAATTTTTTTTGGTTAACAGAATCACCCTGGAATTTAGGAGTGTGTGCATGATGCATATGTTTGTGAATAAGTTGTTAAATAGAAAAGTAGTCTGATTTGAAAGGGTAATGTGATTTTTGTCTTAGTTCATAGTGTAGCCATTTAAAAATTCATATTATGGCTGCAACCTATAGCCGTGTAGTAACATCAGTGAATTGTTACAACAGTGTTGTAATAGATCGCCGACTTCAGCATGTTGTGCATTACTGTACTGGGGCATGTCGAATATTCAAGCAAGGAGTTAGGTGCATAGTGGCCCACCACAGTATTTGTGCAGAGCTAATTAAGGTTCCTACACAAAACCTCAGAAGTTCAGATCTGACCCATAGACTTTCAATGCCAGAACATTCCCTTGCTTTGACTGGGGATGAAGATTATCACCAAATTCTCCCTAGTAATCCAAGGCTCAAAAAGGGGTCTTTGGTTCAAAGCACTGGAAGTCTGAAAGATATCACTGGAGAAGCCATAAATCTTGCTAGTGGGAAAATAAAAGAATTCTCATTTGAAAAACTGAGACACTCGCCTAGTCAAGTGACCTACAGAAAGGGAAGAAAAGTTAAGTCAGATCCATTTAACAGAAGGTCACTAGATTTTGACTTGATCTATGGACATTTCAGCAATGATGAAAATTCTCCCCCTTCCTTTGGGCCATCACATAATTCCTTACCTGAGGAGAAATGGCAGGTCAGCAGCACTTCAGTAGAGGGAAATTTGCATTCTACAATTCCTTTACCTATACAAACTTTCTCTGAGGATAGTTTTATCTCACAGATTTTGGAAAAGCACAAGCTGGATGGTTCTTCCAGTGGAGATATTAAGATGTGCTTGGACATCTTGCTTAAATGCTCAGAGGACTTGAAGAAATGTACAGATATTATCAAGCAGTGCATCAGGAAGAAATCTTCAGGTGGAGTCAGTGGAGGAAACGGTAATGATACCTTAGCCAATTCTGAAATGATCTATATGAATTTAATGACAAGGTTTTCTTCCTACCTTAAAAAACTGCCATTTGAATTCAGACAGCCTGGGCTCACTGAACCTGGTGACATGGTTGAACTGATTAACAGTCTGTCTGCTTTGCAGCAGTCAAATTTCCCCCCAATATTTGGCAATGAACAACCACCTAGATATGAAGATGTTGTACGCTACTCATCTTCCATAACAAGGCAGCCTCGCACTACAGACTTGCGAAGTAGCCAGAATAGCACTGATACAACTGTTTCAGAAAAACCTGCCCAAATCCCAGCTGTAGATTTTTCCTCAAATGCTTCACATGTTAACCATCAGGAGGACAACTTAGGATCTAGAAATAATGCTTGTGCACTACCTCAATTACTATCTGTAAAGCCGCCGGATTGCATTTCTCCCACAGAAACTCTGTACATTGTAGAAGAATCAGATAGGGGAAATGTATTAGGCAATTTAACAATCACTAAGAATAGAGGAAGTTGGGAGAATGTAGAGAACAGCCAGCAAAGAGCTGAAAGGGCAGAAGATGCTGTAGACTCTTTGAAAACATTGTCTGTTGTAATGCAGCCTGTAACACCGACCCAAACCTCCACCCACACAACTTCTGTCAGTCAAGGTTTTGATTCTACTGTTCAAGTCTCCAAAGAAGAAACCAGAAAAAATAATCAAGAAGAGATAGACAAACTTCTATTGGACTTGGAGCACTTTTCACAGAAAATGGAAAGTACTCTGAGAGAGACTACCAATAAAGAAAATGATCCTGCATGTTTGAAAGATATTAGTCGGTCTCTGACTCTTGAAAACAAGAGTAAAGCCTATTCATCTGCAGACAAAAGTGCTTCTTCTTCTTTATCAAAACTCATAGAAACCAATGGTCATAAAATGGAAGAAGATGACAAAACTCTGTTATTGCGTATCTTGGAGAGTATTGAAGATTTTGCCCAGGAACTAGTAGAATTCCGAATGGGCAAAGGAAGCTTATCAAAAGAGAAAGAAGTGATGCACATTCTTCAGGAAACATTGGCCACTCCGTCCATCACTGCTGTCCAACAGAGCTGCATAGGTGCCGTAGCCAAAGAATCTGGCCCAGCACTAATTCAACAGACACCAGAGGTTATCAAGGTAAGATTGCATGTCTTTTCATTTAATAACGAGGAACCATTCATACATGAGAAATTCCCTACATTAATATGTATGATTTTAGGCTACTTTCCCCCCACAAATAGACAATGCCAAAGACAAAAACATCACAATGATCAGGAGTAGGAGTGTACCCAAACTGGTTCAGGGCCATGCAAGAGGCCTCCGGAACGGTTCGGACTTCGGCCAGTCCGGCAGTCCGGCGGTGGGGGGGGGATTGTGGCTTTAAGGGTGGGGGGTAGTACTTACCCCTCCTGCTGCTCTTCCCCCCTCCAGCGCTTGACTTTGCTGAAAAGTTTTTGGGGAGGCAGAGTTACTGCCGCCCCAAAAACTGTTCAGCAAAGTCGAGCACCGGAGGGGGAAGAGCGGTGGGAGGGGTAAGTACTAGCCCCCCCCCCCCGCCCTTAAAGCCACACTTCACCCAGTGCCGGACCGTGCCTCCGTGGTTCCGTGCACATCCCTAATCAGGAGTGGTGCCAGAGTTGGACAAGGTTGGTACTGGTTAGGAGCCCATACCCACAGCTTATAGCTGACCCCTGAGCCTGCTCATCCAGTGACTGCATTCTCACATAGCAGCAAACCATGGGTAGACAAACCTGAGGTTAATCTTTGCAACCATGAATTGCATCACAGACATTTGTCCAACCGTAGCCCATCAACCTCTGGTTTCAGGGCAGGGGAGTCACTTCCTCTTTCTGGTCTGCCAAGGCTGCATCCCAACAAATTCTGTAGCGCTCATGTCACCAGACTGTGGGCAAGGCATCAGAATGTCTGCAGGGCAGTAGACACTGGCCACGATCTTCAAGGGGGTGTGCAGAATGCGATTTTGCCTTTTTGGAATGGACCGCCCACCCTCAGCAGGGAAAGGGCATTAAAATCCCATTATTATTTTATTTTATTTTATTTTACATTTATATCCCGCTCTTCCTCCAAGGAGCCCAGAGCGATGTACTACATACTTGAGTTTCTCTTTCACAACAACCCTGTGAAGTAGGTTGGTCTGAGAGAGAAGTGACTGGCCCAGAGTCACCCAGCAAGTTTCATGGCTGAATGGGGATTTGAACTCGGGTCTCCCCGGTCCTAGTCCAGCACTTTAACCACTATACCACGCTGGCTCTTAATTATGGCATTAAATGCCTTTATGGCATTTAAGCCCTTCTTCCTTCATAAGAGCCCTGCAGCAGTGTCGTATAAGCAAATTTACTGGCAAGAGGGAGCACAGGAGAGGGGCACTATTTTCCTGTTACTCTGGGAAGGGATCATGATGACTTCCTTGGAGGGAATATGTATATGAGGAGGAGCAAAGGATCCTTGGGTCTGGTCCACTGTGACAAAGGATGCTCTTGCAATGGCAGACCCGGGCAAAGCAGACTAGGAACACCCAAGCACACTCCTGCCCCCATGTCAGCTTGCCACCTAGGGATTAGCCCATTGGGGAGGCTCAGAGGCTCAGTGAGCTTCGGGCCTCCATAAGATTGTGATCTCATGAGGTAGGCCATCCAAATCAAGGGGATCCTGCTTGTATGGGGCCCCCATTCTCTCTGGTAAATAATAGAACTTGTACACCATCACCCTCCCACTCTCTAGACCAGGGATCCTCAACGTTGGGACCCAGATGTTCTTGGACTTCAGCTCCCATAATCCCCAGCCATAGGCCACTGGGCCTGGGGATTATGGGAGTTGAAGTCCAAGAACATCTGGGGGCCCAACGTTGAGGATCCCTGCTCTAGACAACCCTTTCATACTCCCAAGGAGTAGTGTCCTCTCCACGTGTCTGGGTGGTCTCGGGTGGGCAGACTAGGGAAACACCAGGACCAGGGGTAGATCTTTACTCTCATTCAAATTTCCCATATTTGGACCAGTGTTGCAGCATATTCAGATCAGCCACCGCAGGGAATTGCAGGTGAGGGGAGCCCCGGTTATCAGTGATCCCAGGAAAGTAGGATGTCTGTACTGGGCAAAACCAAACCTGGATATGTGCCAATGGACTGGCAGAGGGACTGCTTGGACTACTTCTTCACAGCAGTTGCCAGGACAGGGAAAGGTGTTGCTGAGGTGCCCTTCCCCATGGCTTGCTTGTATCGAGCAACCAGGCTGCCAGCAGCTGCTGTTGGGCCCGCATGCATGTCTCCATGGCTTTCACTCTCATGAGAGAGTGGTCCTTGGGAGAAGGGGCATAATCAACCAAGATTATCAAGGGCCTATAGCACCCTTGTTATAAGGCAAGGCTACAACACCTGGGGCTATTTAGTTTAGAAAAAAGATGACTGCGGGGAGACATGATAGAGGTCTATCAAATCATTCATGGTGTGGAGAAAGTGGATAGAGAGAAATTCTTCTTCCTCTCACATAACACTAGAACCTGGGGTCATCTCATGAAACTGATTGCCAGGAAATTTAGGACCAGCAAGCTGAGGTACTTTTTCACACAGTGCATCATCAACTTGTGGAACCTGCTGCCACAGGATGTGGTGAAAGCCAACATCCTGGATGGCTTTAAGAGGGGTTTGGATAACTTCATGGAAAAGAGGTCTATCAATGGCTACTAGTTGGAGGGCTATAGGCCACCTCCAGCCTCAAAGGCAGGATGCTTCTGAGTACCAGTTGCAGGGGAGTATCAGCAGGAGAGAGGGTGTGCCCTCAACTCCTGCATGTAGGCTCCCAGCGGCATCTGGTGAACCACTGTGTGAAACAGGATGCTTGTCTAGCAGGGTGTTGGGCCTGATCCTGCAGGGCTGTTCTTATGTTCTTATTGATTTAGACCCATTCCTGTGTACCCCAGAATTGTTCTTCTCATGAATAGTGCATGGGTGTCTCCATGGACTTTCACTCTCATGAGAGAGTGGTCCACTTTGGAGCAGCATCCATGATCCACCACACAGGAAGAATCTCGCTTGTGACTGGAGGCAGTACTGCTCCTGCTGGATGGATCTTCTCATAAGTAATGCCAGAAACTACATACTTTTACCCTATAGGAAGAGGCTGGGCCCCACTTCCCCAACTTTATTGTACAAAAAATAGAGCACAGCCATTCAAGAATTCCTGGGTGGGCTGCCTTTTAAACCCCATCCCAGGTATCACTGCCATGCTATATTCTATCTTTGCAGCAATCTCATCGGGTTGCCTGGTTTATGGTGCTACCACAACTGCATCTGCTTGTGAACATACTTCTTTATCCATTCATTCTTGGAGACCATAACACATAGTGCCCATCTTGCCATCCTGTCCCCTTTTTCTTTTGAGTGCTGGGGATGGGGGTGGGACAAGAGACAGTGAAATGTGGGCATCCCCCAATGTGACTTCCCCCTTTGACAGGCGCAGAAGCTTGGTATGAGACAATGCAGTGTACCAGTTTGCTGGGCAATGCCTTGAAGAATGGGGAGGCCGGGGGTGGGGCAAGTGCTCACAGAGGTGGCCAGCGAGAAGCGCGGCAGGCATGGAGCAGGCACATTCCTGGGTGGGTCTAGGCCACCTTCTCTATTATTTCAGTTCCAGAAATAGCATGGAACCAGAGTTATGGTGGTCTCTGCGTTCAGATGTAACACTGTTGCCTTCAAACTTCAGATTGGAGCAGCAAAACTCACTACAAACCAGAGGTTCAAATTGGGGTTTGGTGAGGGAAACTGCAGGTCCAGGGGCAGAGTCAACATTGAGTGAACAGGTTCAAAGAACCTGGTGGTGAGCCATGGAAGGGCTGCATGAGCCCTTTGGAGTTCTTTCCCAGCCAGTGTTTGCTGGCTAGGTGCATTTATTTAAGAGAAAGGGAAATAAATGCACCCAGCCAGCAAATGATGGCTGGGAATTAGCTCTGGAGGGCTTGTCGGGCCCTCCAGCAACCGGGCTATGCCCCTTTTGCATGTGGCCCAGTCTCCAGAGGGTCCTCATTTATTTCCCTTAATTTTAAATAAATGTGAAGTCACACACAAGGGGTGTTACTGGCACGCACAGTGCGCACATGGTGGGACCACTGGGGATGAGGCAGAACCTGCCCTCTGTTCCCTGGCTCCATCACTGCACAGGTTGCTTTTGCCGCGAAACTGCAGTTTCACGCATTCTGATGTACACAAATTCCAACCTCTGCCCCATTCAACTCCAGTTTGGCATTGCAGCCAGTGCCTGCATTGCTGCTCCAGCTGCACTGCTCCAGCAGCAAAAGCAGTAAGAGGAGGAGGAGGAGGATCTACTACTGGCAACCAGCCCTAGCAAGCTTACTGAGCAGTGGCGGCAGCAATTTGTTCTGCAGCACCTCCACCCAAAGTAGCACTGAAGGAGTTGCTGCTGCTGCTGCCACCACTTCTGCTGCAAGCTTATTGGGTGGCTTATTGGATGGCTGTGACTCCTCCTTCAGTGCTGCTGTGACTGGCATCGTCATTTTAGAATTCCTAGATGCCCCACCCACTGGTATGTTAGCCCACCACCATCACTATTCGGACAACATACAGAGTCCAATGTAGGAAAACTTACGAGAGGCAACTCTTTTCCAATAAGCTGGCTGAACTGGGGAAGGACAGGCTGGATGAAGAACTAGAGAGGGCCAATTGCCATGGGGGGACTTGTGGACATTATCTGGCACTGACTTTGACAAATAATGCATCAAAAATGAATATAAGTATTCTAAATATATATTCAAAAACTGAATTGGCAGCATCATAATATCAAAACAACAAACCAGAAGAAAATAAAGCTTCTCCAATCCAAGGTCCAATGAAATAAAATGGTTTTAAGTGAGCACCCTGTAAAATGGGGGCTAGTTCCCCAGGGAATGAAGTTCCAAAGCCTAGGCAGGCACTATTACCAAAAGGGCCTCTCCTTTGTCTCACCAACCACACCTCTGATGGTGTGACACACAAAGCCAGGCATCCTCTAATGATCTCAGTGGGCAGACAGGTTCATGTGTCATAAAGTGGTCCTTCAATACACTTGTTTAAGGTTTTAAAAGTAGCCAGCACTTTGAATTGGACTGAGAAATTTACTGGGAGTCTGCACAAATTAAGCAGCAGTGGCGTCACATGATCACTCCTGCACAGAAAATTGTAGATTCCATGTGTACAAATGCTTGTCTCTCTCACTCCATGGACAGACTGTGGGAGTCTGCCACCAGTTTGAGGCTTCCCTCTGAGCATTCACATGGCAAAATAGAAATGTATATTTGTCAAATGTGAAAGTATATGTGCAGGTGATCTGCATATAATGGTTTTTCAGAGATAAAGGGATGGCACTGCAGAGGTACCATTGCCCATGGTACCTGTGTAAGTTTTTAAATGCTTTGCCACAGTGCTTGTAAAACAGGTTTTGCAGATTTTGGTAGTTCTTCAAACTTGGAAAACCCAAAACAAATTTCCTGAAGTGTGAACAGCAATGTTGCAATAGATGTGTGTAGTTTGGCATGAGTGTTTTAGGTGTCTGTTGGATAATGCCCATGATGAGCCCTTCTCCCCTAGTGCACATATCACTTTTTGAATTTTTGTAAAAGTTATTTTAAGTTATTTGTTAGTACATGAAAATGCAGGAGCTTGTCCACATGTGCACACATCCAGCTCTTTAAAAAGAAAGGGTGTGGGGGGAGGGGAGGAGAGACTAAACCAGAAGCTGCTTGCTAGCTTCTGATGAAGCCAACATCACACCTCCTTTGAACAGTATGAGACTAGAGCAAGTGGCTGGAATTAGAAAAATGTAGTGAAAAGACTATTTCCCTGGAAAGGCACAACCAAACTAATGGTTTAGGAGCAGAGCTGGTGCTACAGTAACAGTAAGGAGAGGCGGAGTGCGGGGAGGGGAGTTGCTTCCATAGCTCCATAAAAATAATCATTTGTACACAGCCACAGTTTCCTATATGGAAGTGATATCAGATTCTGGAAATCAGTCATGTATGATGCAGCTGTTCCAAAATACAGGCATATTTCAAAAACACATAAAATGGAATTGGTTTGTGTGAAGACTGAATTGTGATGAACCAGAAATGAAGAGACAAAAAACATAAACAGATGGAATTTAAAAGGCCACCACTTCATTGATTAACTAAGAATCTGCAGTAATAAGATTGTTTAGTTTACTAACCCGCTCCCCAGTCTGAGTATTTGATGGAGGCACTACTGTCAAGAAATCCATATCGGGTGACTCTGCCCAAGCTCAGTCCTGAAGCACCTACCTATTATCCTCCTGGTTCCTCATGGTCCACACATCCAAGATGACAGCATCACTACTAGTGCTAGACTGAACTCTCCTCCCTTTTCCCTGCCACTTTTGTAGGCAGCAAACATTGGAGCGAGGGAGCAGGGTTTCAGCACTTTAATGAGGTTTCATGGGTGCACCCATAAAAGTGAGGGGAAAGTTTCAGGATTTGGGGTGGGAGGCATACTGGCACTAGCAAGATGGCACTTTTCTTTCTTTCTTTCAGACTGAAAACACCACCTCTGCAAGTGGTGGCAGAAGCAGCAACATTTGAAGCCTCGTTTGGCTTCACAGAACCTGCCATCCATAGTTTTTTCCTCTCAGAATGCACTGGGCGAACAGTGTATTCTGGAAAACAAAATGGCAAGTGGCAGCCACCATAAAAACAAGCACACTACAAGTACTGCTGCTTACAGAGGCAACAGCATTTTAAATTTAAAATAAAGGGGAACGCATTGGCTTGCTACCACTGGTGTCAGGGCTGAGCCATGGGCAGCAGCCACTGGGTAGAAGCCAGAGCCAGGAAACTGCTCAGGGATCAAAACCAACCAAGAACTGAAGGTCAGGAACATCACATGCCAGAGGTAGAGCTGAGTAGACAGTCAGGAACTGGGGACAAACGAGGAGCTGAAGGTCAGGAACACTAGAGCTCAAGCCAAGCATACAGATCAAGGAGTTAATGGAGCACATACCAGCAGAAAGGGGAACTGATGTAGATCTTGAAACTGAGGCAAGATCTACATCAGACAAGCCTCTTACATGCTTCCTATCTGCAGGCAAGCTAATAATGGGCCTCACTGGGTGAGGCTAGCATAGTACCTGGAGCTTTTCCACATGGTCCTTTTACTTCTAATCTCTCCCAGAAGGAAGTGTGTGCTTTCGCACTTTGGCCAGATTCTCACCGAAGTCCCTGTGAGATCTTTAGGAGGACTTCACACATAACTCGGAAGCACTGTGTGAAAAACTCCCTGGGGCTTTTACGCACAGCAGGTTTTACTTTGGGCTTATGGGGAGGTTTTACTGCTAACTCGAAGTTGTCCCTAAAAACCACCGCAAATAGTGGATTTTTTTACCCCAGATATAAATCAGTCTGCACTCTAACACGCAGTGAAAACCCGAATTGTGTGTGAACTGCTCCCCGATAACTTGCAGGGACGTCAGGGAAAATCTAGCCAATATGTGAATGCACCCCATCTATTCTGGGGGAGATGTGAGTTAAAGGGCTTCAAAAGCCCCATGTGAAAACCTTCCAGCAGAAGACATGAAAGCTGCTACAATACAGTGAATCACCACAAGGACAGTGGCAAAGAAACTTGCAGCCTCATGGAACTCTGACAATCAATGTCACCCACCCAAATCCCAAATTTTGTCTCTTTTATAGGGCAAAAGCATAGGGTTTTCCCTACCCAGAACCCCCCCATCTGATACCCCCAAAGACATAAAGTGTTGGAGTGAGAAAGTTGTGGCACAGTACTAGTCACTGTGTCTCTGGGCCAGGGAGTCTCAAATGGATGTGGGCCGCAAGTGGATTCCCATCCCAGTTCGCCTAAGCCAAACAGTCACAAGGACCAGTCTGGGGACTTGGACTTCATCCTCAAAGAAATGCCTTGAGGTGCCCACCAATGCCAATACTGTAATCTTACCCTTAACCTGAACTGACCTTGATCATCCATTTGTTACCCAGTCAAGCCTGACACAACCACAGAGGCCACATTGAGTATCCTACTCAGGATACTCAAGCAATGTAGGGTAGGGAAAAAACCAACAGTGAGTCCTAAAAGTATACAAATCAAATAAATAAATAAATAAATAAATAAATAAATAAATAAATAAATAAATAAATAAATAAATAATTTGGGTCTAAGGAAGAAAAAAATCCTACTCACCCCAATAGATGGGAGCCAAAAATAACAGTCCCATACTGCTAAGCTGAGGGAGGGAGAGAAGGTGCTGCACTGCACACCAGCCCAAAGAAAAAGGCAAGTGACATAGGCTCCACCATTTAAATAGCCTGCCTTGGCCTCCTGCCAACTGGCCCAGTTTCGCTGACATGATAAGGACATAAATTGAATTCATGCCTGATCTCTTCCTCCCTATGGCTGCTCACAGTGTCGTCTTCCTACTACCACCTTTGTTATGTGGGAGAAAAGTGTGCTTGAACCAGGAATTAAGATTATTTTAAAAATAATAAAAGGCAGGACACAAGCTGATGCAATTTAAAATGGCCAGCACTTTATTGATTAATATATGGATCTGCAGTATCTTCTTCTCTTGGTAAAGTCCTTAGCCTGGCTGGTGGTATCCAAATGTCCTCTGCTTGTAGATTCTTGATGTTGTAATCCGTTTTAACGAGTGGGGGGAGAATCCCATTAACAAATATTTGCAGAAATGATGTGCAAGGTTACGGCTCTGTAATACCTCGCTCTGAGACTTCTACAAACACTAAACACAGCCACAACTAAGAATGAGTCCCAATTGCTAAGAATGAGCATTTGTGCTAGCAGTGCTTTTCTGCAATTTCCCCCATTTGTGAGAATGGAAGAATCTGCAGAAGTATTGCTAGCACAATCACCTGTTCTTAACAGTTTGGGGCTGCATTCCGAGTCTGCAACAGCCCCAGGGCAAAGATTACAGAGATGTGCATCATGTCAATGATTATATTTAGGATTTCCAGGATAAGCCTTCGAAAATGTGCACTTTATCACTCTGGTAAGGCTACATAAGCTCCTTGGATGCCCAATCCCATTTATTGATATTTCCTACCCATTCTGATTCAAAACCACAAGCCCATTCTCATGACCACAAGCTGAGTAGGGGGAGCATCCAGCCAGGCTCCAAGCCGTGTGCTCATTCCCGAGAGCTGGTTATATGTTGGCAACAATTGAGGTAGGACAGGAAAGCAATCATGTGCTAGCCATGATCTAGGTGGGACAGCAGCTGCCAGCTAACATCATTTACTCAGCATTGTATCAAGGGTGGAGGAAAAGTGCTGTCCTACCCATTGCAACTAGTACATGATCATTTTTCTGCTCTCTTGCCTTGATTTTTGCTGACACACAATTGGTTCTTGGGAGCACACACAGGGCTTGTAGCCTGGCTAGATGCTCCTCCTATCCAGCTTTTGGTCATGAGAATGGAACCCATATATCTCCGCCAACCTGCTCACTTGTGCATCCCTTCTTGGTGCATATATTATCTCTTGGAAGAAAGGAATAATAACTATGTGATACTGAAGATGTGATTCCCATCTTCTGCTAAGCCAGCATGATAACATCTAGTAACATTTTCTGTTGTGTAGGTTTCAGAGCAAACTAAATCTAAATCTAAATCTAAATCATTATTGTTACGGTCATTCGACCAGCAAAACACAAAGTACAAAAGCTTTACATAAAAGCAAACTTTACATAAAAGCAAACTTGGTCAAATAAAGTAATAAACTGTTAAAACATAAAACAAAACCATAACACATGTGTTCATCCATTACAAAAAAACTGAGGGCTCCATGCATTATAATAATCTGAAATTTAATTTAATCCAGCCCCATATCTTGCTTCTCAACATTCCTTATCCTAGTCTTATTAGCCAGAAAACAGTACTTCACCATGTTATAAGATACTACATCCCAATGGTCTGTCAAAAGTAATTCCAGATAGAACTGCTCAGAACAACTGGGGTATGCTGTTAAAAAAGGACTTGTACATCTCTCCCGCAAAGTTCGATAAAACTGACAATTCAAGATAACATGGGCCATTGACTCCACTTCCCCAGAACCACAAGGGCAGACACGCTCTTTATAGGGGATCTTACAGTATCTCCTCTCCCGGACAGCCGTTTCTAAGGCATTACACCGGGCCAGCGTCAGAGCCCTCCGGAAACTAGGTACTAATATTTTATTAAGGTATCTTGCTGGGCCAGACAGTTATGTTTGATTACCTATGTAAGTGTCAACCCCTATCTGGCTCCTGTCCATCTGTTTCTCCATATCCATAATGCGTTGGTGCAGACATGATCTCGCTCTCCCATAGCCCAAGACAACCAGATTATCGCTGGAGAAGCCATAGTAGTTCAACCCCTTCTCCACATAGTATTTCCACCTAGACTTATATATATCATCCAACACTAAGGGTGCTAGTCCTACTGGCTGAAAAATCAACTTCAGTCAATATTCAAATATTACCAGCCAAACACTTGCCTCCACCCGAATCCAGCCTGCTTCCAATCGTAGAATTGCATTGGAGACACCCTAGGGTAGTTGGAGCACTCTTCTCAAAAACTTTGAATGGATCACCTCCAGCCTGGCAAGGTTGGAATAGATACCTAGCTGCGCTCCATAAAGGAACAACAGCCGGACTTTGGCTAAAAAAAGTTTAAGGGCAGCCGGAACAAACTATGCACCTTGCCTCCTATGAAAGGAGTTAATAGCTGCTGCTGCCCTCGAGGCATTTTGCATTATGCATTATGTATGCCTTGTGCGCATTCCTCCTAGTATTGGCCTGGAAGACTATACCCAAATACTTAAACTGTGATACCTGTTCAAGTCTATGTCCATTCAACATCCAACAGTGCTTCTTAGGTTTGTTGGCAAAAGCCATCACCTTGGTCTTTTCATAATTTATGGTGATCGCCTGTGAATCGCAGTAGGACCAGAGCAAACTGTAATTGCAGGCAATTCCCGTGTGTGTGTGTGTGTGTGTTTTGTTAATATAATGTGGAGAGCGAATATCAAGGTTCTTTCTACCTGATAGATGAACAAATAGTCATGTGCAGTACAACCCACTGAGTGTAATAAAATTTATTTGAGTAAACATGCATGGGAATGCACAGTCAGTACTTCTGAATGTGGAAGGAAAATATTTGATAACCAACCATTTAGTCATGGTTTTTCCAATTACATTTCCTTTGGCTTTAACAAGACAATTTCTCCCTTTTATAAAAGAAAAGCAAACAATTAAAAGATCCCTCAGTATTTAAGTATATAGTTCAGATGAGAAGAATCTGTGCTTGTACGACAGGTACTTTATAACATTTTTCATACAGTCCTGAACTATGTTTTTATGTCCAGCTGAGGCTGAAGGCTATAGGTTTGCACCTCAGATTTCACCTCTGAAGCTCATAAAATAAGAACTATCTGGGAAGGTGATATATTTAGCTACTTCTGCAGTATGTCTAACTTTAGCACCACTGGTAGTAGTGGTGGGTGCTTCCTTTCCCACAATACCTCTGCTCTATTACAAGCCAAGGACAGATTGTCTGACTGTCATGTAGCCAGGAGGGACATAGATTCTGGTGTAGATCATGCTTCTTGATAAAGAATTACAGTGAGGCATCTGGAAATATTCATGCTCAGGGATTATTTGAATGTAAGGCAGGGGGGATCCGTTTTCTGGCCTTGGGGTGAGGTACAGTGATTGAACTTTTTTTTTTTTTTTTTGCTGCTGCTGCTGCTGCGGCTGCAAGTAAGAAGACAAGGTATGTTTCACTTAGGACTTCTTGACCATAAAAAAACAAAGCCAAGAAAATAGCTGATTGTAGCTGAAGTGATCTCCCAGAAGGATTTTACACCTCTGCTGGGAACACTAAAGTTTGCTCAGGAACTAACCAAGATGATGATCAAGGAAACATCTTTGAGAAGGGACCCAGATTTACGAGGAGAGTTAGCTTTCCTTGCAAAAGGCTGTGATTTTGTTCTTCCATCCCGATTCAAGAAGAGGTTGAAGTCATTCCAGCAGGCCCAGGTTTGAACTTGCTTTTCTTTTTCTTCCTCTTTGTATCTTTTTATTGGGCCAAGGGTTGGAACTGTGTCTCCTTTGGGCTTTTCTATTTGCAGAAAGTTATTTGCACCAGATACCCATAGGTTTAAAAATAGGCTTCTAGGCATAGCACACAAAATGACCTATTGGTAAACAAGAGGAAAGAACCAAAAGGTATTTTTCTTCTTGGGGATAAGACTAACAACATGGACTAAGATTATTGAAAATGATTGCAATATTCATGTACTTTGTTAAAGGGCAGGGGGAATCCTGGATGTTTAAATGTATTGCATGTATTTTATTCTACATTCCTTAGTGATCCTAAATGTCAGTTGAACTAAATTTTGTTATACTGCACTTTTGAAAATAGTAGTTATTAAAAGTTAAAATCAATTGGCTGTAGAAGGGGGCATGTGTGTTTGTGGCTGCTACTTTATTTCTGGCTGTAAAGTGCCTTTAGTAAGTGAAAGAGTCTTCTGATTTATGCCAGGGCTTGACATTCAGTTAGGGAACTGCCAGTCTGTGTGTATGGTGGCATATAAATATGATAAAGTATGGTTTAAAGTGTCAACTCTTTAAGATGCATCCAGACCAGCACTTTTTGATGCAGTCTATTGCTGATATTCATGTAAGGAGGATGAATCTCATAGCCTTTTACTCTTTGGGGCACCATTTTCTGGTGTTATTCTGGCACTTGACTATTTGATTAATTCTTCTCAAGATCCCCCTTTTTTCTTCTTCTCAACACACTATATCAAATGCATGGAGGTATGTGATGAATCAGCCATTATTAAGAAAAAAGACTACAGTTCACAGAGAAAGAATCAAGTATGTATGAAAAATGTGGAAAGCCACTGTGAGTCCAAAGAGAAGTATGATGAAAAATATATTAAACAAATAAGATCAATTGCTGGATAATGAGGGTCAAAGGTGACATGCAGTGTGTGGAGAATGCTTTTGAGGCACTTCATACCTTATTTATTTCTTTGTTCTACAGGCATCTGAAGATCAAATGTATGTTTACAGTAGCTGTGATATTATTAGAAATTCCAACAGTTTCCCTCCAAACCAAGCCACATATAGTACTTTATGGACATGTTGTTGACCTACATAGAGTTGCACAGGCTGGGTTCATGGTACCATAGAAAAACAAGTTTGGGGATAAGACTTCTCTTCCACAATCCACAAAAAGCTCACCAGTCCCCTGCTATGGCAAAAAACCTGTGATGGGCTCCTGTAGGTTCTAAGCATGCCCAGTTGATGCAAAGATGAAGAGTCCCATCATGAGGGAGGAACATTCTGGCCCTTAGAAATGCTGGTTAGAAGCAAGATGGCAGAGAAGATTAAAGCTGCTTCCCAGCCAAACTCCAGTCAACAAGAAAAGCTCTTAAGGCAGGGGGAAGCACCTTGAAAGAACTTTGAGCAGAAAGTACTCTGTGTTGTCCATTACCTAATAGGTGATGGGTAAGAGAAGGAAGCAGGGAGATGAGCAGAACACAGTATGACTGACAAACAGAAACCAGACTGGTTGATAGGTAAAGTACATGTTGTCCTGAAAAGGAAGCAGGGCTCCAGCATCTTAATTATAGTGTGACATATTCTGTACCAACTACCGTTGGTACAGAATGTAGCAGCCAGACTAGTCTCTGGGATAACCCGAAGGGACTGTATAACAATGATTTTACTGGCTGCCAATATGTTTCTGAGCAAAATACAAAGTGCTGATTATTACCTATGAAGCCCTCAACAACTTGGATCCAGAGTACTTAAGAGAGCCTTTTTTGTCATGAACCCTGTCACCCATTAAGATCATCTGGAGAGGTCCAATTACAGTTGCCACCAGATCATTTGGTGGCAACTCAGGACTGAGCTTTCTTTGTGGTTGCCCCGGGGCCTTGGAATATGCTCCCTCTCAAAATAAGAGCATCCCCATCTTGGTTTGCTTTTAGGAAGATTGTTAAGACACACCTGTTTTCTCAGGCTTTTAACATAAATTAATTTTAAGCTGTTTGTTTTTATCCCATGCATTTGTTTTAACTTTTTATTCTGTGAAAAATAATTTTTTTAACTTTATTTGTTGTCTTTTAAATTTTCTACACTGCCTCGAGATACACATATCAGGTGGTATATAAATGCTGCTTGTCAGGATCCAGTAACCCCTCTGAACTAGCAGAAGTCTTCCAGCTCCCTGGGAGAGCTTTTAGGAAATGAAGAAGATGCAGTGTTGGCATCTTCTATCAATCAGTAGGATAGAGAGTGCAAAGATCTCTGTCCCAGTGATCAAAACCCCCAATATGTTTCTAATTTATCATTTAGTATACAACTAAAGTCCCCTTAAGTTGTTACAATCTTGGGTATGGGGGAATGGGAGCATATCAACTAGCCATGCTCCCTGCTCTCCCTGTGTTCAGTGCTTGCTTCTGCAGACAAGCACTGATCACAGGGCATAGCTATGGAACACTGCACCAGCAGGGATATGGCTAGTTGACACACTCCCCTTTCTACCCAGGTACAAGCATACCCAAGACTGTAATGACTAAAGAGGGCTCTGCCATTTGTTCAGTATTTTCAAGGTCAGAATGGCTCTCGTGCTTCATACCTACAGTGTATTTGTTGCCACTCGCTAACTTTCAATTCATTTGAAGTACTATCCCACCCCCCACTTATGTTTCTTTTTCTGCGGGAAAATGTCCTGCATTATTTTTCTAGGTCCAAAATAAACAAGAGAAGAAACCTGTGACTCCATCCCCAGCTCCTACAGATTTGACAGTCAGCCCGCAGTTGCTTCTGCCTGTGAATAAAGTAATTGTTGGTGCCCCTTTGTCCATAAACATTCCACGTTTCTACTTCCCCAGTGGACTTCCTAATGTCTGCAACAATCATGAGGAGACCATTGCCAAGATTGAGGCAATCTTTTCAGAGTTTGACGATGAGAAAGCCACAATTAATGAAATGGGGAAAATTTCAAAGGTAAGTGGTGTAACTTCTTGGCTTTCAGGACTATTCAGCGCTGAAGTTTCATGACAACATAATTCCTTACAAGGAAATATAACATGCTGTGTTAAACCATAGATTAGGAGAACAGGGTTGTATTAACTTCTTATCTGAGGCTTGTTTTGGCCTGAGGAAGAAATCTAAACTTGCACCACCTCAGCCACAGCACTGGCCTCTCTTCCACCTATTGCTCTATTATTTATATACTGCTTTTCAACAACAAAAAGAGTTCTCAAAATAGTTTACATAGGAAAAATAATTTAAAGCATGAAGATGATTCCCTGTCCCCAAAGGGCTCACCATCTAAAAAGACACAAGCAACAGCCACTGGCAGGCTGCTGCGCTGGGGCTGAAAAGGGCCAGGTGCTCTTGCCTGCTAAATATAAGAGAATCATCACTTTGAAAACTGCCTCTTTGTCCAGCTGAGAAGACTCAATAATATACATATACATATACATATGTGTGTGTAGAGAGCGAGTGAGCGAGCAAGCGAGAGAGCTGTAGCTAGCTGATGCCCAAGGGTGCTAATGTTTAAGGGCAAGACAGGAGAGGTAACTATTGAGAGGAAATTAGGTGGGCCATTGGGAAACCTACATTGGTTTTGTTGGCTGGATTGTTACTGTTTAAATTAGGCTTATGAAAAGACTAGGAAAGCAATCCCTTACTAATGAAAGCAAGAGGAATTTGTCTGGGTTAATGTGTAAACATAAAAGATATTCCCAAGTGTGTACATATTTGTGGAAAAAATATGGGTGGAGGACTAAGTGTACCTCATAAAGAACATTTCTGTTCACAAATGATACAGCAGACAGCACAGTTGAAACAAATCATAGGAACTGCAAATCTTGCATGACCATCAATCAAATTAAAAACCTGATATAAGTGCAATTAAAGCTACATTTCTGTCTTTCACTCATGCACACTTTCAGCAGGATAGAGTTTGAAAAGAACTTTTGAGGCACATGTGAAATTGGTCTTATGTAAGATATACTTCAGAGTAAATAGGCAGGGATGTATCCTGGCCTCAATTCTGTTTAATTTCTATATAAATCCTTTGGTGTCCAACCTGAATAAACGAGACATTCACCTACCTAAACTGGCAAATAAACATCTGCCGATCCTGCTTTATGTAGAGGACATGGTCCTGTTAGCACAGACCCCAACTGGGCTGAAGCGGGCGCTTGCTTCACTGAGTTTATATTGTGCTGAAGAAGTGCTGGAAGTTAACTACACCAAAACAAAGGTGCTGGTCTTTGCTAAATGACCTAAGTCCTGTTCATGGTCTATTAATGGCCATGCAATTGAATGTTAGAACCTTTAAATATCTGGGGGGAGTCTTCCACTCCGCAGGAGGGTGAAGAGTGCACCTTAACTACGTGACGCAAAATGCCCAGCGATCGGCCAATGCTATTAGCTCTTTTTATTTCAGCAGGGGAGTTCTCTTCATTCCAGCTGCCATAAAGCTTTTTGTAGCTAAAGTTTGACCGCGGCTCTTGTATGGTGCCCAACTTGGCCCTTATGAAAATTTTACCCGTCTGGAAGTAGTCCAAACCAAATTTTTAAAAGCAATATTTCAAGTGCCATGCTGCGTTTCCAATGCAGCTCTCAGACGTGAGGCAGGGGTTTATAGATTAGAAATACAACTCTGGCTGAGTATGTTTTGTATTTTGGTTGAAGTTGTTATTTTCCCAAGTGGGCTTGGCTCCCCTAACCCTTATAGATAGTTACACTTCGAGATGGAAGGTGACATTAAGACAGAAGCTACAATCTTATGTCCTTTCCTAGGAGGAGCTTATTAGGATGGGGTATGACCAAGCAATACAGATCATCAAACAGCATGTTTTTGATATGGAAATGCAAGAAGAGTCAGCCAAGCTGCCTAGAGGGGTTTATATAGGTAATCAGTTTTCAAATGTAAAACTTGCTGAATACCTAATCAACCTAACAGCAAAATTTAGAAGAGCTATGACCCTTGCTTGGCTAAATACACTTCCCGCTGCAGTTTTAGAGTGGAAGTTTAAGAAATTACCATACTCAACCTGCTTATATCTCTGTGGTTTGGGAGATATAGAAACAACTGCACATGTATTACTCTATTGTACATTTTACAAGGATATTCAAATTAATTTTATTTCTTCTTTTTTAATGAACTTTCCTGGCCACACCGATGAGTTTTATTTAGATTATTTGTTGTCAAATTTTAAAGACTCATTGTCTTGGAATATGGTCAAGTTCTGTTACGTAGTTTGTAAAATTCACAAAGAACTCACCATCTGATTACTGTTGTTAGCTGTCGTCTGTTTATTATTGCTGATCAATGACTGAAATAAAGATATCTATCTATCTGTCAGAGTAAACAAGCATAGGATTGGGCTGGAAGTCTATTAGGTTAAAATTAGCATGAAAACATTCAATTTTATCTGGATTTTGTCATTTTTTTGTTAAAATAGTTATTCTAAAACAACCAAGGATGGCTTTTCCAGGACACAACCCTGCATTCTATTATGCTATTTTATTTACAGATATGTTGCTGCCCTCTATACTGGAAAGCTCCCATGTTCAATGCATCAGGAGGGGAACGGACAGGATTTGTATCTGTACATTCATTTGTGGCTATGTGGAGAAAGTGAGTACACTGTGTAGAAAGATTCCTCTAAGCAGCAGGCCATCCAGCACAATATGCCCGTCTTTTGAACACCTATTTTTCTTTTTGTGTTACAACTGTGCCCTTTAAACCACGTTTTTTTTACACTCTCTTTAATTGTCTTCCTTTTAATGGGTGCTTTATTTCCTTAAATCCTTTTATATCTGTTCATTTGACAAATACCTACAGATTTTAATGGAAGTGCATAGTAGTCAGCAAGGACAGAATCTCAGATTTCTATAATATACATGATTTATGCTTACATTCACAGAAGTATGCCTGAAGTAATGTAAGAAGTTGTACAAATTAATATTTTGGTCCTTATGTGCAAAAACATATTGGCTTCCCAGTGCCTGTATCGAGGTCAAAATATGCACCTTTTTTGGTCATATACTTTGGTTCCTGGGCAGGTATTCAGAAGCCAGTTCTTCCATCTTGCATAAGAACCAAGATATTTATTTGCTCAACTGTTCTTACATAACTTTAGGCATGTTTATTAAATAGGTGAACAGAAAAGCAGCTGGAGAATCAGTCCTCAGTATTCTACTCTGAGGTCTTTTTTTCAGGATTTATGAATCATCATTATTATATCATCAGTGAACATAGTGTTTTACAAAGGTTCATACGTAAAAGATAGGCAGCTTTCTGGGCCTAAGTTGCTCACAGCCTAACAGACAATGAGGGAGACATCAAAGGTTGAGGACAAGAGTAGAAAGGGATGAATGTGAATTACAGATATTTAAACTTGGCTTGGAATGAAGATTAAGGGTTAAGTCCAAGGCCTTACAAAACAGCATGCTTTTGGTGCTTTAGGAAATCAAATTGCCAGGAATAATATTACATTCTTATTTCTCTTTGATAGGATATTACACAACTGCCACGATGATGCATCAAAGTTCATTTGCCTTTTAGCAAAACCCAACTATAACTATTTGGAACAGGAAGATTTCATCCCATTACTGCAGGTACGTGTGACTTGCTAACATGTATTAATCTATAAATCTACAAAAATAATGACAACATTTATTATTTTTAACCACCTCAAACACTTGGTGCTGTATAGTCAATGAAGAACAATAAAGCAGTAGTCTGCACAGAAGTTTGCAACCTAATCTAGAAAATAATTTTTATAATGTCACATAACACTGAAGTTAAAGTGCTGTTGGCAGCATACAGAAATGAGACAAATGCTAAGAAAATTATAATTCTTCCTTTATATTGGGAATGTCCAGCCCTTCTCCATGTAGGCTGAGATGCACAAGCATGGAGCTCATGCTAGGGGAGAGAATGCCACAGCTCTTTTTCAAAGTTGCTAGTTTGCCAGGTTGCATTCTTGTGGCTTGACACTTCCAGCGTCCTCCCAGACTGTACTACAACATGGCTTTGAGAATTGGTGGCTGCCAGTAAAGATTGCCACTCTCCCCACCTCCTGGCACATCCCATCCTGAGTTGGTGCTAGACGCACTCTCCCCCTGAGTAACCTGCAGATGAGAGCTGAGAAAAGCAGGATTACTTTGTGGAAAGCACAGAGAGGGCCTTCAAGTCTTCATTGCCACACCATAGCCTGTTATGAAGGAACACCATTAGTATAGCCATGACACAACGGGGAAGGGATGCAACATACACACAGCCCCTGGGGGGGCCCTGCTTAACGGGTCACTGAGTCCTTCTGTGGTTGAGTGGAAGATAGAAATGTGGATGTAGAGCTTCCACATCTTTCTCATTGTGCAGGGCCCAGGGATGGAAACCTGCCCAGCATACTTCTATATTTTTTCCTAATGTACTTCTCTAAAACACACTGAAAATGTTTTTCCGTCTTACTTAACTGTCCTCCTTTATTTTTCTGTCTTTAAAGGTAAATAAAAATGGCCCAACAGTTGCATATTGCCTGTGAAGGTGGCTTTTAACAGTTAACCTGGCCAAATGGCTACATAGTATTTTGTACACTCCCTAACTGTTTTGCATTAAATGTCTTTTAGGATGTAGTAGAAACTCACCCAGGACTGACATTTCTAAAGGATGCTCCAGAATTCCATTCCCGCTACATTACTACGGTAGGCTGCCTACATGTACAATATACTAGCATTCCTTTAAGCAAAGGTTTCATGATCCATTTTGAACCATGGCCAGAGTTACAAGAACAAATAATCATGTTTTTAAGCAGCATTATATTTCCCCCATTATTTTTAATGTGAATTTTAGCATCCATTTTTTCTTTTGTGAACTTTAGCATCTTGCTTGTTTCTCTTCAGACTTTGTTTGCTAAGGTGTTCACAGCGAAGGCTAAGCAATGCCAAAAAATGACCTGCCCATATAATTGTCTCAGAGATTCAGATTAGATCACTGTAATGCCCTCTCCATGAAGCTGCCTTTGCTCAGAAACTAGAGCTAGTCAGAATGCAGTGTTAACTGGAGGCAAGTCACATTTTGCCAGTTCTTTCTGGCTCAGTTTAAAGTGCTAGCTAAGTTTTGCCTTTAGAAAAAAACAAAATAAAAGAGGCTCACACCCCCTCCCATGAATCATTTCCTTTAATGGACATTCCATTATTTACTTGGGCTCTCACAGTGTTCCGTTCTCACTTCAGCTGCATGTCTGAGGCATAAGGAAGAACTCCCTAAATGGAATATTTTTTTAAAAAAAGTTTTTTTGCTAATCTGTCATGTTGTTTCAAGATGGTAGCCATTCAGAGTACAGACAATGCCTCTTCATAACCCATGTGTTGACAGTTGGATACAAATCAAATTAATAGCATATATGAAAGGGGATCCTACATAATTCTCACCATGTTGAAAGAAACAAAAGTAAGCTTCATTCATTCTACTTAGAACTACTTGCAAATTATTAATTTGCATTGTGGCTTTTAAGAATATTGTTTGCCAACTTGAGGATTTATAAGAAAAGGGCAGGATATAACTACTATATTTTAATTGATTGAAAAATTCAGGTATTTCTGAATCCTTAGACTGTGTGCATATTTCTGTTGCCCACCCATATTAGTCTACTTTATTCTTTTTATTACAAGCCACTATCAGAAATAGCACTTAATATTTGTGGGGCTTTGAGCATGTTTAAGTTTCCCCTAAGAATGAGTTCACTTCTGATTTGCAAATCATTTTTGTATTCTTTCAGGTTATTCAAAGAATATTTTATACGGTCAATAGATCCTGGTCTGGGAAAATATCTCTAACAGAGTTGAGGAAAAGTAACTTTCTGCAAGTATGCGAATGTTTTAGAGTCATATGGGCAATGATTGTTTTTTAAAACCCTTTTTGTTCCCATTCTCCAGTGAAACTCCAGAGGTTTCACTTCTAGAGTTCAATTTAGCAGAAGTTCATACAAATAAAGTGTTCTCTGGACAGCTAGGCAATTTGCTGCTGCTGCAGCTGCAAATTGAAAGATGCAAGATAGGCCTCCACAAGGACTGAAAGGGCCAGATAGCACCACCAGTGACAATATAACTAGAGTTTTTCTTTTCCTTGGATAGAAAACTACATCAGATGGTTTTATTTCTGTTTTCATAGCCTATGTAGCAATGTTTTTTGTAAAATAGTACAACCAGGTAGCTGATTTGGAATCTTCCAGACAGTAGGTCTCAAACTAAAAGAAATGTTCATTCTGTCCTCAGCTACTGTGACATAAAGTAGCATCTGTGTGGATGGAGTCCTGAGTGTGTACTATGGAATTCAAGCACTTTAGAGAGAGGTCCAATAGAAATGAATGGCCATATACCAATTGTAATTGTATTAATTGTAATTGTAATTGTATTTAATTGTAAACCGCCCTGAGCCATTTTGGAAGGGCAGTATATAAATCAAATAAATAATAAATAAATAAAATAATTAAGAATAAGTTTAGGAAGCACAGCTGTAGATCATCCTTATTTATTAAACGTCTATACTGCTCAAACTTTCATGTCTGGACGGTTAACATAAATAATTAAAACTCTCATAAAATGTTAAAACAATGCAACAATTTAAAATCAGCCATAAGCTTTATTTTATACAAATATTGTTTTATCTGGAGAGGAGCCCAACATCCTATATTGTTCATAATAAAAACACTTGTACATAAATAGAAAAAATATCCCAGTAGTTCAGTATATTTTATCATATGGGAGTCTCAGAATAAGCTTCATGTAGGAGTTGAAATGATTTTACTGGTTTGCGACTTTAAAAATTAAAATAACAAGGTAAACTTTTAAGGCTTCATTCAGTTCTTTTGCAGCTTAGAACATAGGAAATAATAATAAAGTTTGACACAAGACATAATTATAATCAGAATTTATGGTTAGCACCTTCTATATAGAATTAATTTATTATCACCTTTTCAGACTTTAGCCCTCTTAGAAGAAGAGGAAGACATAAATCAAATCACTGATTATTTTTCCTATGAGCACTTCTATGTCATTTACTGTAAATTCTGGGAATTGGACACTGACCACGACCTCTACATCAACCAGAAAGATCTGGCTAGATACAATGATCAAGGTAAGTAGAGTCAAAAGCAAGAGAAGCACTGGCTGTTGGTAATTATATGGATTAAAAATTCTTGGAGAAAGCAGAAGCCTATTGATGCAGCACAGCTGCGCTGTGCAATGGTGATAAGAAATGGATCAGCAGTACCAGGTGCTCCTTTATCACTTCTTGGAGTGTCAAAGTACTGACAAAAGGAGATGAGAGCTGAACCCTTTCACTATTAAGGGAACTCTCCCTTAAAGCCTATGATCTGCTATGCAATGGCCCTTTAGTGTCAAGCTGTACAAAAGTGCAGTCAAAGAGAACCTGGGACAAATGCATATTAAACTATAGTGATGTGCAAAGCGCTCATGTACGATTTAACATCTCTACAGTTTTTCAAATATTTGGGTAAAACAGGGAGTTAATTTTGTGTGTGAGGGGGGAGTTGCAGATTCCTGTTTCCTTGGGTGTCTCACCTAGCCCTAAAACCATCCCTGGTCCCTGCTGTCCATTTCTTAATGTTAGGGAAACAAACCATCACATTTATTACCCCTAGAACATGCAGGTTCAGACAGAGCACTGAATAAAGTAGTTCAAACTATGGCAATTTTAGAGGCGACATTGAGATGGAAATGTACCATATTACCTGTTTTATGGAAAAGGAAAAAAAAGAATGCCCAGCAGACTGGCAGCTATTAACTTTCCCCACACACTTGCTTGAGGCTATTCAAAGAGTAACCATAAATTCTTCTTCATGGTCTCTGTGCATCACACATGGAATTTGCCCCTGCACAGATCCACTATCCAGAAACTTCTAAAGCTTTACCTTATTAGGAAAAGAGTGGGAAAGCCAGCTCCCCCTATCTGACAGCTTGCCTCATTCCCCAAGTCTTTCATTGACTGCCACAGCTACACCACCTCTGGCTGTCTTCTCTAACTTTGCTGTCTGTGTCTATGCAGAGTTTGTATTGTGAGGAAAATGCTTGTTTATAGTGTTTTTTTCTTCCAATAACCATAAGCTACTTTTATGTAACAATGGAGCAACAAAGTAGATAAACAAAGGACAAGAAAGTGAAAATGAGGGAAACCAGCAAGGATTGGATTTGAGGGGGAGGAGTGTCAAGGCCAACATCCAGATGAAGCAAGTGCAGGTGCTATATGAGAAGTGGTGGCACCTCCCTTGAGTTCCCAACTTAAGCAGCACCAGCACGCACACAGGAGAGAGGAATATTCCCAACCTCCCCTTCCCCCATAAATGCTCTGCACCACACTAAAATATGTCTGACTGCTGTACAACCCTCAGGGACATATTTCCATGTGGCATAGAGTACTTCCAGAGGAAGGGGAGATCATCTAAATTTGCTTCCCCCATGTAGCAACACCAGTGCTGAATTAGTTAACACTGTTAGTAGCAGTGGTGCTTCCTTAGTCTTGATGTTGGCGATTGCAGCATAAACAGACCTGACACAGAAAAGGAAAACCGCTTTATCCTAAACAAACCATTTGCTTTTCTTAGAAACAAAGGTTTCTATACTGAAATTATGGCCTTTACCTATATTACATTGACTACTCACCGAAAGCCCTCAGGGCTTTAAATGTATGAATAGTAAGTCATTCCAAAATGTTATAGCAGTGTGTGTTGCGTTGCCCAAATTGAGCTGCCTAGCACAGAATTTTGCAGAATCTTGTAAATGTCGAATTCTTGGACCAAATGTCAAATAAAGAGAAAGCACATTTCCAGACCCAGCTAAAGCCCAACTGACACTGGCCCAGGAGAAGTCACATCCTTATGGCAGCAATTCTCCCTCCACAAGCCCTGCTCACCTTTCTGTTCTTCTCTGTGCACAAATCATGCCAAGGAGCAACTTCTCCCCTCCACCCTCAACCCAAGCCTGGCCTCAGTGTGTTCTCACCCAAACACATGGATGCATTCAGGATCAGTTACAGCACAGTGCAATAGTAGGGACATCAAACATGCAACAAAGCAGCCCACACTTCAGTACAAACTGGAATGGAGATGTCTTTTCCTTATTCAGGCTGCAGTTGCTGAAGCATCTAAAGGGTAGCTAAACTCAGAGCAGTATCTGCTATGTGCTAAGCTTGTATTTATTTATTTATTTGTTTTAATTTGAAACATATTTCTATACCACCCAAAACTTGCATCTCTGGGCAGTTTACAATTCAAATCATTTAAACATCAAATCAATTAAACAATTAAAATCATTAACATTAAAATCATTTAAAACCCAGCATTACAAATATTAAGACTATAAATCTAATCAAAAGCCTGGTTGAATACATGTGTCTTCAGTGCCTTTTTAAAAGTTGCTAGAGATGGGGGAGGCTCTTATTTCAACATGGAGTAAATTCCAAAGTCCAGGGGCAGCAATGGAGAAGGCTCGTTCCCAAGCAGCCGCCAGACAAGTTGGTGGCAACTGCAGACAAACCGCTCCAGATGATCTAACAGGTGATGGGGCACACAGTAAAGAAGACATTCTCTTAAATACCCAGGGCCTAAGCTGTTTAGGGCTTTATAGGTAATAACCAGCACCCTGTATTTTGCCCAGAAACGTATTGGCAGCCAGTGTAGTTCTTTCCACACACGAGTAATATGGTCTCTCCTAGATGACCAGAGACCAACTTGGCTGCCGCCGGGTTGTAGGAGAAGTTGTGTGAAAACAAACTATGAACAGGAACCAAATCCAAACAATCCCTTCACCATTCCAAATCTTGCTCTAACTCTAACCTCTACAAGTACATTTTCATTTAATTCTGTGGTTGATGGAAATATGCAAGCTAATGAGGAAAATAATTTTCTTCTTGGCTTTAATCAAGATCAAAAGCCACTTCACAGATGATTTTTCTGCACTGAAATCACTTTTGTGTAGGAAAAAGCAGCAATTATATGAACTATAGCATATGTAGTTTTCAGTCAATAATATCAACTATTCCTAATTCCTGTTTCTTCATCTTCAGCTCTATCAGTCAGGATTATAGAGAGAATATTCACTGGAGCTGTGCTTCGGTAAGTAACTAGAAACAATCAAAAATGGGGAAATGTAATATTGCAGGGAAGAACTGGGATAGGGTCCAGCAAGACCAGTTCAGGGTGGAGACCCTTTTCTTTATTGTCTAAGGGTGTTTTCACATGGGCAGCTTGCATTGGCTTTGTATTAAATCCGTTAATGCAAGTATAAAACCCACATTGGCTGCCGTATACATTGGGTTTTTTCTTCTTCTGAAGGTTATCTTCTCACTCATGAATAGAAATCATAAAGAAAAAGTGAAAGAGAAGATTGAATGCTCTTTTTAGTCTTGTGTGAAAATGAGCTTTGGGCACATCCTGTGTCCAAAACTCTCAAGCAGTGATTTCTGCCTTACATCCAGAATACATTCTTTTCAACCAGAGATATTATGGATTGAGCTTAGGACGTGATAAGCATGTTCTCTGCTATTGAGCTGTGTATACGGTGTATACATTCACAAGGAGGTTTTACTAGGAGAGAATGGCAGGGGAAAGTCACCACACAGACTTTTGCCCAACATGAATTAATTAATTAATTCATTCATTCATTCATTCATTCATTCAAACTTATATACTGCCCAAACTTTCGTTTCTGGGTGGTTAACATAAAACAATTAAAACACCTATAAAAGTTAAAATAAATCAACAGTTTAAAATCAACCATAAAATTAAAACAGATAATTTTTAAAAACTGAGAAAGCTTGGGCAAAAAGATGGGTTTTCAGATGGTTTTTTAAAAATTGCCATTGATGGGGAGGATTGTATCTCAGCAGGGAGCGCATTCCACAATCTCGGGGCAGCGACCGAGAAGGCCTGTCTCTGTGTAGCCACCAAACGAGTTGGTGGCAACTGGAGACGGACCTCTTCAGATTACCTCAATGGGTGGTGGGGCTCATAGTGAAGAAGACACTCTCTTAAATACCCAGGACCTAAGCCATTTAACTAGCACTTTGTATTTTGTCCGGAAGCCTATTGGCAGCCAGTGTAGCTCCATCAGTAAAGGAGTAATGTGGTCTCTCCGAGGGTGGTTTTATAAACTCAACCCAAAAATTCTGATGCTGAGAGAACAGGAACTACTTTGATCATCACACTGGTGATAAGACTCCTGATCTGCTCTCTGTAATATTATTTCATTTAGTATTGTTACTCAGAGAATGTGGGAGGAAGTCAACAGCATATTTCTAGGCTCTAATGAATGGAAACTGAAGCTCTGAGATGTATTATAATTTCTGACAATTTCCCCCAACTTGCACTTGAGTGATTTTTTGTAATCTGCCTTTGGTTATTTTTATGTGCATCATGGCTTGGGGTTTCACCACATATTTCCTATGTATTTCAGAGGAATTCAAGTACATCAAGAGAACCAGATGAGCTATGCAGACTTTGTATGGCTTTTGATCTCTGAAGAAGACAAAAGAAGCCCCACAAGGTAAGTCACCGATAAGATAAGGGAAGCAAAGGGATTTGTATCAAAATACAAATAGTTGTAGTAAGTTATATACCTTACATAATATAGCAAAGTCCAGAAGCCACAGAGATCAGTGCAGCAAAAATGAGTGTATGGACTTATTCAATTTTCCTTTACAATTCTTTGCTACATTAAAATAAGAGCAGATCCTTAAAGTTCTATTGGACTCATCGCTTCCTCATCCCCACCTAGGTTTTCTTTTCTCCATCTTCTTCCTATCCCTCCCTTTCCTTAGAAGCCTTTGTATGTTCAAATGTTTGTTTTCTTTCCCCCCTTTTTAGCCTACTTTCCTTAAGGAAAGTAAGCTTATGAGATCACCAAGCATTCTGTGCATGTTGGATATCCATGTGTCCCCCTCATCATACATAGGAACATAGGAAGCTGCCGTATACTGAGTCAGACCATTGGTCTATCTAGCTCAGTATTCTTCACAGACTGGCAGCGGCTTCTCCAAGGTTGCAGGCAGGAATCTCTCTCAGCCCTATCAGAAGCCAGGGAGAGAACTTGAAACCTTCTTCTCTTTCCAGAGCAGCTCCATCCCCTGTAGGGGAAGAGCTTCCAGTACTCACACATCAAGTCTCCCATTCATATGCAACCAGGGCAGACCTCGCTTAGCTAAGGGGACAAGTCATGCTTGCTACCACAGGACCAGCTGTCCTTCCCATCAACTTAGCAATGCCTGGACCAATATGAACTAAATTGGGTAAAGTTGTAGGGACATACAGGCACACCTCAGTGGCGTAGTTTGTGATGTCGTCATCCACCCCAGTCCAAGATGGCAGATGTATAAATGTTTGAGGTACAAGTGGGCTAACCTGTGAACTGTCTAACCAATTTGAACTGATGTCAGTATAGTTGTAGTCATGCTTGCTACCACAAGACCAGCTCTCCTCTCCTTAGTGATCCATAGTGATCCATAGGGTCACCTCAATGGCGTAGTTTGTGATGATGTCATCTACTCCATTCACAATAGCAGATGCATGAACATTTGAGGTATAACTGGGCTAACTTATGAACCACCTAACCGAAATTTACTACCGCTGTAGGGACAAACAGGGACACTTCAGCAGCATAGTTTTTGCTGATGTAATCTACCCCAATTCAGAATGGTGGATGCATGAATGCTTGAGGTGCAAGTGGGCTAACTTGTGAACTGCCTAACCATTTTGGACCAAATTTAGTCCAGTTGTAGAGATAGTGGAAGGAAAGTAGGCAGGTTAGTTCTTACCAGAACTACTTGTTTGTCTATCTACCAACTGGCTTACAGTATTTTTTTTAATATGGAGTTGTCAGTTCTCCCAGTAATGATTGTCATTTCTCCCTGTCATAATGGAGAGTTTGGAATTGGAGTGTGAGCAAGGAGGGTGTGAAATATATCAAGGCTGGTCTGCAAACCATTGGGATTGGGGAACTGCAAATAGTTAATTTAAAAAAAAACACATATTTACAGAAGGAAAACTGGGTATAGTGAATGAGCTTGATGTTCAGAAAAGCAACTTTTGCAGGCAACATAGCTCATTCTGTAACAGTAAGGAAAGGTCCATCATTTAAAACTGTAGTTGTTTAAGCAGGATGGGGAAAGTATACTCACACCTAAGCAAATTTTGCAAGCTAGCCCCAGAGGCTGTTTGGAAGGGGTAGGCAAAATGCCCTTGTTCTGCAAAATGCCTTCACAATGGTGCCATTAGCCTAATCAGCTTCTTCAACAGGAATAGTTCTGTCTTTTTAAAAATATTCCATTATTGTAAGGCTGCACAGCTTGTTAGCCAATTTTAATTTTTTTTCCTGTGGTGTTACACTACTTGTGTCACGTTGATACTGTACGATGTAATACTATGCAATCTTCTGTTCTAACATCTTGTATAATATCTGCATCTCTAACTACTAAGCTGCAGCAAACTGATATTTGATGGCCACTTCTGGTATTACTTTTGTGGCATAGAAGGCCCTCCAGTGCTGAGAGCATGGAAATTACCATGGTTGTCATGGGGAGGGACTGCAGTCTGGCTCTTCCCATGCAGCCCAGGTCTTCTGACATTACTTTACAATGAGGAAAGGAGCCATACTGCAGAGGTTACCATATCATGAAGGTAAAATGAAGAGGCTGCAAGTGGGTGAGAATTTCCTAGGCGAGCCGTTCCAACCATTATCCTCACAACAAAAACATTTCACAAATTCAAATCTTCAGCTTCTGTATTCTGAGTTTCGTCATACCTTTGTCTGCTAACTGTAAAGATTTCTCCTACATGACCAAGACCTTGTAACCTTGCAGTGAAAGCCCTGTTGGGATAGGGTGCAATCTGATCTACTGAACAACTGAAGGCATTTTCAGTTTTAGCTCATGTTCTGAATTTTTAGATACCACTTTCCAGTGCAAGCCATTATACAGGAAGGAGTCCAAACAAAGCTTCAGTGTGTGCATGAAAGCCATCTCAATAAGAGCTCTTTGTTAGAAAACATTGCTTGTCCCAACATTACTACAAACAAATCTGACTCATTTTTCTCTTTCTTTAGTATTGAATACTGGTTCCGGTGCATGGACTTGGATGGGGATGGCATGCTTTCCATGTATGAACTGGAGTATTTTTATGAAGAACAGTGTGAGAGGATGGAATCCATGGGCATTGAGCCATTGCCATTCCATGATTTATTGTGCCAAATGCTTGATCTAGTAAAGCCAGAGTGTGAGGGTAAGGCCCATTTTATAAAAGTCTCCCTCTACACTGCTGACAAATTATTTGTTACATTGTCATACTGTATATTTAATCTCTATGCTGCTCTTAAAGTGTTGTCATATTCTGTCGCCATCATTTGTTTGTGTTCATAGCAGCTGATTAGCTGGACGGGTTCACCACACGCACGCTTGATGCAAGCAGTCAAAAGAAAAAGTTTTTCCCTCTCTCAGTGTTGAGGCCTTGGACCAAAGAGCGACCTCCTAGGTTTTGCAGCCAGTTTCCTGATTAAAGTTTTAAAATCGCAAACTCTGTTATTGGATGCCACCATCCCAAACTAGATTTCCTCTTAGCCCTCTAGGTGTTTGAGGAACCTTAATTTCTCATATAAACAATTATCAGTTTAGCAGTAATGTGTATAACCTTGTACAGGAGTGGGCAGATATAAGGCTTTTGGGAGACTTTGGGGGTGTTTGTTTTTGCCAGAGCCTTAGGAGCTACCAATGTGAAATGATGACTTGAGGATGCAGAGCCAGTTACAAAATGGCAGCTTGTTAAAAATAGGGATGTGCACAAAACCGGTTTGCCCAGTTCAAATTTGAACTGTTTTGAACTGGTTCAGACCTCCAAAAATTGGTAGGGTGGTAGCTGGCACCCAGGGGTACCTGCCACCCAAACCCCAAAGCAATCGGACACTCATACGATTTTTAAATGAATTTTTGAATTTTATTTTTATTTTTTTCTCATAGGGTTAAATAGAACTCGAACCAGATCATTATTTCCTATTGTGGAACACCCATGGGTGCCAATAACCATGCAAACCCTGAAGCAATCGGACACCCCTATGATTTTTTATGAATATTTGAAATATTTTCCAATTATTTTTCTCATAGGGTATAATGGGACCCGAACCAGCCCATATCCACTATTGTGGAGCACCTAGGGGCACAAAAGTGGGGTGGGTTGTAGAAACCCAGGGGTACCTACCACCCACAAAGCTCCAAGGCAATCGGACACTCCTCTCATTATTGGTGAATTTTTAAATTATTTTAGAATTCCTCACAGGGTATAATGAGGATTGCAGCAAATGTATAGCTTCACGTCAGGGGGAAAGGGGTGTTCTAGAGTGGAGTGTGGTGGATGGTAGTTCCCAAGGTGGCCAAGGAAGCTATCAGAATTATTTGAAAGGAATTGGGCAAAAGGCTGATTTTTAAGTGATTTTTGAAGTGTATGTGTCTTTAAGGTTAGCAATGAGAGTGGATTCATGGTTTGTCATTGAAAACCTTATATGCTACCAAAGGATCTACACTCAGAACACTTCAGAAACAACAAAACCCAGTACCCCATGGGTTAGCAACCCATGGGGGTGGTTGGCACCCTCGCTCTGGGCCACCCCAGCACCCCCCAAGTGCAGTTATGGGGCTGCTGAAACCTCCATTCTTCCCTATGGAGAAAAACCTTAAAGCCAATTGTGGGGTGCTGGGGTGGCCCAAAGAGTGGTGGTGTAGTGAACAGAGGGTGCTAACCACCCCCATAAGTTGCTAACCCCTGGGGTACTGGGTTTTGTTGTTTCTGAAGTGTTCTGAGTGTAGATTCTTTGGTAGCATATAAGGTTTTCAATGACAAACCATGAATCCACTCTCATTATTAACCTTAAAGACATAAGACAGAAATAATGGGCTGGTTCGAGTCCCATTATACCCTATGAGAGAGAAAAAATTTAAAAATTCATTTAAAAATCATATGAGTGTCCGATTGCTTTTGGGTTTGGAAGGTAAGTACCCATGGGTGTCAGCTACCACCCCACCCATTTTTGGAGGTCTGAACTGGTTTGAACCCAGTTTGGTTCGAATTCGAACCTGCAGCTCGAACCTGATGGCTGGTTTGGTTCGAATTCAAACCATCGAACCACCCTGGTTCAAATTCAAACCAGTTTGAGTTCGAACCGGTTCGCACATCCCTAGTTAAAAATCTCTCTCTACAGGAGGAGGGATTTTAACATCAAAACCTCTCAAATGGCCAGCAGAACTAAACAAAGTCCTTTGATCAGGTCTTTGTTTAGTTCTGCTGGCCATTTGAGAGGCCAAATGTTCCTCATTTAACAGATGAGGAACACTGAGGCTGAAAGAGAAGCTCAAGGCCAGCTATTTAATCCAAAAGTAGATTTTTAAAATTTTGCAGATTTTAAAGAGAAAGGTTGTGTCAGCATTATTGATCAAAGCCCCATTCTAGAGATGGGGAACTGATGCTTGGAGAGATACTTGTCCAGACATATAATTGTGCATAGGGTTGCATATAAGCAATCATACTCTAAGCCCTACCACTTCAGCAACAAAAGCAGATGAACAGTCTGATCTATGCATTTTTACTTATTACCCAAGTAACTCAATATGACCACAGCCTTACAAGTTAAACTAAAATGTTACAGCGAGGCTTACTATCAAGAACTGCCTCTTCCTGCCAGTACCACACATCACTATAACCTTATTTTGCTGACAGTTTCTAAGGCTTAGTTCTCTCCCCTCTCCCCCTTTTCTTTTACACAAGAGAGCCATTACTGACTGCAAGTGTTATTTCTTTACTTTTTAGGCTGCAGTAAAGATTAGCCAGACCTGTCAATTACAAAAAACAAAAAAACAGGCAGATGCAAAAACTATGACAGTCTACCCTCCATACAAAAATACACTCCTTGTTTTTGAGACCTTCAGAAAAACACTTCCCCCCACAATTCTCACCTCCCTCTTCCCCCACCCCATATGTCAATGTCATAGGCAAGAGCAACCAGGAGCAACCCAGAGAGTGAGAGATATATTGATTGAAGTTGCTGACACATCCCCACTCAGCCAACCAATCAGGGAAAGGAGGGAAAAGGGAAACCCAAACTTCTGAAGAGCTATTTCAGATAAGCCTGGGAGCTACTAGTCGCAGAGTATTTCAACACAAGTAGGCACAGAGATTCAAATGTATAGACATGCTAATGGAGTCAATAAAAATACATTTATGATATAGTCCTTCCAAATGTGTGACAACATGATTAGTCCCTCACCATAGATCTGAACTGCAAAGTCACCACATCTCATCACTCTGAAAGGAGTTGTGGGGAAACCTGTCCACAGAGGCTTATTTTTAAAGTCTCTTTTTTTAATCAACCCATTTAAATCAGCTTTCAGTGACTGGCATTTTGAATACATTCATTACACTCAGGCCCTCAATTCCTGTCAGCAGTTGTGTCAAGCCCAGTACATGAAATCACCCTGCTCACTGGGGCTACTTTTTAAGATTCCAGATTGAGGCTCACTTCTCCTAACACACACAGTTCATCTGATTTGCTTGTCATTTGCTTGTCATTGGAATTTTGCATGCCATTGGTAATACATGGAAAGGGTTTGTGGCAAACATTCAGTTATCATTCACAGTTACCACTGACTGATTCAAACCAAGAGCAATCAAACTGTTTTGAAATTAGATACCCTAAAAGGATTAAACATGGCCTAAAATAAATCATCTCCCTTCCAAATGCTTCAATACTAGTTGTCATATGACATGTGAACTCGAGACCTTGATGCCCCCATACTCAGAACTGTTAGTAAAATAACATGTGCTGGTTCTGCAGGAAGGGTAACACTGCGAGACTTGAAGAGATGCCGAATGGCTCATGTATTTTACAACACTTTCTTTAACCTGGAGAAGTACCTCGACAATGAACAACGGGATCCATTTGCTGTGCAAAAGGTACAAATTGCAAAACAGTGATGGCTCTGAAGAAAAATAGTACAAAAGGGAAACAAGGTGAAAGCCTTCCTGAAGCTCCCCTTGGCATTTTAAGTGAAAAGTGTTTGGTTCTACAAAACATATGAAAGAACATCTCTTTCCCTAAACACATGCCTGATAAGCCCAGGAGGGACATGTAGAAGCAGAGAGAATAAATTAAGGCAGTATCTGCACCTGATATTAGTAACTATTAATACTTATATTCATATCCCACCTTTCTTTCCAGGAGTTCAGGATGGCATACAAGGTCTCCGCTCCTCCCCTTTTATCCTCACAACAACCCTGTGGGATAGATTGGGGCCAGGAATAAGGGAATGTTATAGCACACTCTATCATTATAGCCCAGCCCTCAAAACAATTTCTCTGCTTATAAAGCCATAGTTAGGCATTTCTGCCCTTTATGCATAGATTAAATAATTACGGTCACGCCAGCTTGGTATCATTAGCCCGTCACATATTCTTCCTTATCCACTAAAATGACATTGCTAAATAAGCAACACACACAAATATTTAACAAAAATCTATATTCAACTATCAGTAATGAGTACTTATGTAGATATTTCAGAAGAACAAAGACACAGGAGTCTGAGGTCATGAAACATCCCATCTGATCTTTGGCAATGAAAGTTATTAGGTAGGCTGTATGGCTTATATTTGTTTATTTTATTTAGTATATTTATACACTGCCCCAAATTCACCTTTGGGTGATTTACAATAAAAATGCACTCAATAATTTAAATATTATCAGCCATAAAATTATTTGAGCTGGAAGGGACAGCAAGAGAGAGGATTAGCAACTTTAAACCAACTCAGTTATTCGCCTGATTAAAGAAAAATCCCAGTGATAGGGAATTTCAATCTTATCTTCATTATTTTTTAATTTAAGCAATTTCATAGAACAGAGTGATGCTCTTCTAGTGTACTTTTAATATAAATGGCATAAACATGCTCACCTCAATCCACTGATCTCATGCAGAAGCAATGTATGCTTTGTTTCCAAGCAGGGTCCCCAATTTGTATTTTCTTGTATCTGTGGGTTGGGTTCTTCCATTAAAATGAATGGGGGTCCATGTGTGAGCATCTCTAGATTTGCATGTATATGTGCAAATATATGCATAAACATACAACAGATGTGATATAAGAAGAATAATTAGTTTGCCTTCCTCCTTCCTTCCATAGTTTTCAGTTGTTTTGTATGGTGGAGTGCATAAATTTAATGTGTTGCTTGAAGTTTATTGCAGATAGAGATAATTAGCAGGAATGTTTATGCATAAACTAAGCATTTTTATGCATGAGGAGACTATTCATAAATATGTATTTAGTTTTTTGGTATTAAAACACTCCAGCTGTTGAAGTTACATAAGTCATCATTCTGCTTTTGATAGAGGACTTGGTGTGTTTAATATTTATTTCCTACTCATACATTTGTTTAGGATGTTGAGAATGATGGCCCTGAACCTTCTGACTGGGACAGATATGCTGCTGAGGAGTATGAAATCCTAGTTGCTGAAGAGTCTGGCACTGAACAGTTACAAGAAGGGTGGGTGTTTATAGAGAATATTATAACAGCAGATTATTAATTAGTCCCAGAATCCTCCAAACACATGTTTGAAGATAAAAAATTATTCTGAAACAAAATCAAGAAGATAAAGCTTTTTAAAAACCAAGAAATAGTAATAGTAAGAATCTGACAAATCACTAAATAACCAAATTAGGCATATAAAATATAACTAAATGACAATGCCTATAGAGTGTTTGAGCTAGATTTATTGGACATAAGGCTTTGTATGCTTAGAGTCATTTGGTATATATATTATATAACATACATACAGATGGGCATGGAGGGGAAAAATGGTAAACCATGAGATCAATTGGCCATTAATATGTTTGCTGTTACACATTTACCTAACTCTTGCATTTCGTGGCCATTTGTCCCATTTGCCATTTTAGTCTCTATACCCCCCAAAAGTGCTTGCCAATTGAGAATTACACATCATGCATCTGATATCAGCTGCGGTGGTGCAGTGGGGAAGCAGCTTGCCTAGAGTGCAAGAGGCTGTTAGTTCAAATCCCCACCAGTGTGCTTCCCAAACTGTGCCTAGCAAATACATTTGTAGTCACCTATCTTGGGCAGCAGCGATATAGGGAGGTGCTGAAAGGCATCATCTCATACTGCACAAGAGGCGGCACTGGTAAACCACTCCTGTATTCTACCAAGAAAATAACATGGAATGTGATAGCTAGGAATTTACACCGACTCGACAGCACAGTCTGATTAAGTGGGTTCCAGTAGTCCATGAAAACATATGCCACAATAGATCTGTTCATCTTTGAGGTGCCTCAAGGTTTTGTATTACATTTCTTCATCCATTAAAAACTGAACTATGGACGCTGATTAAACAGGGCTTTGTAGCATGTATAGAGGGATGATCTGGAGGATGATCACTCCTCAAACGATTAAAGGAGGTGCCAAGTTTGCGCTGGCATGTCCTTGAGTGAAGTCAGGGTGGATGAGTTCTCACTGCAGCTCTGATATTATCAGATGTAGAGGCTGTTGCAGTCCGCAGATGAACAGCGGCCTCGATGAACAGCAGATGATCTGGCCTTGCATTAAACTGTACACACTTAGAACCCAACATATAAACCATCTGTGTTCTTCATATCTTTCTTCTTTTTTTATAGATCCTTTGATGATGACTATGAAACAGATGAACTTTTATCTCCACCTGAAATTGGAGAAAAGTCAGACAAATTAGTTATCTCAGATATTTCAGCATAAAATATGTATTAGATGTGTCACTAAGTCACTTCTTATATTTCACAAATTACTTAATTTTTGTTCTGTAATGCCACAACCAACATTTAATACAACACATTTTTTAAAAAAAAAATTAACATGCTTCTGCAGTATGGTAATTTCCAGAAATGATTATGCTGATGTATGTGGCAGTATGTTTGTGCAGATATGTTTAGAAACTAAGCAAAGAAGAAAGGCTGCACCTCACAACAAAGCACAAAAATGCACCACAAGTTAAAGAAAATGAAGAATGTAAAACAATTTCAAGACATTCTTTGTTTTCCCTCATTATAGATTATTTTCCCTCCTTTGTAAAGTTAGAAACTATACCTTCAATTTTTAAAAATGTTACATAATTGTGCAGTGACATACATTTTGATGAATATGAAAGCCACACTACATGCTGTTTCCAGAAGTATTTCCAGGTTGCTTCAGCACTCTAAGTATCACAAAATAAACCCCAATGAGAGTTTATCAAATTAGTATGGTTTCAGAGATTGTCTTGAGAATTTGTTTCAATCCAGTTTAAATTTCTTGATTTTCAACAGCTTAATTGTTGAAAGACCATCTGCTTGGTTTTCACTGCCGCTCTTCATGGCAGAAACCTTCCCTTTCCCTTAAGGCTTCCCTGCATAGTCAAAATGAGCAGTAAACTCATGCTGCATGTTCAGCTTTAGTGAGTGCAATATTCCTAAGATGTCTTTAGAAAGACAGTGGCACTATATCTTATCCCCAGATAACCAAGCAGATGCTTCAGGGAATAATCCCAGAGTACTGCTGTAAAAGATAGCATAGTTCTTCCTTTTAGCAAAACTGTTGTTCGCCTTCCTTTTAGTTTAGAAAATAGCTGTATGAAAACTTTAGTGCTGGAAGAAATAGGTTATGTAGTCTTCCCAAACCTATAGGGCAGCAAACTTTACTAGACAAGATCAGAAGACTGCAGTGAAATTTGACTAGATTTTCCCCAAGCCTTGCCAGTAGTCCTTAAAACACACACACACACACACACACACACACACCCCTAAATGATCTAATTTGTACAACAGGGAAACATAAAACATGGTTTAACATGTTCTTAAAATGTCACATAATAGCCAAGGGTGGATGCAGGTTGTGATGAGAATTGTGTTGTGTAACCCCCTTGCTTCCCCAATGCCTAGGCTATTATATGACATTTAAAAATGTTTTAGAATACAAGTAATATCCAACAGGCACCCATGAAATTTGCACAGCAGCATTATACATTATAATCACAAAACCAATGTATTCTTATTTTGGAGAAGCAGCAATTTTTTCATGTGACAAAATAGTGCCATTTGAGTGCTGGGAAAAGGTGATCTCCCCACACAACAGAACTTTAGCATTGAGGGAAGATATGTAGCTTATGTATTACGGATCAGAAACAATTGCACATTTATAACGCAAAAACAAATGATCATGTGCAAAGGTCCTTTTGTATAGTACTGTGAACCTACTCTACTTAATGGATAACATTTACAAAGACATCTGGTACCCAACACTAAACATTTGCACTGATATACCTGCCCCCAAATGATGATGCATGTCCTTACAATGCTACCACACAATCATGCTAGGATACTAATGTTCTGATGTGACTACTGGTATACTTCTCCCTATTCTCAGCACATGCATGCAGGCAAAGCAGATTTTAGGATTAGGTACTAAACTCCTTTGAAATCTAGTAAGACTTGAATCCTGATCTTCAAAGCATTGCCTTGGTTCAGACCCCTTTAATATGTATGTAGTTTGCACAGGCAGAACGGTTTTACGGTCTAGCTCTGGATTCTTAAGTCTCCACCTTGCTTTTGAAAATGTTGGTTCTCTTAAAATTCCACAAACAAAAATTGTTAAAATGATGTTATTTATCTTGTATTGAATTATGGGAAATACATTACTGAATTTATGTATAAACTTAATTATACATTATTTTTATATATATATACATTAAATATTTAAATTGCCAACATACACAATTTAACTCTGAGGGCTAAATTTGCACCAGGGCTCAGCTCCAGAATCTATTTTCAGTGTCAGGGTTCAAGCCCTGAACTATGTGCAAGGGAAGAAGGGAAAGTATCTTAGCATATGCAAAGTGCCTTTCCCACACTGCTTCTTAGTAATCCCAGCATAACACTACACATCTTGAATTAAAGGGGGAAATGCTTTCTAATCAGAGACTGTGACTTTTAGGCAAGCTTCAATCTCAGCACCACTTTCTTTAGAAGTTAATTACTGTCCTATTGTGATGCTCACTATAAGAACTACTACTGTACTCATATTTAACACTGGTGAATTCTTTATAGCATATTCACCCTCCAAGTGTTACTAAAACAGGGAAAACTTGAAAATAGGGACAATTATAAGACTCCTATGAAAGCTAAATATAACTTAATTCCAGGACACACAATATAAATTTAAAAAAACTCTATAACAGAATGGAAATGTATGTTTGAGGCAATAATAAACATGCTTTCTAGCAGGAAAAAAAGCCATATCATCTCCATCTAAATGGAGCTTAGATAAAGCTTAGAATCAGAGGCTGAATGCAAAGCAAACACTACAATGTTGTTACAGCTAAACAAAATCTACTGCATGTAAGTGAAAAATAGTATGGAGCAATCCTTTCATCTGTGATTGCATAAAAGGCACAATAAGCGGGTTTATCACTTTTAAAAAGCTGTTTACAAATTATTCTGGAAGACAAGATATTTAGGTTCCCATGTTATGTACACCATTTTATTATCTAAAAATATTTTTTACACATGGATTATTTGTATTTGCATGAATTTTCATGAAAGAAGCACACACACATGCGTGCGTGCGTGCACACACACACACACACACACTTTCATGAAAAAAAATCAAATTTTGTGTATATAGAAAATCATGGGAGCCATGGAGGCTCTCATAACCCTATCCTCAAGTTGCTAGAAACATGATTAGTCTTTATCATGTCTTAAACTGGATTTTTATTACAGAGCATTTGTGCCAGCTTTTAATTTCTCTAATAAGGATCTAAGATTTTATCAGTAAGCTGGACTCTACAGAGTAATCAATAGTGCATCAGCTGGTTTTAGTTATTTGAGAAGAGACCTGTTCATTACGTGTTAGAGTAAACTTTGGACAAAATAGTTGACAAAACAACCAAAGAGGTGGTGGTTTGGGTTTTGTTTTTGTTTTTCTAGTAAAAATGACATGCATATGTCACCTTTTAAAAAAAATTCTGATTAAAAATATTTTAACTTAACACTGCTCAGCCCAGATCCAAGTGGTTTTTAACAAGCACCCTCAGTGCTCAGCCTATGGGATACAGCTGTGTCTAAATGTTAGATTGTGTCCATCTTGCCCAGCACATGCAAGGCTCTAGCTTGGGTCCACTCTTGAAAACCTCACTGTGCTCCCATTAAACAGTTCCCAACTGGAACAGTAAATTGTAAAAAAAAAAAATTATCTCCACCACCATGCATTATGGGTGAAGATTTGCTCATGAATACAAATCCAACACCATAAAAACACACACACACAAACTTTGCTCAAAGCTCTTGCCATAACTTGAAGCTCCCATACCATTGCTAATTCATTAAATAGCAATTCCTGCTACACTAGTGTCTTGATCACATGCAGTAAACTTCTTTAGCTCATCCTAAACATAAATTATATTTAATTTAAATCTGAATAGATAATGGTAATCAAATTGCCATACTTGCCTTACTTGTTATCAGATACAAGTAAGGGCCATTATTAGCAGCATTACACTTCAGGCCAATGGTGTCAATGGGCAGCTAACCCCAGTGAATCGTTTTATGAGTGGCACTTAATTAGGTTAATTAATTAATTAATTAGTGGCCATTAATTTCATACTACATTTGACAAGGAATGATGTATTGAGAAGTTGCTTATATGAAATCTTGCATTAGAACTCACTGGAGGGAGAAATGAGTATTCTGTACTGTAAAAAAGTTCTTATGAGGTATTTCATACTTCTTTTACATGATCCCCACTGCACATTACGGTCATCTGCGGAGGTCCGTCTCCATTACCACCGGTTCGTTTGGTGGCGACTCAGAGGCGGGCCTTCTCTGTAGCTGCTTCCGGGCTGTGGAATGCACTCCCAACAGAAATTTGCAATCTTAATTCCTTACTGACCTTCAAAAGAGCCCTTAAAACCCATCTGTTTGGCCTGGCCTTTTAGGGTTTTTAATTAGTTTTAATTGTTTTAATGTTAACCTGGTTTTCAGGGTTTTAATTGTTCTGATAGTTTAATTGTTTTTAAAGATGTTTTTTAATTGGTGTTCATATTTATATTTGTTTTAATTGTTATTGGTTTTAATGGTTTCTGTTTTTAATTGTAAACCACCCTGAGCCATTTCAGAAGGGCAGTATAAAAACTGAATAAATTAAATAAATAAATAAACAAACAAACAAACAAATAAATTTCAGCCTCACTGAAGCACACCTAGGAGCCAGACTCCTTATATTTCCCCCCAGTTATGCTATGCACCATTAGTACAGCTTTTGACTTTTTTCCTGCAAAATACCTTGTTTAATAGGAACATGGGAAGCTGCCTTATACCAAGTCAAAACATTGGTCCATCTAGCCCAGTATTGTCTACACAGACTGGCAACGGCTTCTCCAAAGTTGCAGGCAGGAGTCTCTCTCAGCCCTCTGTTGGAGATGCCAGGGAGGGAACTTGGAACCTTCTGCATGCAAGCATGCAGATGCTCCTCCCAGAGCGGCCCCATCCCCTAAGAGGAATATCTTACAGTGCTCATGTCTCCCATTCAAATGAAAACCAGAGTGGACCCTGCTTAGCAAAGGGGACAATGCATGCTTGCTACCACAAGACCAGCTCTATACCCAAAGATGTTTTTAGCCAAATTTTACAAGTTTATCTTCTCTTTCATGCTGTATATCAGTTTTCGTGTCTGAAAAGTAGAAACAATTCCACCTACCTCATAAGAAAGGGGTTAAGATAATTCAGTTTGTTATAGTGCAAAAATTCCTTTCAAGAAAGGGCTCAAGCAATACTTTATTAGTGATGCATGTCTTTGTAAGCCAATGGGGACAGAAATCTGTTTTCCACTCATTCAAAGTGGGATGAGAGAGACAGAGTTTGGAAAACTGTATATTGTAATTTGTATCAAGTTTCTACCCAGTGTTCTTTCTGAAGGTGTAACAGTAACAGATTTTGTAACAAAATTTTCTACTTTATTTGGGCTGCCACTAAGAGGCAGTATTGCGTGAAAGACACACAGCTGAGCTGAATTCCAAGGAGTATTTGATGAGTGAATTTTTGTAGAATTTTACATAACTTAACCGTCTGGATTTAACATAAAAGCTGTTCCCAGAGAGTTCCAAGGCACCTTGTGTTTAGCTTCAAGTCACAGTATGTTAAGACTATGCAAAAATGAGCTTTAATTATGAGTACAAGATACTAAGAATTAAACAATTTGGAGCATCACTTGTAATTAATGTTTTTTCATACATTTTAACTTGCTTTGTTATATCATGTGTTAAGATGTGCAGAAATAAGATGTACAAAAAATTGTGAAACTTGATGGAAGCAGTTCAAAGATAACTTGTGCTAGGCATGGCTTTGCCTTAGCTATTTTACTTTGTAATTTCCTTTTTGCAATTAAACATTTTTGAAAGTAGTGGATCTCAATTTCCTCTCCCCCACCCAAGACAGGAATTAACACTTTTGTATTTGGGAAAAGTAATTAAAAAGCAAGAGCTTTTGAATGGAGTTTAAAATAACATTAATGATGTAACAGATCCTCCTGCTACCTTGAATCTGTTTGTGGGGGTGGGGGTGGGAATGGTTGGACAATTTGATGATAGGAGGCACCCCCAGTGGGCAATATATTTTTCAATCTGTTTCAAGTATACGAGGTTATACTTGAAACAAAAATATCAGCCGTGAATTCACTATGCTATTTGCTGTGGTGAACTGGGGGAACTTCTTCAGTTTTTCAGGGAGGGTAAATTAGTAGAAAATATTTTAGGTACACAGGAAACTGCCATATACCAGTCAAACCCAGTAGCTGCCAGTGCGGGCACTGCCAGGGGGCAGGGGGAGAGGCACTTTCTAGTGTAAATTAATAGGTGTTTGCCTCCACTACCGCCACACTTGAACACTGCTTCAAGCAGCAGCGCACCACCCAGCACCCCGTGCAGTGGGGGATTGCCTCCCCTGCTCACCTGACCTCTGTGGAGCCGATCCCCTGCCGGCAGCCATGTGAGTTTCAGAGGCAATCCCCCACTGAAGGGGGTGCTGCTGCTTGAAGCAACATTCAGGTGTGGCAGTAGTGGAGGTAAGCGCCTACTAATTTACACTTAAAGATGTCTCTCACCGCCCCCCTGGTGATGCCCACCCCGGCTGCTACTGGTAAGACTATTGGCCCATCTAGCTCAGTGTGGTCTACACCAGGTCTGCTCAACATCAGCCCTCCTGCAGACATTGGCCTACAACTCCCGTAATACCTGGCTATTGGCCACTATGGCTGGGGGTTATGGGAGCTGTAGTCCAAAAGCAGCTGGGAGGCCAAAGTTGAGCAGGCCTGGTCTACTCAGATTCGCAGGGTCTTCTCCATGGTTTCAGGTAGGAGTCTCTCTCAGCACTATCTAGAGATGCCAGGGAGGGAATTTGGAACCTTCTGCATGCAAGCACTCAGATACCCTTTCTAATGTGGCCCCATCCCCTAAGGGGAATATCTTACAGTGCTCACATGTAGTCTCCTATTTAAATGCAAACCAGGGTGGACCCTGCTTGGCAAAGGGGACAAATTCATGCTTGCTACCAGCCACCTAATAGTGCAGCGAGGAAATGACTTGACTAGCAAGCCAGAGGTTGCCAGTTTGAATCCCTGCTGGTATGTTTCCCCAGGGCTGTCCTTAGAGAGCCCTGGCAGGGTGTGGGGCCCAGGGCAAATCACCCAGTGCGGGGGCCCCCTTCCAGTTAATTCTAATGGGGGTTGAATAAGTGGGGCCTGGGGCAATCGCCCTGCTTGCCATGTCCCAAGGACACTTCTGTGTTTCCCAGACTATGGGAAACACCTATATCGGGCAGCAGCAATAAAGGAAAATGCTGAAAGGCATCATCTCATACTGTGTGGGAGATGGGAATGGTAAACCCCTCCTGTACTGTACCAATGACAACCACAGGGCTCTGTGGTCATCAGGAGTTGACACCAACTCGACAGCACACTTTACCTTTACCACAAAGACCAGCTCAGGACGTATACCAGTACAGTGGAAGGAGCATAGGTTTTTTTCACCACCTTTAAATAAACAACTTTTTTGCTAATGGTTCTCTTAGTGGCCATTACTGGCAGCCACCATCTCCACCCCTCTCCCCGCAAGCTGTCCTGGATGCAGTGTCACTCTGGAACACATTGAAGAAAAAGTAGTAGCCACAAAGAAGCACCCTCCTCACTAAAGGCTACCATTTCCTTCTCAGAATGTCCTGGAATTATGGTGTTATCTCTGGGGCATTTGTGGGTAGATGGGAAGGTTTTCAAGAGAACTTCTACTGCTTCAACAAAAAGTTCTTTTTAAAAAAAATTGTGCTGCTGCACTGCAGTAACTCACAATGACCAAGAGTTAGCTGCGCTTCTAAGGGAGTGAGATAGCACTTTTCCAGGTGGGGAGGGGGAGGGCAGAGGCTTTGTATCCTTGAGCCACATGGCAAGGAAGTCTTTGAAGCTTTACGACCACTTAACTGCCAAAGAGACAAAGATGGAGGATCATCTGAATGAGAGTGCCCTGTGCAACACTATTTTGACAACTGAATAACTAGGCAGTGCTACTCCTGAGCTTCCCAGTGGCAAAAAGAGAAGAAAGTCAGCTCCTGTTCCCTTTGAAATTGCTAGTTGACCCTAGGGATAAAGGATGGGTCCATGCTAAGGACTAGGGATGTATAGAACATTCTGCTCAGAATGAGTCATTCCGAGTTTTCCAGAGCTTGGAACAGAACACCCTTCAAATGAAGGGCCTGTTCTGAGCTCTGAATGGAACAGTCCATTTTGAGTTACAACATTCCAAGCATCATTTTGGATTCTAACATGGCACTCTTCTGGCATCTGTGCATGTGTGGCAGCCATTTACATGATCAGCACCACCACGCAAATGGCTACCACATGTGCACAAAGGCCAGAAGAGCACCATTTTGGAATCCAAAATGGGGCTTGGAACATTGAGTTGGAACGGGTTAATTCTGTCTGAAGAACTAGGTTCACCAGTTGTTCTGCTGTAATTCTCTGGCAATTTAGCATTCTGTTCCAAGCTTGGAACAGAACACTACATCCGTTTCATGCACTAAGGTTGGCGCTGTGTTCCATGCACTAAGGTTGGCACTGTGTTCATGAAAAACACAGATAGTAATATCTGCAGACAAAGCTACTGCTTTGGAAATCCGACAGGCTGACGTGATGAAAAAGTTAATAGATAAAATAGAAAGGCCGTCTTAAGAGGGTCCAAGGCAGGGGTGGGGTAGGCAAGCTTACATTTCCAGCTGCTGTTCAACTAAATTGTGGCTGGGGATGATGGAAGATGTAGTTCAACAACAGCTGGAGAACCAAGGTTGCCTACCCAAGTCTAAGGGGTATTTGGAAACACACTCAGACACCTGATACACCATGTCATAACCTTCCTTAGGGGCTAAAATACCTTATTGGGGTTGCAATACTCACTAAAACAGACCTCTCCTGAAAGCTAGTTCAGCAGATGCATATGCACTCATCAAATAATCTCTAGTGAGAGTAAGAGTGGAGAATCAGGATGCAGCTCTGCACCTCTCCTTACTGAAGGCCTTCAACTGGACAGCCAAAAAGGTAACGCACCTATGAGAGTATGCAACAAGATTCCTACAGGTGGAGGTTTGCCTGAAACCTTGTAGGCCTCAGCGATGCAGGCCCTCAGCTACCTGGACTATTGTGGCTGTCCAATACTTGCACTTGATTTATAACACAATGAATAGGGAGGACTGAAGGGCTGGATTGTGCAAAATTTTCAATATCACCTTAACTTCTTGGAAATACCAGTCCTCCTCCCTAAAATAGGGAGGAGGATACCTAAGGGTCAGAGAGAAAGGATTTGCTGTGAAATTGAGAGTTAATTCTGGGGACAAAAGTGTCATGAATCCCGAGTCTGACACCAAGGAGTCCCAGGATGAAAAGCTCATAACTCCTGAATCAGACTAGGAATGGGCACAAAATGGATTGTGTGTTTTGTTTTGAGCTTGAAACGAAACGCAGATGGCCAAAACATTCCATCAAAACAAACAGTCCAACCAGTTGTTTCAAATGAACCAATTCAAAATGTTTTGTGTGTTTCAGCCATAGGGAACAATGGGCCCTTGAAACACCCCATTGTTCCCCATAGTTAGGATCCTATGGGGGTTTGGGGGAAAGGTTAAATAGTTATTTACAAATCACCTGCTTGACCATCTCTTTTGTAAGATGCGTGGTAGGTAGCACCCATTGTGCCCTACCACACAATCCACTTTGGTGTTCCTTGGAGCTACCCATGGGCAACTATGGGGTGTTTCAGGTTTCCCCATTGTTCCCTATGGCCAGAACAAGCTGCTCCCACAAGAGTGTAGAATTTTGCAATGCTGTCTTGAAAACACTGCAGAAGCACACAGTAAACAGGAATCTGTCCATCCGAACACTGAGAACACACATTTCAAACACAGTCCAAAGATAGCCAAAAAAAGAAAAAAATAATCACTGACCCAGAATCCACTGCCAGCCACAGTGCCTGCGCTACAGTAACATTATTGGCACAAGTTGCTCTCACACACAATTATGACTCCTTACTTCATAGCATTTCAACAGCTGCCACGGCAGCACCCTTACTTAGCAGTAAGCAAGCATAACCAGACGCTCTACTAGAGCAATTTCAGCCACATTTTGACCGAGTATAACACACAACCAAACAACCACACCTTTCAATGCAAATTGCAGAGTAGAGCAGTGAGTGAAACACAAGTTGTGTCCCTAAGTTTGGGGACCAGGGATAGACTGGGACTTCTCTTGGTGTACCGATCGCCCCGCTGCCCAACCAAGTCCCTAACTGAGCTGACGGACTTGGTCTCAGGTTTGGCGTTGGAGTCTCACAGGCTTATGGTGCTGGGGGACTTCAATGTCGATATAGGACCAATTTGTCTGGGGCGGCTCATGAGTTCATAGCAGCCATGACAACTATGGACCTATCCCAAAGGGTCACGGGACTGACGCACACTGCAGGTCACACACTTGATCTGGTCTTTCAGTCTGATCGGGGTAGTGTTCCGTGGGTGGGGACTCCTGTGATTTCCCCATTGTCATGGGCGGATCACCATCTGGTTAAGGTTGGACTCACAGTCACACCCCACATTCGCAGGGGCGAGGGGCCTATTGGAATGGTCCACCTGAGAAGGTTATTGGATCCAATAGGGTTCCAAGAAGCCTTGGAGGGATTTATTGCTGGCTCTGCTGGTGATCCTGTTGATGCCCTGGTGGAGAACTGGAACTGCAAGCTCACCAGGGCAGTAGACATGATCACACCTAAGCGTCCTCTCCGACCCGCTTCAAAATTGGCCCCTTGGTATACAGAAGAACTATGAGGGCTGAAGCGGTGAGGTAGATGACTGGAGCGGAAGTGGAGGAAGTCTCGACTCAAACCTGACAGATTACAGCATAGAGCACATTTGAAGATCTATGCTCTGGCAATACAGGTGGCAGAGAAGTGATTCTTTTCAGCCCGTATTGCATCTGCAAGTTCACATCCGGTGGAGTTGTCCAGGGTTGTGAGAGGGCTAGTGAGTGCCCCTCCTCCCTTGAATCAGAATTTGGAACCATCTATTAACCGCTGTGATGTGTTTAATGATTTCTTTGTGGATAAAATATCTTGTATTTGGGCCGACTTGGATTTAGACCCCACAATTACTGCAGTGTCTGAATCAGAGGTGTCCAGCGACTCCTCTTATGTGGTAGGCTGGATCAGTTTCAGTTTGTGACTCGTGAGGATGTGGACAAGCTGCTTGGGATGATGCGGCCTACCACCTGTTCTCTTGACCCTTGCCCGACGTGGCTAATACAGAGGAAGTGTGACTCTGTTGGTCCTTTTGGACCTCTTGGTGGCTTTTGATACTATTGACCATAGTATCCTTCTGGAGTGTCTGAGGTGGTTGGGGGTGGGAGGCACTGCTTTGCAGTGGTTCCACTCTTACCTCTTGGGCAGATTCCAGATGATGTCTCTTGGGGACTGTTCTTCAAAAACTGAACTTCAGTATGGTGTCCCTCAGGGCTTCATATTGTCTCCGATGTTGTTTAACATTTACATGAAACCGCTGGGAGAGATCATCACGAGATTTGGTGAGGGTGTTATCAGTATGCTGATGACACCCAAATCTATTTCTCCATGTCAGTGTCATCAGGAGAAGGCATAACCTCCATAAATGCCTGCCTGGAGGCCATGATGGGCTGAATGAGAGGTAACAAGCTGAGACTGAATCCAGATTAGACGGAGGTACTTATTGAGTGGGGTCGAATCTCAGGAGATGATTTTGATCTGCCTGTTCTGGATGGGGTCACACTTCCCCAGAAGGAACAGGTACGCAGTCTGGGGGTGCTTCTGGACACAAAACTCTACCTGGTGTCCCAGGTTGAGACAGTGGCCAGAGGTGCCTTTAATCAGCTTCAGCTGATACGCCAGCTGCGTCCATTTCTTGAGGTAAATGACCTCAGAACAGTAGTACATCTGCTGGTCACCTCCAGACTTGACTACTGCAATGTGCTCTATGTGGGGCTGCCTTTGTACATAGTCCGGAAACTGCAATTAGTCCAGAATGAAGCAGCCAGATTGGTCTCAGTCATCTCGGAGAGACCATATCACTCCTATCTTAAGACATCTACACTGGCTGCCGGTAAGTTTCTGGGCAGAGTACAAGGTTTTGGTTATAACCTATAAAGCCCTAAACAGCTTGGGCCCTGAGTATTTAAGAGAGTGTCTTCTTCTCTATGAACCACACTGCCCATTGAGATCGTCTGGAGAGATTTGTCTGCAGTTGCCACCGGCTCGTCTGGTGGCTACTCAGGGACGGGCCTTCTCCATTGCTGCCCTGAGGCTTTGGAACACACTTCCTGCTGAAATAAGAGCCTCCCCATCTCTTACAACTTTTAAAAGGGCAGTCAAGATGCATTTGTTCACCCAGGCTTTAATTAGATACTGTTTTAATTGTGTTGTAATTGTTTTAACTTTTTAATTTTAATTCTTGGAATGTTTTAATCTTTTATTGGCTGTTTTTATTGTTTTGTAAACCGCCCAGAGAACTTGCATTCTGGGTGGTATAGAAATGTATTAAATAAATAAAATAAATAAAAAAGTTAGTTTCAAGGCCAAACAGAGCTCATCACAGCAATCACCAAGAAATATCACATATGCATACACACAGTTTCCACTGTCCATTTCTCACCACACTATCTCACAAACAAAACAAAACAAAACAAAACAGACCACGACTCAAGGAAGGCAGCAGCCGCATTCTGCCTTTGTCAGTCTGAGATCCAGCAAAACCAGATAGTTAAGGCAGCAATAGCACAGCATTTTATACTCAGTGGTGAGAAAATCAAACCCCAAATCAAACCTACCTTCCTCTACAAGAGAGGCACAAGGGCTCTATCTGCCTCCCAGTCCCTAGAATAAATTTTGAAATTCCCTCCAAAAGTGTTCCCCCCTCCCTGTCAATGGGGGCACAGTTGTCCATGACAGCACTTGAGTTCTATGTTAACAAGCCAGCTAATCAGCAAGGAGATTGCAAACCAATGGGAAGCCAGTGACAGAAAACCAATCAGCAAGGGAAAAACAACTCTCCAGAATGGTGCCTGAAACACTGAAATGTTTCAATCAAAACGGGATTGTTCTGCTCTAAGCTCGAAAAACACAGACCCTTTATTTAAAGGGAGTTCTGTTTCAAGCTTTAAACACTTCAAACGACCCGTTTCAAGTTGCAACGTTTCACCACTGGAAAATTCTGCACATCCCTAAATCAGACACCAGAGTGTCTTAAGGTGAAGAGGTCATGACCCCTATGCCCAACTCTGACCAAGATGACTCACAGGATGAGGCAGGGTTCCAGGGGCCCTCACCTGCACCAATGGAAATATTACCTGCTGACTCCCTCAGCTCACCCTTGCCTTGTCATCTGAGTTGGAGAATGAAGCAGAAGCACCCCAGTCCTCACCAGCAGTCACCCAGCTAGGCTGAAGCCAGTACTTAAAAAGAGGGTGCAGCCCCATTAAGACATTCCTGGCTCAGGTGGGGCTGTATTTGCTGGCTCTGTAGTTAAGACTTCAATTTGCTTCTGCCATTTGCTGAAACAATGTTGTTGTTGACATGTGGTACCTTGTTTCCGTGCTCTTGGATTTATGGCTTCTGACCCTTTGCTTGTTTGGACTTTAACCTTGCCTGCCACTAATGGACTGATCTTTGGCTCCTAGCCTCCTGCTTGATTTACTTTGACTTATTTGCCCCAATGGACTGATTTAGGGCTTTCAACTCCTTGCCAGTTTGACTTTGGGTTGCGTGCTTCCTGCCTCACCTGACCCGCCGAGGTATGACAAAAGGATGGATATGACTAAAGTCATATCTGAAGTATGACAAAAGGAGGAAGGATAAGTTCCCGTGAAAGTGGGAGTTAATTTTTGGAACAAAGGATGTGTTAAGAGTGGCCCTATCCTTATAAAAGAAGCAACAGGCTGGGCTGGCTGACAAAACAGCCAGTTCAGAAATTCCTAGTGGCCATTACCTTAGCCTACAGAAACAGCCTCATGAGGAAGAGGAGCAAGGGTGACTGCCCTTACCAGCAGCCAAGATGGTACCTTGGGCCACCCCTACCTGTCAAGCATTCTGGGGGAACTGGCAAACTACTTGAAGATTCAGAGCCTCTAACTAGCATCACTATGAATGACTCAGCTCAAACCCAACAGATTACAACATAGAGTGCATTTGAAGATCTATGCTCAGGCAATACATGTGGCAAATAAGTGATTCCTTTCTGCACATATTGTGTCTGCAAGCTCACATTCATCCAAGTTGTGAGATTATGTGCCCCTCCTCCCCTGAATCAGTATTTGGAACCATCAGTAACCCACTGTGACATTCTCAATGATTTTTTTAATGGACAAAATCTCTTGTATTTGGGCTGACTTAGACTCCACAAGTATTGCAGTGTCTGATGTGGAGATATCCAGTGACACCTCTTGTGTGGTTAGGCTGGATCAGTTCCAGTTCCTAACTCCCGAGGATGTGGACAAGCTGCTTGGAATGGTGTAGCTTACCACCTGTTCTCTTGACCCTTGCCGGACATAGCTTATACTTTCTGGCAGGGGGGTAGTTGTAGAAAGCCTGGTAGAGATTATAAATGCTTATCTGAGGGAGGGCAGAATACTTCCTTGCCTTAAGGAGGCAACTATTAGACCTCTTTTGGAGAAGCCTGCATTGGATCCCTCAGAGTTAAGCAACTATAGGCCTGTCTCCAACCTTCCATGGTTGGGTAAGGTGACTGAGAGGGTGCAGCTCCAGGCAATCTTGGAGGAAACTGATTATCTCTAGACCCATTTCAGCCTGGCTTTCAGACGGGCTATGGGGTGGAGACTGCCTTAGTCAGCCTGACAGATGATCTCCAATTGGGAATCAACAGCGAGTGTGTGACTGTGTTGGTCCTTTTGGAACTCTCAGTGCCTTTAGTTACTATCAACCATAATATCCTTCTGGAGTGTCTGAGGTGGTTGGCGGTGAGAGGCACTGCTTTGTGGTGGTTCTGCTCCTACCTCTCGGGGAGGTTCCAGATGGTGTCCCTTGGAGACACTTTTCAGATTGTGAAAAGTTCACAATCTGAACTTTTGTATGGTGTTCCTCAGGGCTCCATATTGTCTCCGATGTTAACATCTATATGAAGCCTCTGGGAGAGATCATCAGGAGATTTGGTGCAGGGTTTTATCAATATGCTGATGACAACTAAATCTATTTTTCCATGTCCACATCATCAGGAGAAGGCATAACCTCCCCAAATGCCTGCCTAGAGACAGAATTGGCTAGATAATGGATAAGCTGTGACTTAATCCAGATAAGATGGAGGCACAATGTGAGAGGACGGAACCCAGGAGATGAGTTTGATCTGCCCGTTCTGGATGAGGTCACACTTCCCAAGAAGGAACAGGTACGCAGTCTGGGGGTGCGTCTGGATCCCAACCTCTCTCTGGTTCCCAAGGTTGAGGCAGCAGCCCGAAGTGCCTTCTATCAGCTTCGGCTGATATACCAGCTGTGTCCATTTCTTGAGATAAATGTACATATGCTGGTAACCTTCAGGCTTGACTACTGCAATGGACTCTATGTGGGGCTGCCTTTGTACATAGTCCAGAAACTGTCATTGGTCCAGCATGCGGCAGCCAGGTTGGTCTCTGGGTCATCCCAGTGAGACCATATTACCTCTATATTGAAAGAGCTGCACTGGCTGTCGATAAGTTTCCGGGCAAAATACAAGGTGAAGTTTATAACCTATAAAGCTCTAAACATCTTAGGCCCTGGGTAGTTAAAAGAATGTCTTCTTCGCTATGATTCCCACCACCCATTAAGATCATCTGGAGAGGTTAATCAACAGCTGCCACCGTCTCATCTGGTGGATACTCCAAGGCTGTTGCTGCCCCAAGGCTTTGGAATACACTCCCTGTTGAAATAAGAGTTTCCCCCTCTCTGACAACTTTTAAAAAGTCACTTAAGACACATTTGTTCACTCAGGCTTTTAATTAGATTCACAGTTTTAATACTTTTAACTTGTTTTACGTTTTAAATTGTTTTAATGTGAACCGCCCATAGACATATGTTTTGGGTCATACAGAAATTTGTTAAATTAAACAGTTGTTAACTAACAACCCCAACACCTTTGCTGAAAACCTCTTTTTCAGCCAATAACAGAATGAAACTCTTCTCATGATCCATGAGAAGAGCTTCTGTCAGGTCTGCTGGGAGAGCAGGCTTGGCCCACTCTCCCCGCAGATGATAAAAAGGCAGCCCTGGGGCGGTTGGATCGGCCACCCATACAACTGCCGGCTCCGTTACAGAGCCGGCCGGGACTGGAGGGATCGGAGGCCGCCTGGAGAGACCCCTGAGCCTGTGAGGCTGCTTGCAGCCTCCTGGCGAGGGTCTCCTCATGTGTTGAGGCAGCATGGAGCCATGCTGTGGCAGCACATGAGCAACCAAACAGCTCTGCTAACCTCGTTTAAGAGGAGGGGTACTTTTGGTGATTGCTGCCAGGAGCTGCCTGGATCCCATGGCAGCAGACGACCAGGAGAAATCGGGCTAGGCTACCTTAGCTCGATTTCTCCTGGTCGTGTGAATAGCTTCATTGTCTTTCAAGAATGTAGCCTAAGCAGCACCATCTTCTCAGTCTTCTGATAAGATTTTACAGCACACTTCCTTGGAAATATATGAAAGCCCCTGTACTACTGCGGGAGTGCGGGTCACCATATACCTCAATATGTGTGGAGGCCAACACCTTTCATTAGGGAAGGCATGGACTCTTGAGATATGGCAGAGCCTGAGATCTTAGAGAAAGGCTCACTAACCACTTGATGCTATTCCCCCATAGGTAAAGTTCCTTGTGTAAAATAGTCCCTACAACTGTCCCTAGCTCCTAGATTTTCCAGAAAGGAGCAGTGGCCCCTCTCCATTGTTAAGTGTTGAGGCTGTGGTTCTGAAAAAAATGTGTTATCAGCACCTACACACCACACGCTTGGGACTCAATTTCTCCCACTTTGACCTTAATTTTAAAAAAAAAAATTAAATAAATTAAAGCCGCCGTTGAGTGGTGGAGGAACAGGGACACAGCAGTGGGAGCTCTCCTGGCTGCTTCCCAAACTATGTATAGCTCTGGGTGGGCAGGGCTTGCTGGAACAGCACACTGGTGACAAGTGCACTGCTGCGACCACTTAAAATCACTGAAAAGCACTCACTGTCATGCACTGTAGGAGGAAGGAGAGGAGCTTGGAGGAAGGGAGGGAGGGAGGGAGGGAGGGTGAAAGGCTCCCTTCCTCAGCCCTGTCTGCCGAGGAAATTGGCAGATGGGCCAATTTCAGGCTTCTGCACATGCCTGCGCAGAGAGCCTTTTGCCCTCCCACCTTCCCGGCTCTCCCCCTCCCTCCTGCAGTGAGTGGCAGTGAGTGTTTTTCAGTTAATTTAAGTGGCCGCAGCAGCACGCTTGCCACCAGCATGCCGTCCCAGCAAGCCCTGCCCCAGCCCCATCCAGAGCCATATATAGTTTGGGAAGCGGCCAGGAGAGCTCTCGCCGCTGTGTCCCTGCTCTGCCACAGCTTTAAAAGTAAACAAAAACCAGGCCCCACCCCTAAGTGGCCCCAGCCCCCTCTAGTCCATGTCCCAAATACAGCCAACAAAATGTTGGAAACCCTAGCTATATGCTATCTCCATGATTACTACGACTACTTATAGGTAGTAGTATATACGTTTAGAGGCAGGATGCCTCAGAACACCAGTTACAAAAACTTAACAGAAGGAGGCATGCCATCTCTTCCTTGTGGACTTCCTGGAGGCATCTGGTGGGCCAGTGTGGGAAACAAGATGCTTGGACCTGATCCAGCAAGGCTCCTCTTATGTTGGTTTACTGTCTGAGCTCTGGACCCAGCTGGGAAAAAGGTCAATTTTCTCAAACCAGCTGACAGGTGATAGAGGTAAGACCCTAACATATTCCTTTGTCAGGTTATGATCAAACAGATCTATGGACAACCCTATGCCCTTATTTAAACCAGGGTGATAAAAAGGGACAGTTGGATTTTTAAAAACTGTCCAAACACTTAAGTCAGTAGCATTCATAAGTCAGAATGAATTTTTTCGTTCATTCTGCTGAACAAGGGTTGTATAAAAAGTTATACACAAAAGCAGAGTCTTGGCTAGCATTCTAGTGGGTACAGTAGTGCAGTTTAGTGGATCAAGCTACCAGGTTTTGTGGATGTCTAAGGATCAAGCTAGAATAGCATCTCATATTCAGCAGCAGCCAGTCAGACTTCAGCACAATAATTTGAACATTGCACATTTTTAGTTTTTCCAAAGGAGAATCTGATCTTTTTGGAAGCATTGTGTCACCTAGGGAAGGATCAGAGGAATTATCTGATCAACTCTGAATGAGACTACTCAGTTTGATAGTCTGAATGGTGTAAATCAAAAATGTGGGACCAGCTTGGTTTGTCACCAATCACTATCGATTGAAATGGTTATTCTTGAAAACACAAGCATAGTCAAGTAATGTGTATTTGGAGTTGATTGTTGGGATCAGAATGATGGTCAGTGTTGACACTGATGGCTACTCAATGATCTCAAAATCAGGATTGCAAGTAATTAGTCTTGATGGAACTGAAACTGTTACACTATGTGGAAATCTATGATGCTGACAATTGTAAATCTGGTAGTAGTGAGGTGAGATCAATCTCAAACAAGGTCTGGAGTAAGTGACATATCTCTGTCTCTGAGCTTAAGAGAAGTCAAGGACAGAAGAATCATGGTATCTACATTCTAATACAGGGACTATCTACACATGTGGACAAATTTGTTGGTACCCTTACAGCTCATTGAAAGAAACATTGGTAGACTTACCGTGAAGGGTTCTTTTTCAGGGTATAGGGAGGTCATCCTAATGTGACGGGTTTGTCAGCCTTTGCATGCTCTAGAAAGGACCAGTCAAAAATTCAGGCGCTGTTTATATAGTCAGGCAGCTGTCAGTCAATCCCCAGTTCCAGGACTGTATGAGAGCTGGATGACCTCCCTATACCCTGAAAAAGAACCCTTCACGGTAAGTCTACCAGTGTTTCTTTTTCTATGGTATAGGGAGGTCATCCTAACGTGACGGGACATACCCAAGCCAACAGACATACCAGGGAGGGAAGTGGATGGCTAAACCACCTGCTGTAACACCGTTCTCCCCACTGCAGCCTGCGCTGCGTGGAAAGATGGAATTTTATAATGTTTTACAAAAGGTGACACTGAAGACCACGTTGCCACCTTGCAAATCTCTTCCAAGGGAGCCCGAGCAGAGAAAGCAGCGGAGGTACTGGCACTCCTCGTTGAATGCGCCGTAACCCCCAATGGCACCAGTAGGTGCAAAGACTCATAGGACCAAAGCGATCACGGCCCTAATCCATCTGTTTAAGGTTGATTTAGCAACCCTAGTCCCCATGGTGGAAGGTTGGAAAGACACAAATAAGGCATCGGTCTTTCTAAAAGGACCAGTACGGTCAATGTATAACCTAAGCGCTCTACGCACATCCAACGTGTGCCAAGATTTCTCTTCGGATGAGATGGTTTAGGACAGAAGGATGGTAGGACCACCTCCTGACTTCTATGGAAAAGAGAATTTACTTTTGGTAAAAAGGTCGGATCCAATTTTAAAACTACAGAGTCCTTCTGAAAAACGCATAATTCCTTTCGAACTGACAAAGCAGCCAACTCAGAAACTCTCCTGGCCGATGTAATAGCCACCAGAAAAATGACCTTAAAAGAAAGCAATTTTAAAGATACCTCCCTGAGAGGCTTGAAGGGAGGTCTAGTTAGAGCATTCAAGACCTTGTTAAGGTCCCATGAAGGGAACCTATGCACCAGAGAAGGAGCCAAGTTATGAGCGCCGCGTAGAAATTTGCTAATATGAGGGTGCAAATCCGACGATCCAGGAACATACAGATTTAACACTGAAGCCAAGGCCGATGTCTGGCAACGCAAGGTGTTGGGGCAAAGCCCCATATCAAGACCAGCTTGTAGGAAACCCAGGACCTCCGACATCCCTGCAGAAAGAGGGTGAACCCCGTGCTTAATGCCCCAGGCACAAAAAACTGACCACGTGAATTGGTAAACACAGGAAGTAGACGGCCTTCTAGCGGCTAGAATAGTATTCTGAACTTGTTCAGAATATCCCTTGGCCTCTAAGGCCCTGCGCTCAATCTCCACGCGTGGAGTCGTAACCATGCTGTGTCTGGATGAAACAGGGGCTCCTGAGACAGAAGATCCGATCTCAGAGGAATGGGCCAGGGTGGTAAAATTGACAGGTTCAAAAGGTTGGAAAATCACGGCCTGCGAGGCCAATAAGGGGCTGTCAGAACAAGTTCTCATCCCTTCACCAGAAACTTGGCTAAATCCAAGGAGATTATCGGAATCAGCAGAAAGGCATACAATAGACCCGGAGGCCATGGAGAAGTGAGTGCATCCACAGCCTCCGCCTGATAACAACTGTAACGAGTGTAAAACCTGTCTAGTTTGGCATTGATGCGAGACGCAAAAAGATCCAACACAGGCAGCCCCATCCTGACTACAATCTGATTGAAGACAGCTGGATGCAGGGACCACTCTGCAGGATCCAACCACTGGCGACTCAGCCAGTCCGCCTGTAAGTTTGCGACCCCGCTCAGTTGTTCCACCACAACTGAACTTAAATGCTGCTCCGCCCAAGCAAATAACAGATTCGCTTCTCGCATGAGGGCCCTGGACCTGGTTCCCCCCTGATGATTCACATGGGCTTTTGCGGTCACATTGTCAGTTCTTATAAGGACATGTCTTCCTTCCACCAGATCATGAAAGTGGAGAAGTGACAATCGGACTGCTTTGAACTCAAGCCAGTTTATGTTGTTCTTCAGATCCGCTTGGGACCACAATCCCTGGGTGTGGTGTATGAGACAATGAGCTCCCCATCCGGAGAGACTTGCGTCTGTAGTGACAATCAGCTTGTCTGATGTCTCAAAAGACAGACCTCTCTCCAGTGCCAGCGACAGCCACCATTGAAGGGAAGCCTTGACTTTGCAATGCAGACGGATCTTCAAATGCTTTCTTTCCATAATTGCCATTTGGAAGGGCAGGATAGTCCACTGAAGAGTCCTGGAGTGCCATCTTGCCCAAGGTGTGCATTCCAGAGACGCTATCATCATTCCCATGATCTGAGCGAGAATCATGAGAGGACAACTGGGTTTGTGTAGCAATGGAGTGATGACCGTGACTATTTCCCCCCAGCGTTCTGGCGTTAAGAACACCGTGGCCATCCGAGTGTTGAACAATGCCCCCAGGTGTTGGAGGCACTGAGATGGTTGTAAATGGCTTTTCTGATGGTTTATGACAAAACCGTGTTCCTCCAATATCTGGACCGACCGCTGCACATTCCGGGTAGCTAAGTCCCAGGACGATGAACGAAGAAGCAAGTCATCTAAATACGGATGGATATGAATCCCCTGAACACGGATGTGTGCCACCACTGCCACCATCACCTTTGTGAACACTCGAGGCGCCGAGGAAAGCCCGAATGGCAGAGCCCTGTATTGATACTGCCTATGATTGTACGAGAACCTCAGGAAACGGCGATGTCCTGGATGAATTGGCACATGCAGGTATGCCTCGGACAGGTCGATGGACGCTAAAAAATCTCCTGGTCAAACTGCGGCCTTGATGGATTTCAGAGATTCCATCCAAAAAGACCTTTTCCTGACATAACGGTTCAACCATTTTAGATCCAGAATCGCCCGCCATGTGCCATCCTTTTTGGGCACCAAAAAGATCAAGGAAAAGACGCCTACACATGATTCTGTCAACGGAACGGGCTCTATAGCCCAAATGTCCAAGAGATGCTGTATTGCTTGATCCATCAATAATCATTTTGACCAGACCTTGGGTGTAGGAGTTACTAAATAAAAATCGGGAGGAGGCGTCAAAAAATCTATGGTGTACCCCTGGCGAACAGTGCGGAGAACCCACTGATAGAAGAGGTTACCGCCCAGGCCTCTGAAAAATTTAGAAGCCTGCCTCCCACCAGAATCGCGTCATTGCTTACAATTTTGTTGAGCAGTGGCGTTGGAAAAACCTCGGGACTGGAATTTGTTGGTTCCTCTGCCATGGTTGTTCCAGGACTGACGCCAGGCGGTTGTCTCTGGCGTTATCTCTGTATTGGCTTCCCGAACAAAGGGCCTGTTTGGATGAAAGGAAAATTGATACGAGGAGTTCCCACGAAAAGGCCTCCGAAAATCCCTACGTCTCCCGGACATAGCCTTTTTCTTATCCTTGGTATCTATCAAAAGAGGCTCCAGGGCCTCCCCAAATAATTTTGTCCCCAAGAAAGGAGTAGCCGCCAATGTAACCTTGGACTTAGAGTCCACATGCCAATTTTTGAGCCACAGTCCCCTCTGAACTGCTGTGCCCGTGGCCATAGCCCTGGAAGCATGTTGAATGCAGTCCAGAGATGAATCCGCCATTAAGGGCGGCAGCTTTAGCAAGTTTATTCACCCCTTGAAGGAGTACCACATTTTCAGGGGGTATGAGCTTAATCAATTCCTTTGTCCAAAGGACAGACGCCCTGGCAAAAATTGAGTTCTTTGCTGCTGCCCTGATAACGGTGGCAGAAGCCTCATGACCTTTTCGTAGCAAGTGGTCCGCTTTCTTGTCCTCAGGGAACTTCAGGTGCTCCTCACCTTCCTTGCTCATCAAGGCCCCTGACACCAGTTGTGCCACGGGCGCATCCACCACAGGAACCGCTAGAACAGACATGATGTCATTAGGTAGGTTATACAGTTTTTTAGGAATAGACAAGGTAGGTTTTGAAGATATGGGAACGCCCCATTCTGCCATCATGACATCCTTGAACAAAGTAGGGAAGGGTACCATAGCTGCCGAATCAGCAGTTGAAGGAAAAACCTCCTGGTCTAGGCTGGAGGCAGCCACCACACCTGTTTCTAGGGCTACATCTTTAATTACCCGCTTAGCTTTTGTCAAGAGGACCTCATACTCCGATAGAGAGAAAAGACGTGTGGAACTAGGCTTCTCTGCGGGTGCCTGTTCCTCCGACAACTCCCCCTCCTCTTTTTCAGACTCCGATGAATGCGTGTCTGAAGAAATGGGAACTACAGGTTGCGCACACCCCGGAAGAGGCTGTTGAGGTATAGGTCTTGGAACCACTGTAGGTAAAACTGGCACTGAAGTCAGAGGCAGTGTACCAGAACCATCAGGTAAAGGAAAAGGTGTTGGTAACGGTCTCCTAGGGACCTTTGAGGGCACTTCCTCCGAAGAGGATGATGGCCTGGGCTGTCTCCTTTTGCGCACATATCTGTGCCGCTTTCCCAAAAATCTCTCCTTTTCACTGAGAGGAATGGTCCGCCTTGCAGGGCTGGAGTCGGGAGAAGATGAAAAAGAAGGACGTCTCTTATGCCCTTGCCTTGTAAGCAGTACCGCAACACCAGGTATTACAGGAGCAGAATTAACTCCCAACAAAGGAGTGACAACAGAGAGGCACTGCCTTGTAATAAAATCCCCCAGCCATTGTGCCATATCAGGGGAAACATGTAGCCCTTGTAATGTATTGCCAACCGGCAACCCTGTCCCCTTAGAAGCAATGGGTTCTGCAGGCAACAGACCCTGAGGAGGGTCTAGAGACGAGCCAGTGATCGGCTTGAAGTTTATTGGGGGTAAACGCGTTTCGCCAGAAAATCCAGCCTCCGCTGGCAACAACGGACCCGCTGGTGGGTCAGACAGCAAAACTAGACCCCGAGGGGGGTCGATAGAGCAAACATCCCCATCCTTAATGATGCCCAACGCAGCTTGCAGGGGCACAGCGGTAGCATCTTGCAAACCAGACCCCTTAATAGCCGAAGCCTCCAAAGCGCAAAGCGCGGCTTTTCCGGCAGTCGGAGCTGCATCTAAAATGGCTGCCGCCAAAGAAACGGGCGGGAAAAGATCGGGTTGTTGCTCACGAACAGCCTGCAACTGCAGTCGCTTATTGAGAGGAGTTCCCAGAACGCACTTGCGCTTTCCCCGTCTTTTAGCACCCTCAGAGTCCTTGAGGTGCTTTGTCTTTTGGGGCGCCTTTTTAGGCGGAGCTGTCAAAACAGCGATCTCCGCAGCCAATATCGGAGCCCCGATCGGCAAGGATAGACCGCCCAGCTGGACAGCAGGCAACTGGGAAGGAGTAGGCTGTAAACAGCAGCGAAAGGCAATCCTTGCCCCACGATTCGGACAGAGGTCCCTCAGAGAGAGAACCTCTCAAATGGTCCCCAACCTGGGACGCCTCCATTAACCCAAAATAGTCAAATCGAAATTTAAAGGCAAAAAACAACAAACAATTTAAACAGTTAGAATAGCAAACTCCCTTCCCCTCCTTGCACACAGAAGAAAATGAGAAGGAGAAAAACTAGCCTGAAAAATATCAGAAGAGTTAGGAAACTCGAACCAAGCACAGTCTAAGAGCAAGACAGGACTGGAACTGGGGATTGACTGACAGCTGCCTGACATTATAAACAGCGCCTGAATTTTTGATTGGTCCTGTCTAGAGCATGCAAAGGCTGACAAACCCGTCACGTTAGGATGACCTCCCTATACTATAGAAAAAGAGTGTTTTATGCCTCCTGAAAAACGATTAAATGAAAAGCAATTGTCCCATGTATACCCGCATGCTTTTGATATGTCATCAAGTAAAGCAAAGCAAGTGTGAAAAGAGATAAAGTATTGCTTATTCTACAAAGATATTCTAAAGTGACCTGGACACATTTTCTGATACCCCTAGAAAAGATCATGAATAATTGGATTAGAGTGATTTTTCAAACTAGCTGTTTTCTTTAATTAGAATCACACATCTCCAATCTTGCAAGTGGTCATTCAGCCTATTGAAATGGAGAAAAGTAGTCACTCTGCTGTTTGGTATCATCCTGTGTCCCACAATGAACATGGACAAGAGAAAGCAAAGGAGAGAGTTGTTTGTGGAAATCAGAAAGAAAATTATAGGCAAGCATGTTAAAAGCAAAGACTGTAAGACCATCTCTAAGCAGTTTGATGTTCCTGTGACAACAGTTGCAAATATGATTAAGATGTTCAAGGTCCATGGGACCGTAGCCAACCTCCCTGGACGTGGCCGCAAGAGGATAATTGACCCCAGAATGGGCAGAAGGATAGTGAGAATGGTAGACAAAAAGCCAAGGACAACTTCCAAAGAGATACAAGCTCCAAGGTCAAGGTCCATCCGTGTTTGATCTGTCGCTTTTTGAGTGACAGTGGACTCAATGGAAGAAGACCCAGGAGGACTCCACTGTTGAAAGAAAAACATTAAAAAGCCAGACTGGTCTTTGCTAAAATGCATATTGACAAGCCAATGTGCTTCTGGGAGAATGCCCTTTGGACAGATGAGACAAAACTGGAGCTTTTTGGCAAGACACATCAGCTCTATTTCCACAGATGAAAAAAATGAGGCTTTCAAAGAAAATAACATCATACCTACTGTGAAACATGGAGGAGGCTGGATTATGTTTTGGGGCTGCTTTGCTGTGTCTGGCACGAGGTGCCTTGAATCTGTGCAGGGAACAATGAAATCTCAAGACTATCAAGACATTCTGGAGTGGAATGCCAGTGGAGCTTTCCAGTGTCAGAAAGCCCAGTCACAGGTCATGGATCCTCCAAGAGGATAATGACCCCACACAGCTAAAAGCACCCAAGAATGGCTAAGAACAAAACATTGACTCTTCTGTAGTGGCCTTCTATGAGCCCTGATTTGAATCCTATTGAACATCTATGGAAAGAACTGAAACATGCAGTCTGGAGAAGGCACCCTTCAAACCTGACACAGCTGGAGCAGTTTGCTCAGGAAGAGTGGACCAAACAACCTGTTGACAGGTGTAGAAGTCTCAATGAGAGCTACAGGAATCGCTTGTTTGCAGTGATTGCCTCTAAAGATTGTGCAACAAAATATAAGGTTAAGGGTCCCATCATTTTTGTCTATGCCATTTTCATTTGTGTTATTTGAAATATTCTGTTGCATCAAAACTCTAAAGCAAAGTCTGATTTTTGTAAAATGCAGAACAAACAATGATGGGTGCCAATTACTTCTGTCAGTTTCAAGTTACTTCAGAGGCAATTGTGGGTTCTTCTTTTTTCATGGAGGGGTACCAACACATTTGTCCATGTGTGTATGCTTACACTGGTGTCAATACCAAGCAGAGTCTGAATAATTAGATGGTGTGTCCCAACCTCTGTGTGGCATATATTGCCAACTATGACAGAGTGAAAGATGGGGTAGCATAGAATCTGAATACTCCAGTTCCTTCATTCCTTTCCCTGATTCTGATCCCTCCAAATGAAGCTATTTGTATCTTCTGTTCTTGTAAATATGGTGAGTCCTCTGACATTGACACCACAATGTCTCACCAATATAGATAGGGTTTTAGATATTTCAGGCAACACCAACACTGGGTTCTCAGCTTGGAATTATCTGACCAAAGCCACATAACTCTATGGTGCTTTTCTTCCTTGATTTTTTCCTCAGGTTCATCCAAACTTGAAGTCTCTTCCCAAAGACTGCTTTTCAGGTACAATATCATTGATATGTCATCTTGAAGCTGAAGGTTTTTGCTTGAGTTTTAAAAAAGATTTTCCCCAATGACATGGATTTAGTCAATAGACCTTTCTACAGGATTTGTGCTGGTAGTGCTGGGGGAGGGGATCTAATAACTGTACCAAAGTCAACACCGATGCAGACTTTAGTGCTATTTCACACATCAAAGCTTTTAGCCTTAGTTCTGCAAAACATATATGAGACAGGAATTTGTGTTATTCCCCCGCCCCTAAATCGTGATCACTTGTGGGTAATAGCTTCCGGCTACAAGATTTACAGCCCTGAAATGTATTTTTAAAGTCCAAACTAAAATACTTAATTGCACTTTATGTAAATAATTTAAAATATATATGGTTAACTTTATTGAAATCCCAACAAAACTCTTCCTCTTTTCTGTCATGTCTTGTGGGCCCAGGCTGGCAGCATAGATCTCACTATGTGGACTCACCAAGAGAGCTAGGCAGAAATTGAAGTCAAATTATAAGCTGGGATCAGAGGTCTGACTTCTCTCTCAGGTCTGCACAGGAGAAAGGAAAATCAGGTCTGGCCAAGGTCAGGAGCCAAGAGGAGCAGGGCAAAACAGACTAGGAACTTGGGCAACGATGATGCTGCTGCAAAAACCTGCAGCAGACTGTGTCCCTTTCAAGGGGAGTGAATCCTGGCCACAACCCCGGACTGCAGTTCAGAAGTCATACAGTGCCCATGCCCAATTCCTTAGCCTCTGGTTGTGGCATAGCTTCAGCTTCTTCCTCCAAACTGGGAGGAGAAAAAGGGCAAGGGTGCATTGTCATGATGAAGGGGAGGTTTTGGAGGTACAGGGTCTCCAAGTCCTGGAGTGGAGGGCCCTAGCATCCCACTTCTTTGGCTGTGCCTTCCAAGTCTATCTCAAGTTTGGGGTCTGTCTTGGGTGGAGCGGGGTCAGGTTTGGGGTTTGTGTCAGGCAAGAAACATTTTATAGGAACAGGTTGAAGTAGAAAGAGTAATTGAAAGGCCCGATGTTTCCTTAGTGGTCGTCACAATGGAAATAGATACTCCAACCACGCGTTCTTAATGATCACCCTCAGCACATGGAGCAACACTGAAGCGTCTTAAGATGCTATAAAAAGTCCTGGAAGTTGGTCTGTGTTGGCTCATTCTTATTATTGATGGACAGATGACCATGAAGATCAGAAAAAACTGTAGTCCCCTTCGCTAAACATACAGGCACTGCCCCTACCATGAGCTAGGAACAGTTGCACTGCTGCAGGAACAGCTCACCCTGAGCGCACGTGAGTGCCTTTGTACTACTGCATGGCTGAACAGAGTAGATCTGATCGTGGTGAAGCCTGGGAGGCCTAGAGGTCATCCTCCTCACTCAAACTTCTTTGCTGAAGGGCCCTTGTCATTGGTGCACCACTGGGCGATCTCCATCTCCCCTCGGAATGTGAAGGGCAGATGCATGCCCCATGCAGGTGGTGGTTCCTACAAGGAAAACATAAAACATCTGCTCTTAGGCCAGGGAATAAGGCAAAACAAGGCTGCAGAGCCTGCAGCTATGGGGATGACTTGTTCACCCTCTTAACTAACCAGAAGGGAAAAGACCACTCCAGATACGTCTACCACCTATCCTGGTGCATCCATACAAGGTCTCCGTGGAATACTCTCTCTGTACCCAACTGTAACTATACCCAGTGAACTCTTCCCCAACTGCCTTCTTGCTCCAGTCACAGAAATGCAACATCAGGGGAGAAAAGTCAGGTACCAGGCAGGGTCCATGTGGTCAAGTGATGGAAGGGTTCTGAGTGCCTGAGCACAGGCAGCAAAGTGCAGCTGAGGCACTACTTACCCTCTAGCATCTAACAGTGGTCCACCTGATGCAGGGCAGGTGGTGGCTGAGATACAGCACAGCAGGCTCAGTG